>NW_024609882.1:45169219-45515201 GCF_016920785.2 Ixodes scapularis
GGCCATTATTAACATGACATTATATGATACAATACGAACGAGGTAAGCACAAGATGAACATATTGTGTGTTTTTATATGCTAGCTGTTATTATGAAATATATGTTCACGTTTTTCGTTCTAAATTTCAAGACTTTTCATTAGTAAACTTTAATGAAGCCACGGCCCATTGATTTTGGCTGCAGTTACCAGTTCAGTGTATCACATTTACATCGTTAAAGCCTTCATTGGTATGTTATAGTTTTTCTTGTGCCAACTAATTACAAACTGTTGCGCAGATGACTACACCCATAATAAAACATTTCCGCACTTGGGCAAAATACCTTGTTGACTAGTAATTGCGAAGCTTACAACACAGTCAGATTTGTGAAGGCAATGTTGATTTCGTGTCCCCAGATTGGTCTCTAGCGCTTAATTGTTTAAATTTGAAAAATGGAAAGCGTTTTTCCACTGAACTAATTGCAGGGCATCAGTAAACTCGAATGTCAATTAAATAAGATCGTTGATATAAATGTATCAGGGTACTTGTGTGTCAAGATGTTGCTCGCAACCGCTGTCAAGCCGGCGGCATATAAAGAGGGTTTATCGCGCTTTTAATAAAGGCCGAGCTGCTGATACTTTTACTACGCAAATCACAGACTAAATATAATTTCCTCAAGCGATTAGCTAATTGAACGTTTAAATATTCAATTTAATAACAAAGCATAAAAATATTGTACTGATCTATCTGATAAACCCGAAAATCACGTAATGTGAAGTATATCATTACACGTGCTTTGATCCGATGTGCTTTCTATTATTTTCGATGCTCTGCAAGGACGACAGATTGATGTGCTCGCGAGGTATATCAAGCAACCATAACAAGTTTAAATTTATTCAGGAGTGGAGTGTGTGATGAACATTCTTTAATGATAAGTTTCCACATTTCCTACAGCGCGAAAGTTTTATCGCCTTGGCGCGGACAGTTTTTGTGTAAATGGAAGAGATGAACGTGTACAAACTTGGCGTTTTTCCTTTAAAATGGACTTGGTAGTTGGCGCCATCTATCGCCGTGTAAAGCCATCGAGAGAGCCGAGGAAGCTGTTCATGCACTCAGTGGAAAAACCGGTACCGCGGTGCATCGGCTGCCGCCCTCTCCTTCTGTCTAGTGCGAAACCGCGACAGCGTCAAAAGTGCGATGAGCACTCGTACTAGTGGACGACGGGTTCCGAAACCTCGTACATAACTAAACCTGAGATTCCGGAAGAAGTAAAAAGAAGGACACGGAAAAGGGGACGACATACACAACGTCTCGAATAAAGCCTGAAGGTTTATTTTAAAATCACATCCTTTTATAGGGGTACACCGCAGTAAATGAGAAGAAACATCACACCAAGTCACAACCCCAGATTGTCAGGAAGGTCGAACAAAAAAAGAGCTGCCCTCGACGCTTCCACACCTGCCAAGCTAAACCAACTGACTAACAAGCAAAAAAAAAAAGGTTTTTCAATTACCATCGACGGGACACTTAAACAATCGCCAGCAGATCCAAACATGCCAAAATGAACAAACTCACTAACAAAAAAACAAACGAAAAAGTTACACTTGTAAAAAGGTTTGTACCCGCTTGTCAATAACCATTGAGGGGTACTTACAGAGTTTTTATCACAACCAACACTAAGAACCTTTTTTTTCTTTTTTTTTTTTTTACTATGCGTAAGACATACTTTTGCCCATCACCATGATGAAACGTTCTCTTTTCAATTTTCACGCTTTGTCAACTCGGGGTATCCTTTAGACGTTCTTGGAGCGCTGCAAGAAAGCTCTTGGTCGATATCGGAACAAGATGCGAAAAGCCAAAAAAATCGTGTCAAACGGGTGTGCTTGCCTTTTTATCATGCATTATTCCATGCATTATTCCATTACCTCAAATCACAAGCCGCCCGTTTCGGCGTTAGGGTAGTGTTTAACTTTGAGTTCAGATTGAGTAGGCTGACTCCTTTCACGGGAAGTAGACAAGGTTGCGGAAAAATGAATGGAAATCCTGCCTTTGAAAGTCAAGAAAGTGTAGTTTACAATATTTCTTTGGCAAGCGGGTTTTTATAAACAGGCCAAACTGGCCGTTGTGTTAATGAGCGACTCATGGAGCACAGAAGGTGTGTTCTCCTGCAGTCTCGAATTTCAGCTTTTGTAAAATATTTACAGATTTCAACCATGTGTCATCCGGATTGGACGGCCACCACGGTGATAAGCCGAGAGCGCAATCAATTTAAAAGCGTAGTGAAAAAAAAATATAAAAAAAACTCTTAGTAATGGTTTCACTGGAAATTGTGTAAGTGTCCCGTCGATAATTATTGACAATCGGGTACAAACCATTTTACAAATATAACTTTTTTTTTTCATGAGACAATATGTTGTCCTCGGTAAGTGGCCTTATGCTGGAAATTGTGGAAGTGTCCCGTCAATGGTGGGTGTAGGACCGTTCGTCGAATGACAATTGGTCGCACGACAGCTGGTAGCAGAGCTATTCGTCACATAGGGCAATTCGTCATGGGGCGGTTCGTCACTATGACAATTCGTGAAACACTCTTTCTGATAATTTTGTATGGTTTTTGTTGCTTATGAGCATAGTTTTTAGGTGAGTGCAATTACTATTGACCCTCATCCTTTATTTACTTATTTTTTCCCGCACCCATGAAATTAGCTTGTACTATTCTTTATAGGCACTGCGTAATAATGTCTTGACCACCACATGCTTGGCACCACTCCTATTGACTAATAAGAAGGGAGTACTTATTCAGGTGCATAAATACAAGTGTTTTATTAATGATAGCACTTTACCAGTGTTCAAAAGAGATACTTCTGGCACATGCTTCAACGACATCCAAGTTGTTGGTCCTGTCATAGAGATGAGGGATAGCCCGAAGTCGCCTGTCGAGTCCGGTCCGCTTCCGCGACACCCATGTGGAAACGACCCCGCTTGCAGCTTGGCTGAGCTTCAGCTCCGTCATAGCTTGCTCCTTTTTGAGTGACTCCAGGAACGCCCAGAGATTAGGTGAAGCACAACTTACGTTGCTCTGCAAAAAATGATATCGAGCACTTTATAAGTAAACAAGAGATACAAACTGCCCAATAAAACTTTTTGGGCCTGTTGCTGCATGTTTGTCTGAAGGACGGTTGCGCGCACGAAAGAAGACAAACACAAAAAGGTCAGGACGGGGTGCGCTTGCCCCGTCCGGACCTTCGTGTGCTTGACTTCTTTCGTGCGCGCAAACGTCTCCTTAGTCATACAGACTGTCGACTGCGCGTGCGGCATGAATAAGGCAATAAAAGAAATTACCTGCTGCCCGTAGTGCCATGCCTCCACACTGTTGTTGGTCCGCGGCATTCCACCCATCGTCGCCTCATGCACGGACCTTACATCTAAGTAACTTGAAGCATTATCTATGTTGCGGTTTCTCTTTTTTCTGCGCAAATACTTTTTAACCCGGTGAATCAACCGTAAAACAACAATTCACGCGGAGGGCGCCGCCCATGTTTCGTATTTTGATTAGCGCCACTACTTCGCACTGCGCATGTTTCGTATCTTGATTTGCGCCCCTACTCCGGCGTAAGGTCAACAGTCAAGATTTTCTGCTGTTTGCGCGGGGTTTATTTCTAAGTTGCCGGGTGCGAGCAGAAATATGTCCAGGAGCTTTATAAACCCAGCGAAACCGTCAACGAGCCAGGAATGTGCTAGCGCTGCCAAGCATAGGGATGTTGATAAGAACAAAGAAGAACTACCATGGCCGGCGTACAGGGAATATTTTGCTGTGGTGAATGTGGTCGCTAACAACTTGACCGCAGTATGCAAACTTTGCAAGAAGGAGTACTCTACCAACAAGTCGTCGTGTTCAAATCTGAGAAAACAGCTCGCGGTGAGTTTTGGCGTTTATTCTTTTTCCAGCTGAACTATAATGTTTGAATTTACCGCTATGGTGGAAGCCTGACTGATTCGTGTGTATAATTTTTCTTTTATTCACAATTCTTTTTTTGTTTTCCACGGAATTTAGAAAAAGCATTACTTCGCACTTCAAGAAATTGACACCCGGAAGCGAAAATGGGATTCTTCAGCACCCTCCCCTTCAGCAAAGAAAACTGCAAGTGAAAATAAAAAACTCGGGACTTTTTGTTTCCGGACAACAGCAACGCTCGACAACGAATTCCATCTCAAGCGGAAGTAGACCATTTGGTGCTCAACTTTGTTATTGGAAACGTGCAGTGCTTTTCCGTTCTTGAAAGCAAGCAATTTCAAGATCTTGTACACGGCTTGCAACCAACACGAACTGTTATGACCCGGACAACTCTGGTAGCTCACATCGACAGATTGTACAAAGAGAGGAAAGCTGCTTTGGTCAAGGACCTTGAGAAAACCACCGTCGTTTGCTGTACAGCAGACTGCTGGACGGCAGCAAATCGGCAAGTTGTCTTAACTCCTTAACTCGTCCTTGAAATCTCATCCGCAGTCATTTTCGTGTTTTCTTTAATAATATTCTTCTTTATTTTAGAAGCTTCCTTGGCGTGACAGTTACTTACCTTGACGGTGAAACCTTGGCCAGAAATTCAGCTGCACTGGCCTGCCGACGACTTCATGGCCGCCACACATACGACAACCTCGCTTCTTCTCTGCGTAATATTTTTGCGTAATATAAGCTCACAAGAAAGATCTGTGCAGTCGTCACCGACAATGGCTCTAATTTTATTAAGGCATTTAGGTAGGCTGAGCTTGCAAGCAGAAGATATAACGGTTTTGTTGCTTTTTTGTGCGATATATTGTGCGTTCGTTGCTTGCTTGTTTTCCAGGCACTTCGGAGACAGTTCACAGGACAGTGAGGATGAAGGTGGTGTGGTGGCCCCCTTCAGCATCACAAAGGTACTAAACGAAGATCCTGCAAAGAGTGCTTCTATGGATGTAATTCACTTGCCAGCTCACCGAAGGTGCGCCGCCCATACTCTGAATCTTATTGCAACTGTAGACGTTGAGAAGGGGTGCAGTGATCGTTTCTACTGCAGAATTGCAAGTGCCGCTTTTGCTAAACTTAAATCTATCTGGAACAAGCAAGGACAGTCTGTCCTTGCAGCTGAATCTATCAAGGAAATATTAGGAAGGTATTTTCCAGTCCCTAACATGACAAGGTGGAACTCTCTGTACGACGCCATGAGGTTCATCGACGACACTCCGAAATTCAAGATCGACGCTGCGTGCGATGTCTTATCGTTGCCGCGACTGCAAAGGAACGATACTGTTTTTATTGCTGAGTACTGCCAGGTATGTTTACGGTGTTTATTTTCAATTATTCGTGTGAATAACCCATTACACCTTATATCTCTTTATCAGACCATGAAAGGAGTCGCCAGAGCCCTTGACATTCTTCAAGGAGAAAAGTACATGTTTATGGGAGCTTTATTGCCAACTCTGCAATCCCTCTTGCGACACCTACATTCATTGCCTGAATTAATGTTCTGTGGGCCGCTCGTGAAAGCGCTCAAGCTGGCTGTCAAGACAAGGCGAGTGTTATTTTAAATTTCTTATTAATGCAATATTGTATAGCTCACTGTGACGATACGGATATACTCTGCTTCCCCTTGCGTCCCACGGAAGCAAATTCTGTCTTGTATTTCGTACCGTTCGTAACCATCTCTATTTTTATGTTCGCTCAAGACCTCAACTGTGACGAACTTCTTCTGGCTGCCATAGTACACCCCAAATTTAGGTTGTCATGGATAGATGACAACGACCAACGTGATTTCGTACTCGGAATATTAGGTGACGAATGTAAAAGAGAAGGCGCTTCTGTCAGCGCAGATGAAACATTGACAAAACCGTCAACCGACGATGATGACGACGATTCTTTTTTCCAACTACGCCCCAACGTTGTGTCTACCAGTGAGGCGCAACGGTGGGGAAATGAAACTTCGGAGGAAACGACACTCTGTTGCCTCGACGCCTACCCGACAATCAAAAACCTGTTCCTGCGACACAACACAGCAATTCCAACCAGCGCCCCAGTTGAACGCCTGTTCAGCAAGGACAGGGGCGTATTCGCCATAAAACGAGGGAAACTTTCAGACTCAAATTTCGGAAAGCAACTGCTCCTAAGTTATAATATGAAGTAAAAAGTGTACTTTTTTCATTTTATGCAATAAAACTTGCTGAGGGCCTTTTTCAACTTTTTCCTAAATTTCCTGTGTTATAGAAAAGTAACTGAAAAGTAACGGCGTTACTTTTTAAAAGTAACTGTAACTGTAACGAGTTACTTTTTTGTTACAGTAACTGTAACGGTAACTTAACTACTTTTTTCTGAAAGTAACTGTAACTGTAACTAATTACTTTTTAAAAGTAACTTACTCAAGACTGTAAAATGCCCACCAGACATTTTCCCTAAGAACGCCTCTAGCATGTTAGTAAAAACTTCGTCGTCAACTAGCTTAGAATTAAATTTCCACAAACCCCAACTGAAGCGATTAGTTTTCCTTCTAGCTTCGCCCAGAGTGAACGTCACCAGTGTGTGATCGCTAAATATTATCGGCAGAATCTTGTACTCGTCCGCCCCAGTTAAAAGCTCGGCTGACACGTAAGCCCTGTCAAGTCTAGCGTGACTGGACGAACAAAAATGCGTATATCTGAGCGTCTCTGTCTTTTTTTGAAAAGTAGCAACGTCAAGGAGTAGCAACGTCAAGGAGGTAGTGTTCATGAACCATAGTGCTCAGAAACAATGCGCTCGAGTCGCTATGTTTAACCTTAGTTGATTTGATCTGTCGCTTTCCTCGCAGACACAATTGAAATCCCCTAACAATACTATTTCTCGGGCACAGTTTAAAAAGTGATGCAGGCACTCAAAAAATTCCTTTCTTTCTTTAGCCTGATTAGGACAGTAAACACAAATGACCCTCCAAGGTTTATTAAAAATTACGAAATCGCATACAATAAGCCTACCGAAACTATCTGTAGTTATTACGTAATCCTTAGCATTCAGCGCCCTTCTGATGAATAATAACCCCCCCCCCCCCCCCCCGACAAGCCGTTAGCGTGACTAACACAGATATCAAAAGTGGCCTCAAAGGGCTGCACTAGCCTCGCTGTGTCCTCCTCACTTTCTACTTTAGTTTCTTGGACTGCGAAGATGTCCAGATCATTGTTTTCGAGAACTCTTCGTACCTGGTATTGTTTACGACTCGTAGACATGCCACGAACGTTCAGAGTTCCAAATTTGACTGAGTCAACAAGCTGTGACATCTCCGTTAAACCACAAGAAGGACATTGCAAGCATTGCATCCTCACCAAGCGCGGGCTATGCGTATCACAGTAGCGGCGCTCATTTCCTCCTTGGTCTAAGGGGAGCTTCGTCTTCGTCTTCTGTGGCAAACGAAGGGGTCGTCCTGGAGTCGTTTTCGACTGCGGTTCAGCTTCACCTAATCCCTTGAGGGTTCCTGCCGGGTCTTGATCAGCTTCCCTTGACTGTTTGACGGCCTGGGTACCAGCGTTGCCCATGGTAATGTCCGTCACCTCGTCGGCTCCTGTCTCAACTTCTTGCTCGGTTTCGGTAATGGTTACGACGCTTGCAGGGTGGCCACCGACGGCTCCAGCGGCTTTGGGGACCGCTGCTTTCGTGAAAAGCTGTTGGTCGTCACTTGGCACCAGCGCTTTAACGCTTGTCGCTCCTTCCGGTGTAGGGGCGAGCACTGGCTTCGCAGTGGCCCCGTCTTCCTCCATGTCTGCTTCATCTATTAGGAGCTCAGACGTATCCTCTCCCCCTCCCGCAGGCCCTGCGACCGCCGCATAAATTCGCACGCACTGTTCGGCCGTGTGGCCGAACCGTCGCCACTCGCTGCATTTGGGAACCCGGCACGCGTGCCGAATATGGCCAGTGTGATAGCACCTAAGGCAGAGCGGGGCCCTGCCTGGCGCCACCACAAGCGTCATTCCTCCGGCTATCCGCAATTGGTGCGGTAGTTTTTCCACGGTAACGTCCACCTTCAGTGTAACAAGAGCCGTCCGGGTGTTGGACTCGATTGCTCCACAGTTCGGAATGCGCCACTTTTCCCTCGTTACGTCAGTTACTTTGCCGTATGACGAAAAAGTAGCACGCACCTCGTCATCAGAGACATGATGAGGCAACCAGTGAACCTTGAGGCGAACATTCCGGCCGTTGGCATCAATCACCATGCAGCGCCGGTCCTTCACGACGAGTTCCCGGGCTTCAACCAGTTTTTTCTTGCTTTCAGTGCTCTTGAAGGTCGTTAGCCACACATGGTTCATCTGGTAGGAGCCCAGTGAAACCACGTCGGCTAGCAGGCCCGCGCGAGTCAATGCGTCTCGGAAGTATTCCACGCGGTACGGGCGTCCTTTAACGTCGGCATGTAAGAATACCGAGTTCAAAACAGTAGGTCCAGTTGGCAGCGGTGGCAGATGAACTGAGGAATCCAGCGCAGCAGAAAACGCTCTATCACCACGGCCCGGCTGGGCCGTTATCGCCGCTCCATCGGAGCTCGACATTCCGCGTCCGTAGACTGCGGTGCCCACAAGTGGAATCATGCCACGTTCGCCCTGCCTACTTGGTCAGCTGCGCCCGCGGTATTATACTTATTGTATATCTGCACATTGTGCAGTGCCCGATCGCAGGTCACTGGCCAGTACCTGGTCACATGCCAGCGGCCAGTGTCTCGTCACAGGTCAGCGGGTGCCCGGACACAGGTCAACGGCCATGCCCGGTTACAGGTCAGCGGCGAGTGCGCGGTCACAGGTTAGGGGCCAGTGCCCGGTCACAGGTCAGCGGCCAGTGCCTTGTCAAAGAGCAGGGGACAGTACCCGGTCACAGGTCAGCGGCCAGTGCCCGGTCATAGGTCAGCGGCCAGTGCCCGGTCACGGGTCAGTGGCCAGTGCCCGCTCACAAGTCAGCGGCCAGTGCCCGTCACAGGTCAGCGGCAAGTGACAAGAAACTGCTCAACTGGCCGATGCCTGGCCAAATGTAACTGGCTGGCCTCCAGTAGCCGGTGACTGCTAGTCATTGGCCGAGGATCATAACCAACGATGGGCAGAGCATTTTGGGCAGCCATCGGCCAGCCAGAAACTGACCGGCCACTACTGCCTTGGCCAGAGTCCGGCCATGCATTGTGTGCTGGCTAGGAGGGTGTCACAAAGGAAACAAAAATTACACGCTAAGATGGGTCGCAAAAATCAAGAACTTGACGGATCTTGTAGCAACATTTCTCGAAAATGTCGTTAACTGGTCACATTGTTGTGCTAAAATTTCAAGTCGGAACACCGTGTACAAACAAAATAAGGATATATTAACAAATTTTTTTAAAGTGCGGAGCGGCAGCTGTCGGGGAGACACCGAACGGCGGCTATGTTTCTTTGCCATATCCAGAGATGGCGCTAGGGATCCACTGGACGTTGACTGAACGAAAAAGCGCGCTTTTATTTGAGTTTTTCGTCCGGTAGGATATTTGTCAAAACAAAGTTGTTTGGGTTTTCAGTTAAGTTCAACAGTGCGGAAAGTGCCACGCCATAAATATGAATAAATATAACCGCCAAAGTCTGCTCCCGAAATGACGTACCTTCGTCTGCTTCGCAGTTTGACGTTCGAACGAGACAGGAGGGGCAGCCAGGAGTGCGCCCGATAAAGCAGCGATTTCGTGCCTCTGAAAAGATCCGTTGAAATCTGAACTGCGATCATCGTAGTTGCGGTCAAATGCCTCATTTACACGCATATACACTCGCAAGAAAAAAAAAACGGTTAGACGCCCAGCTCGACCTGCCCACCGCGAACTTCGATGTATTTCTCCACCTCCTCTCGTTGTCTTAAAAGACGGCTTTTTGCATATCATCACTGATGGTCTCGAACGCGTCGATGATGTGTTGTTTCAGCTCCGAGATGGTCATCGATCGCCTGGCGTACACTTGGGCCTTTACGCACTCCCAGAAACAAAATCGGTAGCTCCAATCCACGCGGTGAAGGTGGTTCGACAGCGAAGCTGTAAACGACACCCACAATGATTACCCATTGCGACGTCACTTCAAAATGCACACACGTGGCTCTACAAAGAGTGAAATCAGAGACAAGCGAAATGTACTTAACCACACCCTTTATTTCTTCACTACGACATTCACGACTACTTTTAAATTAGTGTGATACACACTGAGATTTCCAGTTCTCACTGTAGAGATATTTTTTGCTAAGGTTAAATCGATGCATGATGTGTTAATGGTGGTTGGCTCAGTTGCAATGGTGAAGCACATGTTATATATGAAAGCGTGGTAATTTCACTACGTGATTTTTATGCTATTGAGAAATTGTCCTTTCGGTGAAGCTTACGCAACCGTAATCAATGCCGAGAAAAACACGCGGGAAGAAGGAACGTGCTTCGCATTGTTCACCGGCGCCGTTATCATTCATTATGTGGTTTGCACTTCACATGAGGGCTTCGAATTACGTCAACCCCTTTTGAAGCAGCTGCAAACCTAATCTTTCCCAAAAAGCGTGGGAGGGTGTTCCTATTGTTCACACGCACCTTATCATCCATCATGTGGTTTTCTTTATTGAAACCGATACTGAGGTGTATGCTGTATGCCTTACTTCAAAGAATATATGCTGTTTTGCCTTCAATTGTTCACCGGGTGTTTTTTTACTTACAACATCAACGATACGAAAATGTCCTTGGCTGGTATAGGTATACAGCTTCGACTGTGAAAATCGCAAAGGGTGAGGTCTGGAGACCGAGGAGGCCTCCATGTTCGGAGAGCCGCGGCCCATCCATCTCCCGGAAAAATTGTTGTTGAGCCAGGCTCTCATATTGCTCCCATAGTGGAGAGGGGCCCGATCTTGTTGGAATATGCAACTTTCACGTTGCATATGTGCAGTTTCCAGATCTGGTAAAATCCGTTCCTCCAGCATCTTTAGGTACGTGTCGCCGGTCACTGCCGAATCGAAAAAGAACGGGCCGACGACACCCGCTCTACATATGCCGCACCACACGACGACTTTCGGCAACTAAACAGCATGTGCGGTCGACTAGTGTGGGTTCGTGCCAGACCACAACCTGCAGATCTGCTTGTTCACGCGGCCGCCGAGATAAAAAACAAACTCGTCCGTAAACACGAGGAACTGCAGGTTGCCGGTGTTGGCCTGAATCCGCGTCGGCTCGTCCTCCCCAAAACTGCACTCGCCGTGTGTAGTCGACCGGCTTCAGTTCATGCAGGAGCTGCGCTTTGAACGGGTACATTCGCCTGCGAAGCACCCGCCACACGAAGCCCCGGCTTAGGCTGAGATGAGAAGCAGCACGCCTGGTCGAGAGGTGGGGCTGCGCTTCGAAAGCGTCGAGAACGGCTTGCTGCTGTCTTCGTTTCGGCGACGTTTCTACACAATTTCGAGACTTGTTTATCATTTTCCCGTCTTAGGAAATCCCTGTAACCCGCTTGATGGTAGTTGGCCGAGAGGGTGGTTTTCTGTTGAAGACGGCCCGGCACCTTGTTCGGACTTGCTTGAAGCTTACATTTGTTGTATACCCGGGAACCACCTGGAACCTCTCCTTGGAGCTCAGTTGTCGCACTGTGAGGCATAGAACAAAATAGAAAAAGAAACAGCGATAGCAAATGAAGTTGACGCACTGAGGCAAAAGCACGAACGTCAAACTGTGAAAGCAGACCTTGCACGAAACAAGGGCCGTCGCAGGTGAAGGTACGGCATTTCTGGAGCAGACTTTGGCGGTTTTACTTATTCATAGTTATGACGTGACACTTATTGCACTGTTAAACTTAACTCAAAAACGGAAACAACTTTATTTTGGCAAATATCCCACGGAACCAAAAACTCGGATAAAAGCGCGCTTTTTCGTTCATTCAGCGTCCAGTGGATCCGTAGCGCCATCTCTGGATAAGGGAAAAAAAGCATTTCCGTCGTTCGCTGTCTCCCCGAGAGCTGCCGCTTCGCCGTTGAAAAAATAATTTATTTTTCCATTTTGTTTGTACTCGGCGTTCCGACTTGATCTTTTAGCACAACAATGTGAAACTGAAGGAAAGGTATTTTCGAAAAAAATTTGATACAAAATTTGTGAAGTTTGCGGTTTGTGCGAGCCATTTTAGCGTGCAAATATTTCTGTGACACCCTGTACTTAGAAATCCCGACCGGTGCAGTTTATTCTTCCATCATTCCCGCTCGACTGGCCGCCGGGCATCACTGCCTCACCTCAAACCAATCCTCTCGATTTCATGAGGAAACCCGACACGCACCCAACATATCCCACTCTAATCCTCACTTAAACAACCAAAACGAATCCACTCAGTTTGCATCTAAGCATCAAAACTCTTAGACGGCCTCGTAGATTGCCGGTGCGCGTGGCTCTACGATCCCTATGATGACCACAACCCACCGCAAGCTAACAGAAGGCAGCAACTCTTTCCGAACCCCGCTACGCCAAGCCTCATGGAGTTTACCAACATCATAGTTTCATGCAAACAAAATGCAAATCTCGGTATTGTTAAAGGGAGCAAAGGAGGAAAGGGAGAGTATTTGTGGGAGCGAATCGCCTTAAAACTAGATAAAGAGAAGACGAGCGGAAGGGGGGAGCTCACGCAAGAATGGAACGAAAGAACCACGGCCGACGACCCCGGTAGGTTCATGGACAATCCGTTTACTCGGTAAATTTAATCAATGTAAATAGTGTAAACAAATATGCAGGACCTAATCATGGTTGATACAACAAAAATAAACGAATATCTTTACCTCATTACCGCACGCAATTACGTCGAATCAAACGCACGGTCTTCCTATATTGTTAAGATGCCCAGCTGGGCTAAGCTCTGATGTCGAGGACCAGTGTTTCTGCTCACGTTGACGAAGTTTTGATTCCACCAATTTACGTGAATCGCACAGCATATGCGATCTTGGGAAATCTGAAAGGATCAAGTAAAGTAAGGAAGGACACTATGGTCGTTTTGTGGTTATTTGAGGTACAAATATCATTTACGACTTTCTGCACGTGAATATCGGATTCGAAAGTAACCACCTCCCCGTCATCACCTCCAGTAAAATGGCCCTCCACTTTGGGATCGTCACTTTGCCGAAAGGGTAGTCACTCGCCGTGTGGGGTAACCAACGCCTCTAAAACGCCATTTTGTTTTCCCAGGGTAGTACTTTTTTTCTAAAAATTTAGTACATCGCATCTCTTGTTCTTGGAATGCTCTACTGTAATATTGTTTTGCAATAAGGCGTGTTCTCATGACCGTTGGCGATAAGTCATACTTAGTCCAGCATAGATAGGCAACAGGCGACCATAAGTGGCTATTCATAATGTCCAAAATACATAGTCCGCACGCAACCGTCAGAGGCGAGATATACTTAACCCAGCATATTTAGTCCTCCTGGCAACTGTTGCTTAGCAGATTAGAAATAGTCAAGCAAACGTAGTATGCAGTCGACCACCGGGGCGCGCTGCTATCTCCCGAATGACAAAGCCTAGCTCATCACGCGGACTCACGTCATCTGGGGTGGATCCTAACGTGCCAATGGATAGCGATTCGGGCGAATGCCGTCATCACTTCAGACATAAGTCAATAGATGGCGTAAAGCGCATGATTTCCTCCTAACCTGCCGATTACTTCAGTTACATCGTGGGGTTTCTTCCAGTCCTGGAGCACTGTGAATTCAAGGGCCTACAGGCACGTAATAAAAACTAAAAACCCGTAAAATACTTCTCAGTAGATCATGTTGGTGACAAATCCCCTCATTAGTATAATTAAACTTGTACTTATAATTGTGATGGACCTGGAGAGCACAAGAGTGTGTCGTGTTTGCAGCACATCGCAAACCATACAAGGCTACACGTAAGAGAGCATAGCAAATCCTAACGGACGCATAATATAGGCTTGACATATCCCATGCTCCTCTGGCATATCACATTACAAGCTCAATATTTTAAGCAATATTAGGGCCTGAGGTATAATATATAGATAGCTGTGAAGGAATCCTCGTTAATTGCAAGTTAACATGTGATATAGAGATTCACAACGACCATTACGCCAACGAACCGTGAAACCATCAGCACGACAGACGTCCCGAAACACGACTGTTCATCATATGATCAATTAAACACACAATCCAACCGTGACAGTTTTAAACCCTGAACCCATAAAAACTACGACACCATAAATGTCTCAAAATACCGCCCAATTTGACCATGAAAAATATTATGATGCTCTTTCTCATAGGGAGGTATGGCACCTGTGACAATCCCTCGTTCATTTGCGAAGTGTCAAGCCAAGAGTAATTGTAGACATCAGGCGTAAGGAATTAGTTACTCCGCTGAATCAACTCAGAGCGATGGGCCTATAGTGTTTATAGAGGATGCAGTGCTTTACTTTTTTTTGAGAGATTTATCGATTCATTTTCTGTGCGAACACGGCAGAAGAGAATTTTCGCAGCTTCGAAATATGTTCATAATAAGATTATCGAAGTTTATAACTTTTATTTTTATTTCCGAAATAATGCCGTGTACAGTTTTGTAAAAAAAACAACAAAGAAAACATGTTTTTCTATGTTGAAAAAGTCGTATGAAGCTTCTGTGAAACCGCGCTTTGTACTACCGAGACCAAATCAACCTAGCACCAATTATCGTGCCCCGAAACAATGCTGGAGATAACTATAGCGCTTTAACACTAACGTCATCGCCGGATCCATGTCACTGTTTAGGTAATAACAAAACTGTTTTCGCGAACAGAATCAGCCCATGTATTTCCATTACGTTTTTAAATAGTAGTTTATTTCCATAACCTATCTCCGGAACAAAAATATTGTCTTCTTTCCTGCCTATGCTGTGTTCGCTTTTGCAATTTAGTAACGGAGTCAACAAGAAAAGCATGACGTGGCATATTATGTTCGCGTGTTTTGCTTCGTCTTTTTTTTCTTTTTGTGACTCTGTGGTTTAATGCTTTCATATTGCGGTGAAAGAAACAGGCAGGAGACGGACTTTCCAAAACAACGTTCCATTTCAGTGGAGTCTGGTCAGGAACTGCCCCTCGTAAGCGTGTGAGCGTATAGCTAGCGCGCGCGTCTTTTTCTCTTTTTCCAGTGCCAAGACTGGACTCGCTTGTCGGTGCTTCCAGTCCCTACAGATATGTCCCCCCTTACCGCTCATTCACATTGGAAGCGGATCCGCGTTTGCAAAGCGGTTGCGAACGCGGTTGTATAAAGATACAGTACAATTGCACGCGCACTTGATGTCATCGAGTGGGCGTGCAATTGCACTGGACCTTTATGCAACCGCTTTGCAAACGCGGATCCGCTTCCGGTGTGAATGAGCGGCTACAGAGGAGGTGGGACGAACGATCAAAACACACAAACATCCGGGTGCCAACGAAGCTGGCTTTCCTCTGTCGTGCGGTCGATGTCACGAAGCGCTATTTCCTGCACATCCACTTGCTCAATGTGTGCCGGCTTTAGTCTTTCCAAAGCAACGGTGTCGTTCTTTCCGTTGACACGCAGTAAAAACGTGTGGCTTCTCTTTTCGACGTCTGGAAAAGGTCCGACGTAATGGGGGCGCAGTGGCTTCTTTTGCGACTGTCGTACGAAAACATAAGTGGCCTCTTGGAGGTCCTGGGTCGCGTAGGGCAGAGATGGCAGTAATGACATTACTGTCATAGAATTGCAGTAATTAAATTACTTTTTGGAGTAATGAGTAATGTAATGAATTACTTTCAGGCAGTAATTCCGAGAAAATTACTCATTACCTTTGAAACTACTTTTGTCCTAAATTAGAAAATTCATTTGCAAGCTTTAAGAAGGAAGAGAAACATTATTGGTGCATGATGAAATGTTGTCAAAGAAAATCAGAGGAAATAATCGACGGTTACCTGAGCGCAAAGCCTTGTACGAAGGGTGGGCAGACGCACAAAGGAGGGAAAGAAAGGCGAAGGGGAAAAGCTTGCGTCTAGACATCGCTGGAAGGTAACAGCTTAAGAACTCCAGGCACGCCAGATTAAACGGCCTCGCATCATCACGACGATACTATACTTCGTTCATCCCTGAGCCGACAGTGCTGTGGCGGCTGCAAGCTAACAAGAACCAATCAAACACTTTCGTTTAATAACGTGTCCCGTCAGTTTCTCTGCGCGTGGGTATAAACGAGAGCATGGTTACGTGGGGAACGGTAGACGTTTGACTGGTCCAACAAACACGTAGCTTCCACTGTTCATCCCTTAGCTGACAGTGCGTCGGCTTAGGACTGAACGGCTCATAGGCTATATGGCGACGGGCAGATCACCAGTGAGTTAAACATAATTTAAAACTTGAGAGGAGAGGACAAACAGACTTGTACCTTCTTCAAGCAAAGTCAAACCGTAAGCTTTGAACATTGTGAACAACAAACGACCGGAATAAATAGTTCATTCCAAATGACTTGTCAAAGCCCCAGAACGTTTTGTGCGTCCTCGAGAAAAGCAGGTGCCGCTCGCGGTACGTTTCGCTGCCTTTCCATGGGAAGTTTATTTGGGAATAAGCCTACAAGCAGATATCGCCCCCCGTTTGTTGGGAAAGTACAAAATTTAGAAAGCTCCGCCATTCCTTAAATGGCGACGCTCCTGCTTAGCAATTATCCGGGCCCTTTGTGAGACAATGCGCAAATATTTGGTCTATTCGGGTGTTTCGGAAAAATGCTCCTTGTAATGAATGACGTAGAATAGGTCAACTATACTTGCCGAGAGCTTTTCTTGGCATTGCAGTGGAGGGTACAGGCACGCGTTCCCTCTCCAATTTCGAGCGCTAAGTAAAGCTGTGCGCGGGCTCTCCTTCTCTCCACTACATTGCCAAGAAAATTTATCGCCGAGTATAGTGCTCTCGTGAGGATAGAAATAGATTGCGTCACAGGCGGAAGAAAAACGTTTCACGTGACGACTTCTTATAAGAACGAGCTGCCTTTGCCCGACTTAACAAACTGACACGGAGTACAACTTCTAAATCAGGAAGACGAAAACCATATCACCCTTTTAATAATAACCTTCACCGTTGTATGAAGAGCGATACCGGCGAGTCGACTGCCGTTCTGAGTCACATCTAAAAAATCTATTCATCGCGTTTAACACTTATGTCATGTGCGCAAGCAAAACCACTGTTCAGTATGGTTCACTTCGAGGCACATAAGGTTGTTGGGGTGTAAACAGGAAGATCTGAGTTTTGGCACACATAGGCCTACTCAGCCCTTTGACGTGACATAAATGCGGTGGCGCTGCTGTCGGCACTGCGCATGCGCAGCGCCTCGCTTCTCCCGGATCTGGTTCGTGCACACGCGCTGTGGGGGAAAACGAGGGCTTGTTTTGTAAACACTCCGTTGGTGTATACGGTAAATAAAATGAGCGCGAATTACTTCCCCAAGGTATTAAAAGGTAATGTCAAAGTAATTTCAAAGTAATTTTATTAGTTTTGGAAAGAAATTGTAATGTAATGCCATTCATTACCTTTAGTCTGGGGTAATTTGTAATTCAATTTATTACATTTTTGCAGTTTTCAGAAAAGTAATTAGTAATGTAAGTTAATTACTTTTTGAAAGTGATATTGCCATCTCTGACGTAGGGAGACTTTGAAGTTTCATGCCATGTAGGAACCGGTCGCAAATTGATAAACATTTGTTTGAGTTCTTCTACGTAGTCCAACTGCCTTTGTTGTTGAGGCAGTTCCATTTAAAAAAAAAAAAAAGAAATCTGATGGCAAGCGAAGTGCAGTGCCGTAGACAAGTTCGACTGTGGAGCATCCAATGTCCGCCTTCAAGTCTGTTCGTATTCCAAGAAGCGCAAGGGGAAGATGACGAACCCAATTCGAGGGACCACCCTGAGCTGCAAGGGCCGATTTGGAATGTCGTTGAAATCCTTCTACCATCGCGCTCGACTGTAGGCGGTAGGCAGTCGTTCCCAAGCGGTTGGTTCTGAGCAATCGAGTGAGCTCGGCAGAGTGCCGATTCATATTCCCGACCGCTGTCGGTGACAATCTCTGAGGGGCAGCCAAAACGGGATACCCAGGTAACGACAAACGCCTCAGCGACGGTGGCGGTAATGACATCGGGCAGTGGGGTTGCCTCTGGCCAGCGTGTGAATCTGTCGACACACGTTACACTGTTAGCAAAAATAACACGCCCAGACGTGTAAACCGTTGTCCCATAGCGGACACGTCGAAACGTGTTCGTTTTACACAAGGCTATCTGTGTTTTTCGTCTACACATGAGGTGCTGTGTAAACTTAACACGCTACACCGTGTCTGCCTTCCGCAAAACCGTTTCGAGCGTGTTCCTTATGAAACATGGCGGCCAGCGGCCGAGAACAGGCGAGAGACGAGCCCAGCGAGCCGCGCGCCTTTCAGCCGAATTGAAAGCACACAGGGCGCGTTAGTTCTCGTTCGATGTCTTTTATACACAGTAAAGTCTCCAAGCGGCGGACGTAGCTACTTGCAAAGGTACGTACGTGCGTTGTCGGCGGTCGGCGGCGTCGGTAGCTTCAACAAACCGCTGGACAAAAAAAAAAAACAAAAAAAAAACGAATGCCGAACTCACGTGGATAAATTACTTGAGCAAACTATTTAGAATCGGGCGGTAACTTACGCCACCTATCGAGATTTCTAGCAGCCTGTTTTTAAAAAAAGACGAGTCTGTTAACACTGCGAACGACCACGACTACACGGAACCCTACATACGACGCAGGCAACACAGCACACAGCTACACGGCACCGACATGTACACAAATACAACAACCGACACTACGCCCGACACTTCCTACTCGATATCCATTTCTCCCCGCGGCGCATATAAGCTTGGCATGTGCGGGTGAGCTCTTTGGTCGCTGACCATTACAGATTTATAGAATACACAAAACACGGCGCAATGGACAGCCGTGTGTTAGAACTGTCTGCATTTAAAAAGTATGGAGGCAAAATCCATAATGTTAGTTCGTTGCAATAAATAACAATATGTTAAAAATAAATCTTAAACCGGTCATGAAAAAGTTCAAATTTTTGTTATTTTCTTGCTTGACCAGTGTTATGAGCAGTCCGACTAGCTGATTCAGATAGGAAAACAAATTATTGGGATTTTGTCATTACGTATACAATAATAAATAAAAATGATCCTTGCGCAAAGCATTTTTTATATATCTTTGTGAAAGACATCCGGACATCCGCCCAACACTTCACTTCCGCTAGTTGCAGCAGTTGCAGTACGGGAGCAGACGCCTTCACTTTTGGGGCGTTTTGATGTAGTTTGTTGTCGTATGTCGTGTCGGTGTCGAGAAGAGCGGTGGGGCTTGGGAGTTTGTGACCGGTGTTATTCGTGAACACTGGTGTGCGGCGCTGATGCGTCTTTTTTTTATACTGCCACCACCCCGAACTTTGAAGATACACGGGCCCGTAGCAGTGCATTATGCTGAATCGCGAGCTCCTTCTCTGTTGACGTCGCTTTCCTGGTACCACTCGTGGATACTGCAAGCGTTTAAACAGTGTGCACCGTCCCACCTACATCCCCGGTGACGTACTCGACCTGTTGAAACTTATTGCTTCCGTCATTTTAGAGTACGCAAGGCAGTTATCTCGTTGGTCTGGTTTCGGTTATAAAAGCAAGGCAAAACGCTCGTAGTTCCCGCCCTCAGTACACGTTGGACATCTTCCACACTTTGACACCGGATAACTGAATGAACGAGGATTTACATTCACTTCCGAGATTACTCTCGCCGCTTCCTCACCGTTGAGCAGCAGGATGAGCTGGCGACAAGCCGCAAATGAAAGGCTTGAGCATCAACAGCCCAAGCGCACTCGGTGCCGATGCGGGCGACGCGGGTTTCTGTCAACCGGGAGGCCAGTACAAACAGTGACCATTCCAGCGCTTCGTCATGACACGGTGTTGCAGAGAGCAGGGTAAAATACAGCTACACGGATCACCGAAGCAAACGACTGCTATCTTAAATCTTGGCTTGTGATTGCGCCTTTTCAGTTGATCATCTTATTCGTTTTGCTGGAGAGACGCAAACGACGGGCATAACAAAATCGCTTGCATATTTCGCATATCTCACAAAAGCATTTACCCTGTCACCTTGCGAAAAGCGTGAAACACGGAGTCCGCACCGTCCTAAGTTTCCTTTTTTTTACCTGCTTTAGAGAAGCTCTAACCCGCTAGTAGATATGCTTACTGAAACTGAAACAGGGCAGTGCCAGAGAGAAAGAGACAAAGTTGAGAAAGCTTGCTCGCTCTCCAATTTCTCAACTCTCAAGTGATTGTACCATAATAAATGCACCAACGCGTCTTCCAAAATAAAGAAAGAGCACTACGTTCACAACATAAAAAAAATGGTCTCAGTACATCCATCTGTGGGCAGGTAGGAAACCTTGCCCTAATTTATTCACGCCGCATGATTGGCGCAACAAACTCGTTGCAGGACCGAATCATCTACTCGAGCGGTGTGCGTCGCTATGCAAACGCAGTCCAACACGAAGCATAAAAAACGGCAGATTTAAGACAACAATCCGGAGTCCATTATTCAATTAAAACAACGTAATTTTGTTGAAAACGCCCGCTGCTTCTTACTCACGGTATGTGTCGGGATACTTCCACAGTTTGAAACGGAACGAAGAAAGATTTACTTTTATAAACGCTCGCTGCGTCCTCCCGGACCAGGTGGACCGGATCAGCTGACGACGACGGGACTGTACCCGTTGAACCTCCACCACGCAAAAATTTGCGCTCCGTGTTAAAAGCGTGGTTCAAACAGACCCGGAATACAAAGCACCGTACCACACACGACGAATGTTTCAGCTCTTTTTCGCACAGCTCTTCCTGCACAGCCTCTAAGCCTGTGCAGGAAGGTAAATGACGGCACACCGGGAAGTTGGTTGTTTGAAAAAGCACCAAAAGAGCTTTGTAAATTGTACTGAAGGAGTTGTATATTTTGTCCCACTCTCATGTGTTAGAGAGTATGTAGGCCAGACTGGAACGTGTTTGAATGATCGTTTAAGAGAGCATTTTTATAACACCCACCGAGTCGTAGCTGGACACTTGGGAATCTATTGTCACGATTGTGGCTGTATAGCACATTTTGAAAATTGTTCTGTAATAGGTAGGAGTAGAGACGCATTGACTAGAGAAATAATGGAAGCGGAAAGGATAGCACAGCTGAAGGACAAGTGTGTAAGTAGTCCTTCTATAGCGCTGTCGACCAAAGAGCTGCAATTTCTATCTAAATGATAGCGGTGAGGGAGAGGGACGATTTGTAAATGTGTTTCGTATAGATATTTTTTCCGTTTCTTCATTTGTCTTCTCTTTTACTGTTCTTTTGCCTTCTCTTTAGAATTTTCCTTTGTATTTCGTGCTACTTCTTCAACTTATCACGTTCTGTAAAGTCAACCCAGACGCTGAAGAGAAAAATGAAGCAGTCGAATACACAAGAGTTGTAAGTTCAGAGCGTGTGCTTGTCTTCCTGAGTGTCTGGTGTGAGTTCGATTTTTCCTGTGCTGTCACCTTCAAGTACACTAAGTCGGAAAGATTAAAAAAATTACATGCGCGGGACATAGATAACCTCTTGCGACGTAACTAGGCATACGTCAATTGCGCTCGCGTGTATTACAAAAAAATAAGCCCCAGTCGTTCTGAGCTTCGTCAATTAAAAATGCTGTACCGGTCGTCTGGCCTCAGTATTCCTGCTTCGGGAATATGGGATTCTCATCTCTGAGGAAAAGCAAACTGGGACCTGCTGGCTTTTAGGCCTTGGAAACTGGCAGAAAGATTTGCGATTAGTTGCGTCCAAGTACCAATTTCTTTGACCAGCCACCTACAGCACACTAAGCCGGATAAAATCAAAATTACATGTGCGTGACATAATATGCCTCTTGTGACAAAACTTGGCACATGTTTTGTCGCCTACAGCAACACTGAAGCCAGACAGACAAGCGATACGGCATATTTAATTGACGGAGCTCAGAACGACTGGGGACGCTTTCACTGAAGCTTGTTTTGCTGCAATACAAGGGTGTATTGCAGCAAAACAAGCTTCAGTGAAAGCGTTCCCAGTCGTTCTGGGCTCCGTCAATTAAATATGCCGTACCGCTTGTCTGGCTTCAGTATTGCTGCTTCAGAGCAATCTAGAAAATCTAGAATCCTCACCTTTGAACAAGAATGAACTGGCGCCTGCTGGCTTGTGGGCCGTGGAAACTGCAAGAGATTTGCGATTAGTTACGTCCAAGTAACAATTTTTTTGAGTAGTCAACTACAGCACACTCAAAATTATATGCACGGGACATAGATGCCTCATGCGAAGAACTTCCTTCATCCTTGTTTTCTGTTAACTCTGCCCACCTTCACCACCCGCCTCTAATTTCTGTGCTACTTTTTAAATCTCGATTCCCTGGTTCCCAAAGGCCATGCCATGGCTTGTACCAGTCACGGGTCTGTCAGCTCTGCAACCGGCGCCATTGTGGCAAAGACGCCAAAGCACCTGGCGCTTGATGTGCCCTTTTAATATTTTGAGCATGGCTCAAAACAGGTGTATGGGTGTCTGGTATGCCCTTTGCTTATTTGCGGATCGTTTCGAATCAGAGGGTAGGCGCTTCTGCGATCTGAGCGCATGCTCGGTTTTTTACAATAGTTGAAATTGAACTCTGCAGGAATCTTCAATCATAACAAACAGAATGTGCATGCCAAAAGGCATAGCATATGAAACATCCACCGTCTATCTATTTTCGGTTCTTGTCCGCAAGAAGCTGTCGTATATGTAGCCTTCCTTGCTTAAGCCACTCATCCCTAATGTCCCGGTTGGGTCTCGTCCTGATGAATTGTCAGTGGAGACCTGAGGTGCAGTCAACATCAGATTAGACCTTTTGAGACAGAACCATATACTTGCTGGAAGGAAGTACACCCGAACGAATTTTAGACATGTCATTAATAGTGAGTTTTAAAATGAGAGGCCTGATGTAAAATGAGACGTCAATACTGACGCACCAATTTTGCGAACCTAAAATTTTGATGCCCAGCCCCGAATATTCTACCACCACACTTTTAGAAAAAGATAACTTTTTAGAAAACACAGAGTCATCGACCACCCCTACAAAAGCCTGAACCAAGCCTACTCGTAACGTGGCTTGTTTGCTTCGTGCCGCCCCCAAGTTAATTCGGGCTGACAATGTTTTTTTTTTTTTTTTTTCAAATGGAACCCACATTTTTAGTTTCGGTTTCACTTGTAGAGGCAGGTGGATACTTTTGTAAAGCTTCCTCCCTGTGCGCTTCCGAGTCAACATTTTTGCAATGGCCAACCCCCGGGCTTTGATTTTTGCGCTCCTTGACAAATGCTGAAACTCATATAGCAGTGATGGGATTGGCCTAAGCCGTTTTGGAGCACCTTTCGGAGCAGCCAAAACAGTGTTTTGGAGAAGCAAAAGTAGCTTTTAAAGCAGATATTCTAATAAAAATAAAAATATTTGTTTTAAATGCTGGACACGCGAAGGGAATCTTGCTCGCCGAAATAAACCAATTATGGTCAAGTTTGGCCACCTGGGAGTCTTTCAAGATGTAACTGAAATGCCAATGACATGACACATTTCTTTTTGGTTTTCGAAACATTCTGCAAAGCTGGAGCAAGCTTTGCTTTAGCTTAGGGTAGTATTGAATGTCCAATTTGAATGTCTCCAAAGGGACATTGCGACATCCCACAAGTGTACAGTGCTGTAGGCATTGCCAAGCAATTCCGAAAAACCGCTTGCCACCGTTTTACTGATTGCCGACGTGCCAGATTTTCGTCAAAAGTAATTAAATGTAAAACACTGAATTGCAAGCGTCCCGGCTGGTGCCTCTGTCGTGCAATTATGTTCGCATCGTTGGTTCGCATGCACGTGAGGGCAACTTCGGCAGGCTTGCAGGTGCAGGTGCTTTGTCGCGCGAGCGAAACGGCTGTTTAATCGAAACCGAAAGCATGCCTCTCCGCTCCGTCCCAACTGGTTGCCAAAAATCTACGCAAAATGTAACTGCCCAGCATGCGACAAAAAAGAGTCCAGCGCCGCGTGCTTGCAAGGCCGGCAGGCGAGGTACGAGCTAAACACAGAAAAAAAGAACCTGAGCGCATTGATGCAAGACATCGCGAGCCAGGGTCGCTTTGTGCAACGACTGAACTCGAAACAAACAAGCGTTCTCTGCGGCTTCACCGTGCGGACATTCCCTTCTTTGCTTTAGCTCACTTCAACTTTTCTTCACAACACATTTTTCACGTACCGGGGTCCCTCTCGAAAGAAAGCCCACCAAGAGAAACCTAGGTAATCAATACTTCGACACAGCAGTCTTTGAGTTAGAAAGGGATTTTTGTAGCAGCGTATGTTTTAAACAAGAACATGAATGTTGATGAACATGCGGCGGTCCTTATGTTTCAGTTTAGGAAGCTCCATATCTGCAATGTCGTGTGGCCGTTGATTTCAGGAGCGAGAGCTTCAGCTCAAAAAGCAACTCCCGCCGCGCCAAAACATAGTTTCGTTTCACAGCGCCACGTCATGGCTGGAACCCAGCACGCTAGCGTTGCAGCACACACACACGCCAACATCTATCGTTAAAAAAAAAAATCGCGAGACGAGACTATTGCTTACGAGACGACGAGAGCGTGAAAGAAGAGACGGCATGGCGGGAAAAGACCATTAAAAAAAACCATGGACGATTGATGCAGGATATTTTGTGTCGGGCGGCCGTTTGTGCCGCCTAGCTCGTGCATGCTCAGTTACGGTACTTAGTTTAGTTTCGGTTTTGAAAGGCGACCAAAATTGGCCCTTTGGCGCAGGCTCGGCGCAGATTACCCATATTTTGACAAAATGTAGCAGGGTTAGCCCCTTGTAGCAGGCTCGGCGCAGCCATCACATCACTGATATAGGCGGGCAATAGCTCGCCTTGAAAATACTTGCTCTTGGTGGCCGAGAACAAACTCGTGTTTCTGATTGGCAGCCATTTGCTGCGAAGGATACCTGCACATATCCTAAAGAACCCAGTCTTAGTCTAATACAGATGCTTTGGCCAGACAGACACACAAAAGCCTGACACAAGACCACTATAAAGACCGGAAATAGAGTGTCTGTGAGGAATAAAACACACAACTCAGATAGGCATCAATCACTCACCTTGAAAACACTTGCGATGAGCGGCAAAGAGCAAACTTCTGGCCTTGATTGGCTGGTGCTTGCCACCAAGACCTGCGTGTATAAAAAAGAACCCGGTCTTAATTAAACTTGGGTGTTTTTGCAGAAGGGAGACAACAAATACTAATGCAAGACCACTACACATAGGAAATGGCATCCAAGGGGAATGAAACACTAAACGCAGTGTGTTAGTGTTGACTGTTTTTTCCCCCCGAGTCACCCGTTTTCTCGGGCGAGCGCCTGGGCTCTGTCCTTGGGCCACTTTTGTTTTTAATTTTTATTAACGATTTAAAGATACACCACCCCAATGTACAAAGCCGATTTTTTGCTGACGATTGTGTTTTATTTGCTAAGGTAAACAACCCGTCTGATCAAGAAGAATTAAATTAATATCTATCTTTGGTTCATGCATTGTGCATAAAATGGAATATGGTTCTAAACTGTAAAAAGTGTGTTCAAATGGCCTTGACGCGGAAGAACAACCCTTTGTTTTTTTACATATTCTATCAAATGAGTACCACTCGATACTGTTAACCAATATCAATACCACGGAGCTTTAATTACCTCTGATTTGTCATGGAGTGCACATATTGAGTTTATAGCTCGTAAAGCAATGCGGAAGCTCTGGTTTTTAAGACGAAATATTAACCTGTGTTCACTTGAAGCTAAACTGACTGCTTATAAAACCATCATAAGACCAATGCTAGAATATGCATGTACAGTTGAACCTCGATCTAACAAACCCTGATCTAACGAAATTCGCGATTTAACGAATTTTTTTATGTCTTCCTATTTTGCCTTCATTGAAAACAATGCATTTTATCTCTCGATTTAGCGAAGTACTTTTGCGCCGCAGTTTCGATTTAAAGAAGTCCTTGGAAATCGCATTTGCACACATCGGCGGCTTCCGCGAGAAAAATAATTATCGGCAACAAACTTTATCGTCGAAAACTAACATAAAAATGTGCAGATATAATCTTTTTCACAAAATAAAAAAAAGTACACACTGGTGGTGGTGATGATGATGACGAGACTCTGCCCCTCGTGGGGAAAAAAAGTCCGCCATTACGTGCATCTACGCCTAACGAACAACGAATATCGTTTCGTGCATCGAGTGGTTGTTGTCTTCTTTTTCTAAACCAATGAGTGGCCTATCGCGCAAAAGGAAAGTTCTAGCTCTCGACGTCAAGGCGAAAATAATCGCCGAAGTGACGGATGGCGAAAAGAAGAAGACGGTTGCCGAGAAGTATGGTATTTCGCAGAGTTCACTTTCCACGATCTTGAAATTAAAAGATAGCATCATAGCAACCGTAAGTGCGAGTGGTTCAAGTACAGCAAAAAAGAACCTGAAGACTTCTGCGCACGTCGACGTCGAAAAGGCCCTGTTCACTTGGTTTACCGACATGCGGGCTAAGAACGTGCCTTTGAGCGGAGAGCTGCTTCAACAGAAAGCCCGGGACTTTGCATGCATACTTGGATGCGACGACTTCAAATCCAGCAGTGGGTGGCTGCAACGATTTAAAGATAGCCACAGCATCGTTGGAAAGGTAGTGAGTGGCGAGTCTGCTGCAGCTGACGCAATCGGAGCTGCTGACTGGCTACGTGATTGTGTCCCGGATATTTTGGCACGTTACGACGTCGCCACTTTTCCGACTGCACGCTCTCCTACGGTGCTAGGCACTGCTCCCATAACCGTGCAAAATGCGGGTCGATGGACTGCATTCTTCTATTACCGCCACATTTTGTACTGGTATCTTATTTGTAAACGCTCACTTGCTAGATGTGAGGCAATTGGGGAGTTTTGGGAGCCTAGCAGACCACTTGTAATGCTAAAAAACCAAAACCTCGGTTTAACGAAACTCGCGATTTAACAAAATTTTTGGCTCAAAAGACGACTTCGTTAAATCGAGGTTCAACTGTATTGTATGGGACCCTCATACAAAGCTGTCAATCGATATGTTAGAGACTGTGCAAAAAAAAAACAAAAAAACATTGCAGTTTGTGTACAATCATTATGGTTTTATGTCATCAGTTTCAGATTTGTACCCAAGATCGGGATTGAGTGATTTAGCAACCCAGAGAAAAACAGGACGGCTGAAGTTTCTTTATAATATGATACAGGGTAATTTGCGACTGCGCCTCTGTGATTACACTTCATTTAACGAAACAAGGCCCATGAGGGGCAAACACCAATTAACACTTGTCGAACCATTGAGTGGAACCACTTTGTTCAAAGCATCCTTTTTTCCTAGAACCACGTGTGAGTGGAATATGCTTCTTAAAAGTGTTTTGATTTGAGATCATTAGATGCTTTTATTGAAGCACTACTCTCGCACTTTGTTGAGTAGTGGCGACGTCTGCTTGTTTGTACTACTTCCGCTTGTCTTTGAATATTGTTTTTGCACACCTCCTGTCTGGGCGTTCCACAGAATGCTGGCAGTATCACCAAATAAATAAATAAATAAAATATAGGCAGGCAATAGCTCACCTTGAAAATACTTGCTCTTGGTGGCCGAGAACGAACTCGTGTTCATGATTGGCAGTCATTTGCTGCGAAGAATACCTGCACATATCCTAAAGAAACCAGTCTGAGTCTAACACAGATGCTTTGGCCGGTCAGAGACACAAAAGTCTGATACAAACCACAAAAACCAGGAAAAAGTGTCTGCGAAAGATGGAAACAGACCCAGGTGGAAATGCTCGTTCTGTTTCACCTTAGTCAAATAGTGTAGCTCATTTCGTTAAAACAATGCATATTTGCTAAAAAATGTATAATATATATTTTGCCCCATTTAGCAGAGTTGACTGCCAAGGGTACCTGCACACCAGAATAAGTCAGACTTAGTCAGTTTTTTTTTTTCTTTTGATGAGCGACAACAGAATCCTAAACGGGTGATAAAACAAAATATAAGCCTACCAAGCCAGGCTAGTTTGCCTTGATGCAAGCACAGTGCCTCGGCCGACAAATGAGGTTCTATTCTTGGTCACTTGCCATATTTGGTGGGAATAGTAAAGTAAATGAAAATAAGGCTATCTCTCTTGCAGCCCACAGCTGCAAACGAAATTCATATACCTGGATAAACGACCTAAAAATAAAATTGGGTGGTGGCCAAGCGGTTTATGGTGTCAAATTTCAAATTTACAGACTGTGTTGTTCTGGTTGAAGTCCTCCTGGTGTATATTTTTATCCTTATTAATTATACTTAAATTGTTTTTGTTTTTTTGAGGCACTAGCACATAATTTATACGCTAATTCAGCTTTAGAAGCGTTTTAAGAATACTCCACGGCTTCCTAGTGCTTGTAATAAATTCTCAATAAGAGCGGCTTTCAATTTTTTTCTTGCTCTCGCTGCTGCTTGCTTCCTCACCCTTAAAATGCTGACAACTCGACACAAATTTAATAAAAAAATGTGCTTCAAATGTGATGAAGATGAGCATTTCCAAGTTGTACCCCTGCTTCATGCCCTGACCATGCCACCATACCACAGCTGAATGCAGCGACGAATGGTCCCAGGTGCTGTGACCCGACCGTATATAGCCTTACGGTGTGGCGCGATTCATGCAGCCCCTATGCTTGATGATGGAGCCAGTGTGCGAGGTGCGACCTGCTAGAGCTGTGCAAGCCACAGCTTTACAGCCTGCAAAGGGTGGGAAAATGCCCCTCCCTTTGCAGAGCCTGCAATAGCTTAGCAAGAAACTATTGCAAGCACTAGGGAGCCACAGTGTGTGAATAAAAGCACTTCTGAATGTGAATTAGTGAGTAAATTATGCGTCTATACGTTAAAACTTAAAAAAAGTATTATTTATTATATATATATATATATACTGTATACTAAAAAAAAGGCAAAAAGAAAAGAAACGTCTCCAGGTGGGTTTGAACCCAGAGCTCCACTGCCCTTGATTTCAGTTCCCTAAAACCCGCTTCAGATGGGGCAACTTTTCTAACAATTTTGAGGTTGCTGACGGGTAGTTCCCTACGTTTTCCCAGATCAGCACGAATTTGTGAGATCAGGTTCGGCTTAAAACAGACACGCAACTCGAACAAACTGGAAAAGTTTGAAGCGGCAGCAACCAATCAGGGACGCAATATTTTCACGTGACACCCCTTTGGTGGTGAGGATGACAGCTGAAGACTTGGTCCTGGTTTCAAATGGATCGTTTTTGGAAATAAACTTTTTCAGAAACATGAGTGAGTATTAATGCCAGTCAAAGATATCAAAACACGTTTTTAGCACGTAGTTGTGCGTCTATATAGTGCAAGAAAAATCAAATTTCATGATGATGATGGCAAGTCGTAGCAATTTGGTTGCAGCGTCTGAACGCAGGCGGCCTGTGTTGCTGGTGTTGCGACGTTAAGTTGCTGGGGGAAATTGCCCCGTCTGAAGTGGGCCTTAGGCTTGCTTCCACCGTTCACGCTCAGCGAGCAAGCCCGCTTCAACCGTTCACACCTCAAGGCAAGCTGGACAGCTACAAGCCACCTAAATGTCTACCGCCGCATCCCCGGCCAGGCCGTGACGCGACATAACTTATTAAAAGTCTTGCTGTCAGTGCCACGACCGGCCAGAGTGAAGTCGAGAAAGAACGACCCCCCTCAAGGGAGAGTCGTCCCTCCGCCTTTGGTCGACTGTTGGACTGATGCGAAGAAACTAGCCGTCTTGGCCCAGCAGTTACAAATCATAGTGCTCATTAACTCGCCTGCCAGCGTTCCAGGTGCCAACCGCAATTTCCGCCAGTTTACCCGACACCCGCTGACAATCTCGTCTGCCAGTGTTCCCGGTGTCAACTGCCATTTCCGCAATCTTTCCAACACCCACTGTCAAAAACCAATCTGCACTCCAGGCCTCGACAAGCGCTTACTTGCCTACCGCATCACCCCAAGCCTAAATCCTAAATCTGCAATGAGTCCTGGCTGTTTACCCTCCTGCCACTCGTTATCCTGCCTTCCAGCGAACATGCCGTGACTCTCCTCTGCCTCTGGAGACGACTTTCTTACATCTTAACCGCGCTCCCCGTCTCCTGCCAACCACTATTCTAGGGTACCCGAGAAAGCGTGTATTCAACCTCGTTCTTCGAGCCCTTTAGGTACTTGATTCGAGGAGACACCTGCTGAGCTCTGCCGTGAGACAAGTCGCCAAAATTCCAACATATTTGTCTCAACGGGCATCGTTAGCGTTAGTGAACAACCCGCTCAACGAATCCGTGAGACTCCCTGGGGACGACTAGAAGCAGAGGCATACCGAACGAGCCCCACGTTGGATGTGCCATTTTAATACTGGTTTCTTTATGGAGTCCGCTTAGCTACTAATAATCACTGCCCAATCGGTATGCGCTCCGCCCGTCACCCAGGGAGTGACATACAGCACTGAGAATACAGCGAATAAGTTTACTACCTCACGGTTGCCCGTTGTTCAGAGCCAGCAGTCCAGGCACGCCGACCCTTGTTGTCGTCCGTCGATCAGAGCTCACAGTCGGAGTCAGTGTCCAGGCCTGCGGATCCTCCTTCCCATGCCAGCGCTGCGTAAGCTGGCTGTCCCGGGCTATCACTGCCCGAGTCTCGCTGCGGAACCACCCCGGGATCGTCGTGCCCTAGGCTAGATGGCCAGGACTCGCCGTTTCTACCGGTCCGGTTTGAACCTCGCTGGTGGACCGCTCCAAGCCAGGCAGCCCGGCTCCGATGTTCCTGCCCAGCTCCAGCCTCGCTCAGCACGCACTGTCTCGCGCCAGCTCGTGACTTCTTTCTCCGCCGACCGCCTGTCACGTGCCCTCTGCGTCGTCTTTCACCCTTGGCTCCCACAAAGTTAAGGAAAGGGAATGTACCATTGTGCTCAGTGAAGTTCGGTGAGAAGACCCGGGACTCGAGCAGGAATGGCGTTATCCTTGGTGTGACCCTACGAGACTCTCTTGCTGCTTTTGCTGGGGTTTATCTAACTGAAGTACCTGTCTGAAAAGTAGAAGAAACATATGTGCATAACACTCATTATTCACAAGAAAATTTGTCAACATCTAAAATGACCCATGGAGAAAATTATGTGAGGAATTTGTTGGCCACGTTGGCCGAGTCACCTCTCGTGGCCAATGTTTCATTGCAACTTTAATTGTAGTAAACAGTCAAAGGGTATATTACAAGGTGCAATTTGGTTTTGTGCGAACCTACAACGCACAAAACAGCACTCTAACACAGTATGTAGAGGTACCTCTAAACAAATTCCAGGGTTTCATGGAGCCTCCTTCAGATAACTGATGTTGAACATAAAATGTGTGCACCAAGGAGTGAGCAAACAGTGACTTCCAATTAGTCTCAAGCACCAGCGACATGTCGACAAGGAGTGCAATGTGTAGAATGTCGTCTAGAGGTGTGCAGCCAAGTTGAAAAGGTGAGATATAACGATATCAGAATAAGATCACACCAAAAAGGTTCCGTTACAATCTAGGCACAGTAATGAGTGAACCGACGTACAGCCGTGATTCACTTTGTGTTGAGGTGAAACATAGCCAACAAAATATAAAAAACGCGTTTTTTTTTCTGTACATCTATTGCTCTGCGCCGTTGATAGAAGGACAGTTGGGCGGCGTCACAAAGTCACTCGCTAGCGCTTTTTCAAATTCGTTCATCGGCTCTCATGGTATACCCGGGAGGAGAAAAGTACGAGCTCAGAGCCGAGCCGCCGAGAGTCGATTGCGACTTTCCTAAAGAGAAGCTCCGGTACACTTCGGCGACTCGTCAGCTTCAAACGACGCCTCTTCGAACGAGCCTGGCGCGCCCGCGAATCCAATGCGCCGAACGGGCGCGGCAGAAAGCACGCCGGAAGGAAGGGGGCTGGAGGCTGAGTATCCGAAAGAGACGCGGCGCTGGTTTCTACGTCTATTTCGCACATGAGATAACAAACTGGCAAAGCTAGCCGGGTGTGAACAGTGACTGACGTTACATTGGAGCACACGCAGTCGAAATGACGCCTGCAACAGAGCACAGCTAGGTGCTTTCAACAGGGGGCACAGGCGTTCAAAAAGGCCTCGATTTAGAAACTTCACGTCTCCTTTCTGTCCTTCGGTGTTTACTTTGATCCGCGTACGCCAAAGCACTCAATGCTGCAAGTAATAGAGTCGTGTATACGTACCTTTCGAAGCAATTGAAAGTGTGTAGGTTTCGCTCGATGCCCACGAGTACAGAGTGCGACGAACGCCAATCACGCCGGCTGGCCAGGCTGGCCGGGTCGCGCAACACACAGTCGTTGACACAGACACAGTGGTGACAGTGGCGCAACCGACGCCCGCCCGCTGCGCACTGCGCATGCTCGTCTTGGCGGCTCGCCAGGACGCCGGCATCGCGCCGGGCCAGCCGGTCTCGCTCCCTTCGAAGTTCGAACAATTCAAACTCCAAACTGCTTGCGCGCGCGCGCGCGCGCGCGCGTGTTGGCGATGGAAACTGTTTTCTCGAGAAACGAGGCTGTAACGTATCGTTTGATGGCGCAAGTGCACGTATTTTTCACGTCGTTTTTTGTACAGTGTGTGAATCTCGCGAAACAGGCGACGAGAAGTGGTGGGTGAAATGTGCTCGCATGTCGTCGTGTATTTTGTGTACCACGTAGGATTACCCAGAAAGGTGGCTCAATATCGATAAATGTGCGCGTAAGAAGCAACTACATGCACGTGACCTGTCAAACCTATTCACCCTCAATATTTTATCGTGCGAACCGACATTGTCACGTATAGCATTCGATTTCGGTCCCAACACCGGTAACTAGTATATCGTGTCATGATGTTGTATTTCTCACCGTCGGTAACTTCGTATTGATATCGTATTCGATGTGGTGGTCGTGTCCCAACACCGATAATTTCTTGTATTGCGATGGTGTGTTGCAACATCGAATTGTATCCCGGTACGTTGGGTTTATCGTTTGGCGATCAACTTTTGTTGCATTACAACTGCAATAAACATTTGTTGGAAAACGATCACTCCAATGAGCACGTCGTTATTGGGCTTTCTCATTAAAAGGTAGGTCGCGGCGGGTGTTCCGGCTAGTTATTCTGAATGGTTTGGTGGTTGTCTAGTTTCAAGCGCGCGAGGCTGTGTGTATTGTGTGCCGTACTAACAGCTGTACATACTTGCACTGTCGATCAATGTTAATGTGTTCGCAACGCAGAACGTTTATGTTATGTGTGTATCCACACCCAATATATTTTTCGCGTATTGCCGTGTGGATATGCCAACGTAATGCATGTTGGTAACTTGGTACCCGCGTTATGAGATATATGCACGCGATATCATATTGTATTCTCCTTTGGTCCCATGATCGACGACCAATATTTGTATATCGTGTGGCCGTACAGTATGTCCATGTCGGTCACCAATATGCACGCGATGTCGTACTCTATTCCAATAACCGTGTAGTATATCGGGGTATTGTGCTCCGATATCGTGTTGTAGACCAATAACCGCAAGTTATATCGGGATATTGTGCTCCAATATCCTGTTGTATACCAATAACCGCATACTATATCGGGATATTGTGCTCCGATATGAATTCCCATCGTGCGTATTGGGTTAATCCGATAACAATAAGTTTTTATTGGTTTCCATCAACTTCATTGGAATACAATATTTCCAATAAGCCGAGTTCATATTGGCCTTTTTCAATAGGGAAAACACGTTTTTTACAACCTCGCATGATTTTTGAACGAATTATCCGTTACTCATCGTGTAAATTTATGGTAATTTGTGTAAATAGCGTGTTTTTCACCCCAAATATTCGCCAAATACACGGGACTTGCTAACAGTGTAGGGTGTATCGCTGTCCCTGAGAAATCGGTAGGGTCCTAAAAGGTCCAGATGTATCTTCCTAAACCGGCTGTCAGGCTGTAGAAATTGTCGACTGGGTGGTACCGGATGCCGCTGTACTTTCGCGCACTGCCATGCGATGCAGGAAGGCACCCATTCACGAACGTCGGATTTTATCCGGGGCCAAACGTAGCGGTCCCAAAGGAGCTTCTGGGATGCTCGTACACCCGGGTGCGACGAGCAATAAATCGCTTGGAAAAGCTGCCGTCGCAGCTCACGTGGTACCTGTTGACAGGTCGCAAATCACGGTGCCCTGCTGGAAATGGCAGGTCTTTTCCAATTGAAATGCACAGCCAAAACCGGGAGGCACTCACTTGATCGAATGACGTTTTAGCGAACGCCCACGTTTCACCGAATGACACTGCGAATAGTCGGACGCCGCGAAGCGGCGTTTTCGGGTGGGCCAAATGGGTTCACATTTTTGTAATGAGCCGCCGCAGACTGTCGCCGCGGAGCGGCGTAAAGCGCAGCGCGGCGGGTGGGTTAACGCGCGCCCCGGTTATTCGCTAAAACGACCATTCGTTCAAATGTCGCTGTTCGCTAAAATGTCATTCGCTCATGTGATATGGACCCGCCAAAACCTATGAGCATGAATGTGCAATTGGCGCCGATGAGAATATCCGATGTTTTGCACATTGGTGCAACTGGAAATGCTGCAGAGAAGCCGCAGCACAGGGGAAGGCAAAATAATAGGTCGAGGGAAAGTCAACTTTAGGGGGCAAGCGCCACGATGCCAATTGTGTCAATGTGCACGACAATCAGTTTGCTCATTGCCGCTCATTGCAGCCAGTGGCGCTATGTGGCAGAGCCACTGTGCGGGAGATAGCAATGAGCCATGCACTGCAGAGAAGCGAACTCGGTGCAGTATGGCAGTGACAATGCTCAATTGCCAAATTAGCACACACTAGCAAAAAGTTTCTATGGGATCGATAGAGATTTTTGTGGGATCAATAGGATTTCATCGTACCAATGGGCATTTCTACCGGGCCGATAAAAAGTTATATCGTACCAATACAGACTTCTCTTGTACCATTAGGAACTTTTATGGGACACGTAGAAACTTCTATGGGAACAACATGAATATCTTCCGGTCCAATACAAGTGCATATTGGTCCTTCAATAGGATCAATAAGAAGTTGTACTGGTTAAACTGAAAGCTTCATTGGTCAAATGAAATGCATTTCAGATCGAGAACTTTTAATGGTCGACTGGGAATTTCTATTGGACCATTTGAGATGAGGATCATAGAGAACATGAGATCTATGAAGTGGGCATCTATCAGGTTAAATAGTATGCTTAGTGGAGAAATTAAAGGTGTTATATACTAAAGTTTTATGTTTTGAGAACAGGAAAATACTTTTTTCCGCAAACATAGCCGATGACAAGCACACAGCCAGGATTTTGATTCGCCCATGACAAAATGCTTTATGAGGGGGAGGGGGGAGAGGAGGCCCCACCAAATGGAAGGTTTGGGAGGAGGGGGGCAGGCCCCATGGGTCCCCCCCCCCCCCCCCCCACCCCTGCAGATACGTGCCGTGCCGGCCCGATGGGTTCCTCTCTGCCAAATGAACATTTTCTTTTTAGCTATATAACTTGAGTTGGGCCGTATAGACACTAATTAGACAAAACTTTCAGTAAATAAAGTAATGATGAACTCTTTTTGGCACGTGTTTTAGAATTTCCTTATTACTTATGTATTGTCCTCTTTCGTATTATAAAACATGCGGCTGCCAGTAAAACATTAAAAAAAAGACTATGGGGAACCGGAACATTGTGTGTGCACATAGTATGCACAAGATTCATGAATAATTATATATAGGCAAACCACGAAATTCAGGTATCATCGGAACTCTGCAGTTTTAGCGGTGTATTCTGTCCTCTTGTTTTCCAGGATGTCTCAGTAACAGTAATAGCGTAAACGATTGCACCAACTGGATTATATATTCACATTCGACTTTGCTCCGTTTTATTCAGTTCCACCTGGTTCCGGAGTGGAACCTTCTCGTTTTTGTATAAATTCCGCTCCAGAACCGAGTAAGTCAGAGTAAAACAGGGTCAAAAACAGAATAACACTGACTCAAAAATCCTATTATCATCTTCCACGATTGGTCCAAAGCTCTCCGACTTCCGACGTCAGAACTTTATAACTTTGGCGGAGTTGGCGAAAAAATGCGATACTTCAGGCTTCCATTTCGCCATGTGAACGTATCCTGTTTGAGCCCCAGCAAAGGCTACGCGCCCGTTCGGGGGCGGCAGATCACGTGCACATTCTATCGCGGACATGCTTTTTATTAACAGAAAAGAAAAGCCGCTAGTGCCGAATAACATCGAATTATTAACACCATGGACGTCATAAAAAAAGCACATAAAATGCACACACACACGAAATAAGGATGACCTTCCCGAAATTATGATTGCACCTTGTTTCACGCAGAGTAAGTGTCAGGCAGCGCTTTCCACTTCGTAGTTGAGCAAGGAAGTTCCTTTTTGAAAGGCAATTTACGCGCTTGTTGACCGTTTGGGCCTTTAGTTTGGCTTCTGGCTTCCCAATGCTGTACTTTTCCTTGGTGCCGGGAAAAGTGTACACTCCAGCAATGAAGTTTTCGAGATTCAAAAGCCCTTCAACCTGCGTCCAATTAAAATTAAGGTCAGCCGAAACAGGGTACGTCTGACTCGTTACATTCGTCTTTGGCAGTAGCCGTTTCGGAAACTTGGACAGGAAATTGTCTTCAAATCTCCCGTCGCCTTTCACAATTTTATCACTTGTGTCTCCACTAACTGGCCCAGCACTGTGACCGCTTCCGATTTCATTGGTTCTACTTAGTTCACGGGGACTTTTTGTCTCACCGTGCTCCGAGACAACCGAGCTTACAGAAACTGCTGTCGGCGTCGTCGGTTCGGGTCCCTGACCTGTTGTAGCGTTTTTCAGGACACAACTTCGTCTCAGGACTGTTGTCCTTGGCAAGCTGGGTATACTTCTTGGCTCCAAATGTTTATTTTGTTTGGATTCATGATCGCACAGCGCGACACCCTACATGTCTCAAATTGAAATTTTAGAATTCGCGCCGACGTTATCCCGCAGCAAATGCAAGTTTCTACTTAAAATGACAAATAAAAAATTACTTCGTTATAAGTTTAATGTATATTTAGTATTTAAATTTGACAATTAATTAATACTATAATTTTTAGAAACGTTTATTATTTTCTTAAGTGCATCAGTCCGAGTCACCCTTGCGGGACTTGCGGGCTTGCGGGTTACACCACGTGATAATATAGTGTGTGCTGGAGTCATTGGAGTGAGCAGGTGAGGTCAAAATAAGTTTTCAAAGTGCAATTTATGCAAATATTTTGCTATATTAAGATAAATAAATAAATCTTTTAACTATTTTTTTACTTCAGCAAACAAAAACAAGGGTTAAAATACGAAGTAATATAGTCACGTGATACATCCCCTGCGTCAGGAAGTCCGACGTGATAAACCGAACGTTCCAGCCGGAGGACAAGGAAGCGTGGAAGCTGTGGAAGCACGTGGACAGTGTTGCCAGGTCTACTGATTTATCAGTAGATCTACTGATTTCGTTCCGGGTCTAGTGATTCACTGAAAAAAAAGAAAATCTACTGACTTTTTTTAGTAAACATATCAAAAATTTATTATATGGCCCCTTCAGTTCGCAGTGTCGCCCATCAAAGGAAACTCATAATGTCCCAGAATTAAAAACGAAGCACTGGCTAGATGGCCCTGAAGCCCGTCCTATTCGAGTGAGAGCAGGTTCGGCAGGTTCGGCAGGTTCGACGGTGACATCCGGGCCAGAGCCATATGTGGAGAGAGTTTGGCTAGCCTATGATCTCGCCGTAACGTCCCTCTCCCGAGTGAGCCAATCAGCTCGCGGCGCAGAGCGAGAGGTGTTTGCGCATGCGCCTGAACTCTCGGCTGCTCCTATACAATCTACTAAAATAGCTTCGAGTTGAGCGGAGAGAGCCGCAATTTTCATGCATTCGTTCAGCGGAATGCATGGGATCGACATCCAAATTTCAGTTATTTTCTTTTATTTGGCATACTGTGGCAAGAAGATGATATAATCCTATTCCTCGGTGGCTTAAAAAGCTAACGAATGAAGTTTCTCCACGTTTGAACGCAAACTTTGGGTCAGGCGAAAAAGAAATAAGCCCGTAGCAGACGACGCGTAGCCTCAACAGTGCTCCGGACCAACAGCGTTGCTTCAAAAACCTTCCACAGCCCAGTAAGGAAAGATGGCAGCATGCAGAGAACTTCCATTGGACATGTTCGCGCGCACTTGCCGGAGCGTCTTGTTTCGGTTTCGTTTCAATATTAGCGACAGGTGAACGTCGCACTGTCGCCTTCATCTGTGATCCCGAAAGTGCCTCAGTCTCGATTTCAAAGAATAATCCTCGAAACAGTCAATAATGACTAAAACAAAAACATTTATGGAGCCATTTTAATTTGTCCTCCATATAAAGTTACTCGAGAACTGGTCTTGTTTTTTTTCTTTCATTTTTATTTGTGTTTATTACCATGTTACTCTATACTATTTCTTCGAAGTGCGTATTAATGGAGATAGCAAAACATGGCAAAACACATATTTCGTGGAATCTACTGATTTTTGTGCAAATCTACTGACTTTTTGGGGATCAATCTGCTGACTTTTTTTTTCTCCATATCTGGCAACACTGCACGTGGATGAACCGAAGCTGCCGAAGCGGCCGAAGCAACGTTCGCGGGAAGTCTAACGGTCTAACCGCCCGAAGCACGTTGCAGAGTCGAGAGACTCGAGACCAGTCGAGCTACCGGAATTTTACGAACGATTATGCGAGCGTACGTCTTGAGGACGACCATGAGCCACATATCATCTCCATTTCTGATGTGGAGAATTTCTGCCCGTCAAGCTGGTGTGACGAAACGGAATCGGACTTCAAGGCGCGGATCCTAAAGCTGTTTGGTAAGTTCTAGTCTCCCTACGCGTTAGGCCCAGTCTAGTGACCGTCTCCTTTAAGCTAAAAGTTGCAGCTTTAAGTACAATATGTGGGAGTAACTCTCGGCGCCGGTCGTTTCAGGATCGCCGAGTGACGCGCAAACCCAGGGCAGCGCCCAGGGACAGCAAGCGGGTGCTAGTACCGAAAATTTCCTCCGATGAGATGAGTGACTGCCCGGGAGGGCTGGAGGAAGCTTGTATGAAATAGGTAATCGTCATTTCATTTTCGCGCTTGCGAAGCAATTCATAAGACGTACTTTAAATTTGAGATTTACCCTTTCTTTAATTATACCACCACAAGTACAAGGAACTTCATTGATGGGGTGCCGTGTGTTTGTTTTCATATGCTCAGAAACTAGGTAAAGTTTATGTGTTTTATCATTTTTTCTGTGCTGATAAGCTGAAGCTTAGAATGAATTATATGTGTCAAGGCGTGGCGCGGTCCGTGTCTATTTGGAGAAGAGGTGTGTGTGTGGGGGGGGGGGGAGGGGGGGGAGGGGTGTGTGGGGTGAGTGGCGGGGAGAGGGGTAAAGAGAAAGAGAGAGGAGATGAAGAAGAATTGGAGGATGAGGATTATGTCGAATCATTTAAATCGTTAACTCCGGCAGTTATAAGGTAAGAAGGATAACTGCTAGTTACACCGGTTCGGTTTTGTGCCAAACTCAAATTGTGTTTTGCCGCGTAAATATTGCTACAATTTTTTTTATCAACAAAATTAGTTTTGAGGCATACCGTTGACAAATAGGACCCTGTTTAAATCCCAGTACAGGTTATATTGCGCTGGTAAATTTCCTGTACATAGTGCTGCTTCGAAGATGAACTGAAGTTTATGTCTTCTATGTGTGCATTGGCAATGGCATGTGGCTCAACAAGACTTCACACTAGAAAGTTCTCCAATAGAAGAGGGAATCAATGTTCCTCAACTAAGGTGCAGTAATGATCTTCACCATAGATGGCCCTTGGCGAATTGTAACTGGCAGACTTTCAAACCTCACAAAGGCTAAGCAAAGCTACAACTGGATGTGGCAAGACTAAAAGCTTTATAATATACTATAAAGGCTATAGCTTTATAGCCTTTTATAGCAAAACATACTGATCTGAAAAGCGTTGTTTTTGGTTATTTTGAAGTGGTATACGGAAACTTCATCATATTCTATTAATTTTGGTTCACTGCACATTTAAAAGGTTTGTCTTCGTTGATGCCAGAGCAATATAGCTTGTGATAAACTAAATCAAAGTTATGACTGCTGGTGTCATGTACATATTGAGAACATTTTATTAAAATAAATGTAGTCAAAAGTTTTTATGGGTTTCAGCACTGTGATTAAAATACAGCAATGTGTTTCGTAAGAAAGGCTACTAATTTGCAGTTTGTATCTTCTCCTAAAATATTTTGTAGATCTAGTGAGCATGTATTCATACTTGAATATGTGCCAGGCATTCCCCAGTATGTGTATAATTGTTTACTAGGTCTGCAGGCTTCCCCACTACATCATTGCCGCCATGTTAGCGCTCCCCAGCTATTGTGTTTCTCATGATCAATTAGGTTGAGATTGTTTAGCGTTAATGTTTGTGAGTCCCCCATTTTAAATTCCTAACAGAGCGCTTCAATGTCCCTTTATTTTTGGTTTGCCGCTATTTATCACCACAACCAAAAACATCATGCCACTGGGATTAACCTGAAGCTCACCTCATGATTAACGACGCTGCCATTATCTGTCTTGAAGTGGGCCTACATTCATGGGTACTTGTCTAGTGGTTCTGGAGTTGATGTTGCTGAGATAACCGAGACGCCGATTTCTATGATGGCCTCCTTCGGCATCACGGTCAGTTACAGCAGGCCTGAGCCCGAACCAGGCCAACCAACGTGCTGGCCCGAGCCCGTGCCTAGTGGTCTAATCTTGAATCCAATCGCCATATTGAGATAAAGACGTCAAAATTCCTCAGTTTAAATGTCGGAAGTGCCTCAATAAGAGCAGGTATAATTATTAATAGCAAATTTAATGAAGATATAAATGCTGATAAACACCTGCCAAATTTGACTAAAAATAAACAGAAACATCCAACCACTAGTTATGGTTGAACTAAGCGGCTGCTATGTGGATGTTTTTTTATGTTCGACAGCTCGGCAAAGTTGCCGGATCTGGTTATGCCTCCTGTACGAGACGGATCACAAAGCGGTTCCTGACTGACCAGTTGGGGCAAAAAGTTTTGTGGGAAGGACGTAAAAGAAAGTTGACATTCAGGAATCTTCACCTTGCTGAGTGCATCATAAGTGAGTAATCTCTGGAAAAGTACTGCAGATCGCTTCACATGGAATCAGATTTATGGAAGTGTTGGTGTCATGCGTCTGTTGCTTTTTTTTTATCAGATGCAGTGCGGAGCTGCCATAAATGTGAAGACTTCAAGGTAGAAACCATAGTCACGGATTAACTTTGCCACGCACCTGCCTCACATCGGTCATCTCAAAAGGTAAGCCGACGTCAGCACATAATTCTAACTTTTCTAAAACAGTAGAGTATGGTGCGCAATTTCTTCAAAGCATAATTTCTATGTGGGAGTATTTTAACGCTTTAAATGTTAAAGCCAGCAGTGATGCGATTGCTGTGCCAAACAGTGCCAAGGGGCTAACCCTGCCACATCCTGCTACATTTTCCCAAAATGTGGGTAATCTGTGCCAAGCCTGCGCCCAGTGACTAATTTCGGTCGCCTTTCAAAACTGAAACTAAACTAAGAACGTAATTGAGCATGCATGAGCTGGGTGGCGCAAGCGGCCGCCCGACACAAAGTGCCCTGCCTCCATCCGGTCTTGCAATGTTTTTGCCACCGTCTCCCGTTTCGCGCCTCGTCGTCTCGCGAATCTCGTCTCTCCTCTTTTTTAAACTTTTTCAACGATAGACGCGGGCGTGTGCGGACGCTCCGACGCTAGTGTGCCGGGTGCCAGACATGCCGTCATGCTGTGAAACAAAACCACGTTTTTGCGCGACAGGAGTGGCTTTATGAGCTGAAACTCTGGTCGTGCGACGTCGGGTGTTGCCGTCCCCACGTCGCTGCAGATATGGTGCTTTCTAAACTTCTTCATTGACATTCCTGTTCTTGTTTAAATCATACTCTACTACAAAAATTTCACTTTAAAGGGATACGACAACCAAATTTAGACACTTATCTCCTGGTCTATTTGTGTTCAAGGGCTCCAAAGGCCACTTTTGTTGCTCCAAAACACTGTTTTGGCTGCTCCAAGAGGTGCTCCAAAATGCTTAGGCCAATCACATCACTGAGCTAGTGACACCTCTTTTGGTTTAATTTGATATCAAATACTACAGGTGTGAACAGCATTGAATAATTTTAAATAGAAAGATTTTCTTTGGAGTGTTTCTCTAAGAGGAAAAATTTAATTATATAGTAGTACCTTATTATGGATTAAAAAGAATGCATAGAAAACGAATTTCAAGAACACTGTGATATTTGATGTAAATCTCACAAACAAAAGCTGGCAATACAGTACACACATCCAGCATGAATGTGCTTTAAAAAACAAGGCGCAAAATAATTGTGGTTTATTTACATCAGTTCCAATTCTTGCATATTTGAGTCACTTCACTTTGAACTTCACTGTTTTATTAGTTTTGCTTCAAAGCATGGTAAACCACTGCTCACATATTTTTAACATAACATTTTTCGTTGTTTTTTCAGGAACATTCTGCGCCACAGGAGAGAGTGATGTGAACTGCCTTAAGTGGGCCTTGAATGCGCTGAGCTTTTTATTATGTTTATCAGAAATATTTTTTTAAGCAAAGTATCCTGCATTGTTCAGTAAGTATACTTTATTTTGAAAACCTTATGCTATGTATGCAGCATTGTTCAAATATTATACTTTATTTTAAAAACATCAAGCACTGCTCGTATGTCTAACAGTAATAATAAAGAGTTAATGGCAATTTGTTTGGCACTGCGACTTTTTTTTTACAGAATGGATGTGCATGCCTGACAGGCTGGGCAGAAATTTAGTGCGCTACTCACGTTCAAAGTTACGCTGCAAGACTGCAGCGGCATCTTTCGCCATGCAGTCGGTGCTATAGCTGTCATGGGATTCTGGTGTCCTCGTCGCTAGAGCACATGTCCTCGCCTTCGACTTGAGTAAATTCCTCAGGGTCGTCGTCATAGCATGTGACAATCTTTGTGTCCAGTATTTCACAGTTCTCTCGCATGTGGCGGGGTCCACCTCACTAAAAAGAGTCAGTATCAGCAGCGTCGCCTTCCTTGTCAGTGTCATCTGCATTGATCCTGCAATAAAGCTTCTTAGCTTGATGGTGAAAAAAAGAACTTAAAAATAGAGAATGTCTGCTGCGGGCCTGATTGCTACATTATACACCTGTAATGCGCCATTTAGGTATACATTGAGAGCATGCACAGGCTATACAGCAAATCTGCCCTCTGAGCACTTGTTTTGTAAAGAATTGGACTCATATCTGTTTGAATTTTTCTGTAGGGCAGTTCACACGCTATATGCTAGCATAAAAAGGAGGCTGCTTAGACACTGGCTGTACTATTGTGTGTTGCCTTCTGGGATAGGGCTGGTCCCTATACCAGGGAGAGTAATATTTCTGAGGTATGCACATAGTACATCCACATGATCAGGCTGATCATCCTACAATGGTCCTGAATGTCCAGCTTCATCATCCAGATTGCGTTAGTGGTACGTTTTCTGGGTAATCATTTTGCACTGCCCTGTACATACTTTCAGTGTTAGATGGATCATAGCAGATATCCACTGGATATGTTAAATGTCCGGACAACACATATCTGGGTTGTTTAATAGACGGTTGCTGGTTGACTGGGTACCATCAAACCCATGTGCACCGGGGCACCTGTTGCCAATTACCGCCATTGGTTTTCGCCCCCTAAATGCCATCAACCCAATGTGCACAGGGGTGTCTGTCGTCAATTGCCGCTTATTGGTTTTTGCCCCATAAATACAATCAATCCTATGTGCACAGGGGGGCCTGTTGCCAATAGCCGCTCATTACTTTTTTCCCCATAAATACCATCAACCCAATGTGCGCAGGAGCATCTGTTGCCAATCGCTGCTCATTTGTTTTTGCCCCATAAATTCCCTCAATGCAATGTGCACCGGGGTACCTGTTGCCAATTGCTGCTCATTGGTTTTTGTTTCATAAATGCCATCAGCCCACTGTGAATTCCCTAAAGGATTACCAATTGGTGCACATAGGTTTTTGTTTCAAAAATGCATATTGCTCAGTGTGCCTGGACCTACAGTTGCACATTGGTTCAATGTGAATTTTGGCCTAATTTCACTTCGCCCATTTCCAGCAGGGTGGTGCCTTCTGAGAAGCTTACATGCCGCAGTTGAAGTGACGTGGATTAACTGCGCAGGTCATGCAATTCTTCTTGGGTGGTCTGTAGACGGGCCAGCAATTCCAAGTCCACAGCAGAACAGGCTGGGGTGTTCACGGCGTCAATCCGGCTGAGGACGTCAGTGGGGACATTGTCAACTCCTTTAACGTGCCGAATGTCCGTTGTGAATTCGGCGAAGAAGGCTAGCTGTCCAATCTGACGTCGTATGTAATGAGACCCGGAATTGCTGATGGCGTAAGTTAGGGGCTTGTGGTTAGTCTAAATGGTAAATGGTCGTCCCTCGAAGAAATGTCGAAAGTGTCGTACAGCCAAGTAGGCAGCCAATAGCTCAAGTCCGTAAACTCTGTAGCGCATTTGCGCTGGATTGAGCTTTTTAGGTAAGAAGCCGATCGGCCGCCACTTATCCTCGACTTTTTGTTGTAGCACCGCTCCTGCGGCTGTGGCAGATGCGTCAGTCATCAGCGATGTTGGGGCATCATGCTTAGGATGTACTCGCATTGTTGCTTCTGCAAGTGAGTTTTTCACCTCGACGAAAGCGCGTTCCGCATATTCGTTCAAAGGAAGGGACGCCGTTTTTCGCTCTTGTTTCGTTAGGAGGATCTCAAGATATTCAAGCAGTTTGGCGCAGTTAGGAACGAAACGTCGGTAAAAATTTACCAAACCGAGAAACTGGCGAAGTTTGGTGGTCGAAGTCGGCCTCGGGAAATCTTTGATGGCTTGTACCTTTGATGGCAATGGACGAATGCCCGAGGAGTCAAGCCGATAAACAAAAAATTCCGATTCCGGAACTCGAACACACTTTTCACGGCGTTGGTGACAATGCCGTGGCTGCGCAGTCGTTCGAAGAGGAGGTCTAAGTGTGTCGTGTGCTCTTCCTGGGACTTGCTGGCGATGAGCAAATCGTCTACGTACGCGAAGACAAAAGGTAACCCTCGTGTGACAGCGTCGATGAACATTTGGAATGACTGAGCCGCATTTCCGAGGCTAAAGGGCATGCGGAGAAATTCAAGAAGTCCAAACGGCGCTGTGATCGCTGTTTTCGGGATGTCTTCTTCGGCCACGGGAATTCGGTGGTAGGCCCACGACAGATCAATCTTCGTGAAGATCTTCGTGCCTTGTAGGTTCGCCGTGAAATCCTGGATGTTAGGTAGAGGGTACCTGTCCGGTACAGTGTTCTTATTTAGGGCACGATAATCGCCACATGGCCGCCAGTCTCCATTTTTCTTCGACACCATGTGTAATGGAGACGCCCAGCTGCTAGACGAGGGTGGGATGATGCCAAGGTCTAACATCTGCTCAAACTATAGGCGAGCATCGCGGAGTTTCTCTGGGGCTAGAGGGCGGGGACAACAGTAAACAGGTGGTCCTGTCGTCACTATGTGGTGTTGTACGTCGTGCGAGATGGGTTTGGTCTAATCAGGTGACTGATCAGGTCTCGGAAACTTACTCAGCGAGGTCTTGAACGCTCCTCCCGGGATCGTGCAGGCAGAGGTGTAGACTGTATTGTCGTCCGTTGCGATACCATGGAGGGAAATTTGCGTGGTGGAGTCTATCAGTCGCCTGTTTCTGACATCCACGAGGAGCTTGTAATGGTTGAGAAAGTCCGCGCCGAGAATGCCTTGACTGACGTCGGCCACCAGGAAGATCCACCGAAAACCCGCAGGAGGCCGAGGTTAAGGGTGATCGACCGTTCTCAGTAGACTGGGGTGGCTCTGTTGTTCACTGCGCGAAGAAAATAGATCGGTGTCAAGGAACGGTCGGCGCGCTTTGCTGGAACTGCGCTGATCTCGGCTCCGGTGTCGACAAGGTACCGGTTCTTGTGGCTCGGTCACACACGTAGAAAGGCGACTTTCGTCGAGGTCCTGACCACTCGTCGCCTCTAGAGGTTGGCCGGCCTGTGTCCCTGCCATGAACAGGGCCGGAGGCAACGCCGGGCGTTGGCACCAAAGCGGAGGTGGTAGTAACAGACCCCGGAAGAGCTCGGTGATTGCGTGTTTTCGACGCGTGTCTGACGAGACGTCGATTCGCCGCGTGCCCGACGAGACGTCGAACGTTTGCGACGTGGTTCACGAGGGTGGAGGGTGGCCTTGAGTAGCTGCGGCGACGATCTCCTCCAAACTTTGGCAGAGCTACTCCATGTTGGCCTGGGGAGGCTGGCTGTTGGCGGCCGATCCAGAGTCCAGGGCTCTTGGTTGCTGTGGAGCCACGGTAACATTGGCGACGGATGGAGTGGTCACCTTCACCACGGCGTCGGCCAGCGCGGCAAGTCCGTTGAGGTCGAACGTTGTTGCTGTCGACAAAACCATCTGAGCATTGGAAGGTAGCCTTCGTAAGAACAGCTCGCGGAGGAATACGTCGTCCAGATTGTTATCGCGCTCTCCGAGAAGCTGGGTCATGCGTCGCAGCAACTGGCTTGGCCGCCGGTCACCGAGCTCTTTCGCTGAGAGAAACTACTGCACGCGGGAGCGTTCCAAAACCTCGGTGCGCTGGAGCACAGCATTCTTCAGTTGGTCATACGGTGTTGCTGGAGAGGGATTTGCCAGAACGTCGTAGACTTCGTTGGTGGCAGCTGGTGAAAGAGCCGAGACGACGTGGTGATACTTCCAACCTTGTGTGGTGACCCCTGCCAGGTGGTATTGGGATTCCGCTTTCAGGAACCAAACTCGTGGACTGCGGTCCCAGTATGGTGGAAGGCGGACTGCGGCTGCTGCAACAGTGGCTGGCGGCGAGTCCGAAGGCTCTCCTTGCTGCATTTCACCCGTTCTAGTTGGCGATCACGTCCGGGTTACCAAATGTGGTGAAAGAAACAGGCTGGAGACGGACGTTCTAAAACAACGTTCTATTTCAGTGGTGTCTCGTCAGGAACTGCCGATCACGAGCGCGTGAGCGCGTGAGCGTATAGCTAGCGGGCGCGTCTTCTTTTCTTTTTCCAGTGCCGAGTCTGGACTCGCTTGTCGAAGCGTCAGATCCCTACAATATATATGTCGGCGGAGCGTAATAAAGGCCTCGGGACTTGCCATGACCCGTGCTTCTTAAGCTGTCCTCCACTAATCAAATACTTTGCTAAAAATGCAGTCCTTGCCTAATTGGAATCATGGCCAATCCCAGTCTCGTATATTTAATTATTGTCCCTCGCCAAAAAAAAAAAAAGAACAATCGAAGTCTAAATTTTGCTTACATACGTTTATGGGTAGTGTATTTGAGACGTGATCATTTGTATACTGGTGGCCATAATTCAAACTCAAAATGCAAAACAAAAAAGCGCGGGTTTATTTTTATCATTTAACACCGTTGTACAACGGGATATTTTGTTGACAAAATTTTTACGCGGCTTCAATTGGAAATTTTGTGGTACAAGAGGTAGTTTTATTACAAAGTTTGCCGAGGGTTTATCTTATGGGATGCAGCTGTCCTTTTTTTTCTTTTTACTCACAGGCTGAGACAATGAAAGATGTAAATTTGGGAAGACATTAAACACGGAATCTCTGATGACTTACAGTAGCGCAGAAAGTAAATCGATGGCACGGCCCTTTCGGTGTCCAATGTCAGGACTAATGATTCGCTTGACACTCTCCGATGAATTAAGAGTCATCGCAGCTCTCCGACTGTCCCTGAGCATAAAGGCTACATATAACGGGCTTCGGTCCCCAGAACACAGCGGTAAAAGTTTATCTTTTCTTTGCAGACGTGTCGATAATGGTGCCGATAATTTTGATAGCCCTCACTCTCCTGGAACCGAAGTATGCCACTTCGACGCAACAACCAATGAGGTGGTGTGGAGGACCCCCCATGAGTGAGCTGACGACCAACTGAAACCCTTTTTTTAACCATACTAGGTTGCCAACGGAAACCTAAGAAACAAAAGACTGATTTATTCGGTTAACGTTTCTCGAATTGTGATTCGTTTTTTAAGGTAGTTATCGGCTAGCTTTCCTCGATCTCATTAACAAAGAGGGGGTTATTAACATCACAGAACCTCGCCATGCCTACGTTTAAGTCGTCAGCTGCAATGGCATCTGGCAGCTTAAAGAGCAGCTCCGGTTAACGTTTTTGAATTTGGAATTACGACTGTTTCAGCTCAGTCAGTGTCGCTCAATTGCAAGGTATACTTTTCCCCCATTTCTATATTACGCGTAGTATCATAAATATCAAGGCTAAATGTTTGGTTTCGTGAGTCTATGGGAAAACCAAAACTGTCTGCTAGAGAGAAATTGCAAGAATGAGCATCAGAGTAGCTAGTCGCATCTTTAAGATTGGTTTTATTCAAGCACGCCTCTTCAGTTTGACCTAATATCTTGACTGTGATAATATATCGTGCCACTAAAGCGATACCTGCCGTTTATCGTGTTTTCGATCTTGGGCGAAGTTTACCTTTAAGTAAGGCAGGACATGGCTTATTATGTTGACACTTCTTGGTTTTTGAGTTGTTCATAGGTGTTTTTATCGGCTAATGTCGGAATCCTTTGACAAGGGGAGATAACACTGTAAAACGCAAGACATGGCGAGTCCTGCAAAGATTGTTATTTCTTTTCAGCAACAGATACCTCTGTATTATTAAAAAAAAACTAATAACGAAGATAAAGTTCGACATATCAAACCATGTCCCGCGTGTCTTAAGCGTTCAGTTATATAAGTCAGGTGTGAAATTAACACCGCTCAACTCTTCACGACAATCATCAAGACTAATAAGAGTATTAAAAAAGAAGTAAGCACAAAAGAGCTTCTCAACTTTACAATATTTGTTTCAAAAAAGTTAAAAAAAAAGCTCAGTGCAGTAAGTAAACAGTAACCACCAAACATTTAGTAGTACGTTAAACTTTAGGAGCAGTATTAGTTAACATATTTATCATATCATTTTACCATTTTTGCCCAAATGGGGTACATGCAATTCTTCGTCGACTGCTCATAAAAGCAGGACATATTTTAGAGTTCTAATTAGTAAGGTACGCGAGCTATGGGAAAATGACACAACTTCAAATTTCGCATGTTTTGACTCTTAACCGGACATGTACCAAACGAGTAACTAGTAACGAGTTACTCACACCTAGTTGTTTTTTTCGGTAAAAAGAAATGAACCTGGTTAGTTTTTTTTAGAAAAGGAAAGGGTATCGTACTTAGCTACTTTTAAGACCAAGTAACTAGTAAACGTGTTTCGTTACTTTTTAGGAGGAGCGTGTACAACATGGTTTAAACAGCCTCATTTTAGCTTTAACCTGAGCATGTCTCTATCGCGACAAAGGCAGATGAGCAAATCGGAAAACAATTAAACAGCAGGGATGAGCAGTGTCGCGGTACAATTGTATCGCGATAATATTTCAGAAATACATTATGTATTTATTATTTTGTATCGCGATAAAATATTTTAACTGTATTTTGTATTTCTCTATTGAAATACATTTTGGGGTGCATTCTTGGTATCGCGATATTAGGGCCGATGTATTTTGTTCCAGTTTTAAGATAATATTTGAACTCCACACGGAGGCTGGAAACCAAGTTTTGTGACGGATGCTTTTTTTTTTTTTTTGTCTCTAACCGCATATGACTCCCTTCATTATTTTGAAAACAATAACAGATGCATTTCCTACACTTTAGGCGGTCGAGTATTTCAGATACTAAAAGTTGCTCCCAGCTAACAGATAAAAGGACCCGAGTTTTTTGTTTTCTTTTTAACTTGATTTTAAAGGTTACGTTATAATGTCACTGCTTAAAGAGGCGTCCGGATTGGGCATATTTATAGTGACTTCTCGAGGTTATTTGGGAGGACACAAAACTAATTTACATGTCCCTGGTTTTTGACTCAGAAAAATAAGAGATGCCTAAATAGAACCGCGCTCGAGCCACGTTGAAAAATTCGCTTGCTTCCCTTACTACTTCCCAAATTATAGGACGTTAATTCTGCGGTGAATTTGATTCGAGCTTCGTACAGGCTCCAACAAGCAGTTAGAACTGGCTTGAAGGTTTAAAGGCACAATCTCGTATTCTAGATCATGTTTCGTTTTGTTTGTTCGTTGTATACTCTAATGGGTGTACCAAAGCATACAAAATGATGTTTCTAGAACAATGAAATTCAGTTTTTGTATTTTAGCCCTACCAAAATGTATTCCTCTATTTGTATTTCCAAATACTTTTGGAATTTTAGATGTATTTTTGACGCGTATCAAGATCCGTTTTTATAAATGAATATTGGTTTCAGTATTTTAGCTGTTTTTGAATTGTTTCCCGGTATTTGTATTTCCAAATACATCTGAGGGAATTTCTGTCCAACTTTGCTAAACAGTATGACAGTATAACAAAATTAATCCGAGAACACGAAACTCAAACTCTACAGCTGAAAATATCCTTCACAGCCAGAGAACAAAATAAGGTTCGTAGTTTGAATTTTTTATAATCTTACACAGGCCGAATGCAAACTAGGAGGCTGCCAACGCGGGGAGGCACGTAAGCCATTTTTAAGTTCAAACTTTAGAAGCAGAAAGACCAAAAGAGAAAGGGGCTTCCCAGATTCACCTTCTGTTCTTGATGCGCAAGAGTGCCGTTCATTTTTGAGAGTGAATACAACGACTCTTCAGCGTCGCCGGAGATATATTCTCAATTAAACGGGGGAAAAGACACCGCTGGAAACATCGAGAGGAGATTACTTCTTAAGTGCAATGACTGCTTAAAAGAAGTCAAACATTCATAAAACAAAAGCAGTTATGAATTTGGTCATCAAAGTGTCGGAAATGGGGACTCTTTACTTTTGAGGTAAAGCAACGCGTTCCTTTTGAGAATCGGTAACGGTTAACGCACGTAGTTTCTTTTTGAGCGAGTGACGAACAGATATGTACATAACGCGTTACAAGTGACAAGTTACTTCTCCCTAGTTACATTATTTCGGTAATGGGTAACGTGTTTAGTTCGTCTTTCAGAAAAAAGGAACGAGCAACATACGTATTTACTTTCAAGGCCAAGTAACGAGTAATGATATTCTGTAACGTTTGAGAAGTACAACGTGTAGAATACCATTTGACAGCGCCGTCTTAATTCTAACCTGAGTATACGTTCCTTGCAACGAAGGCAGGTGGACACCCCGAAAAACAACAAAACAATGTTGCAGTACAGCACCGTTTATCCCTGAACACATGATTTAAAATCTGCAACTGGAAATGACTTTCACCCGGCGCACACAATAAGGGTCAATTGTTGAACCTTACGGAATCGTGTGGAGATTGAATGCAAACACAGAGGAGGTCAATACGCGAAGACACAGAAGTCATGGTCGATTTGGAACTTTAGAAGTAGAGAGAAGAAAAGAGAGAGGGAAATCCCAGATTCACCAGCTCTTCCTGAAGCACAACACTTCCGTTCCTTCGAACACGTCAGTGGAGAAACTCATCAGCGTCTCCGGAGATGTATTCGCAACGAAGCGTGAGAACATCAGTGATGAAAACTAGAAGAGGCTGCTACAGCTTAATTGTAATGACTACTGAAAAAAACACAATCAACCACAACGGAAAACTAGTTGTGTACTTGGTCGTCAAAGTAACGAGAATAATACTCGTTAGTTTCGAGGTGAAGTGACGCGTTTCTTTTCAAGATCAGTGAAGGGTAGCCTAGTTAAATACTTCTTGAGCGAGTAACGATAATCGGTATTTAGTCATTTTTTAGCTAACGTGTACATGTGTGGTAACGAGCAACGGTACTTAGTTTCTTTTTTTGGGCAACGTGTATACGTCTGCACTAATCATACAAGGTTGGTCACCACGCGCATAGCAAATGTACCAAAACACCTGCGGAGCTCTAACTTCATTTGGCAATCTCGGCACTGATTAGGAACAACTTAAAAACCCTGACATTGAAAAAAAATTCAAACATGTAAAATATCTTGCCTAATCCCGAAAGAGATTTGGCAAATTAAGTTTTTCATTCGTTTTTTCTTTTTAATTTGTTTAATTCATATAACTGCTCCCTGACCGTACCAAATCCTCCAACTAAAACTCGGCTTGTGAAGAAAGAAAAAATGTACCTGTAGAAATAGCCAGAAAATTGTTCTTGCGGTTCGAATTTTGTATGCAGGCAGCAAAGCATCATGATCAAGTACTCTGTTACAGATCCGTGGGACGTTGCCAAGGCAGCCGGGCTTATATCGAAAGTGTTTGTCTCTTGCAAAGATGTGACTATGAGACTGAATATGAAGCCTTCCATAATTGGGGTATGTCAACGGCACTTATAGCCGGAATATACGGAATATAAATAGCAGTTGTAGGTCTTCAGAATATTTCTGAATTTATGTAGCTACAGACCTAAATAAATTATACAGATTGACAGCCCAGCAGGCTTGAATTTACCGGTATGAAATATAAGGAAATAGCGCACACCACGCACAAATGGTTACGTTTCCTGGCGGCACGCCAGAGAACGCCTAACTTGGCTCGATTTTAGCAATCCTAGCGACCCACATTTGGTTTAAAATGGTTTACTCCTCGTCGTTTCTTGAGTACTTAATATCGGCTTTTTATGACCTCTTTTGTTTTTTGGTTCTCCACATGCCTTCTAATGTGTAATAGAAGAGTAAAAAATGACAGGGATCAACCGAACAATCAGCAGTGAAGCTTAAGTTTTGCAATTCTTCGGGAGCTTATGCCCAAAAAGCCGCTTTACACTGACCAACCCGAACAGTGAAGCCTATCTCCAATACCAATTTGGCGATTTAAAACAGAATTGTGAGATTCTGTCTAAAGAATATTAAGTTAGCTGATACCTTTGCTTCTGGGGCTTTTCAAGGCACTACACTGCCACACAAATAACAAATTTTGACCCAAAACACTTTGGTTCTTGGGTTGGTGCCCGTGCGAAGAATTTTAGTGGCGCCTCTAAGGTAAAGGTGGACCCACGGCTTTCGCTGAAGCTGAGCATATGTTTTGAGCCGACGGAAGTGGAAACTTCTTCTCCCACCAGTCTTGGGAGTGTTCTCCATGTTGCATTTCAAACTTAATTAAGAGCTTTTTTCATAGGCGTTTCAAAGCTTTTTTAATTGCGTAAGTTGACACTTCATTGAACGTAATAATTTAAATGTCAGCATATAATTTATATTTATTTCAATAAGAAAAATTGCCCGCGAGTGCAGCGAATAATATGAATCAGTAATAAGGATATCAATCTAGGTTTGTGGTTTCGAAAATGCAGCACTATTATGTTCTTATGCGAAGGATTATTGAAAGTTCATTTTTGTTCAGCGTTCCCAACGAAAGAAGCCTTTCAGTTATTGAAGGCCAAGGCACAAAATATATACGTCAGGAATCTCACAAAGTTATAAATAGAAACTCATAATGCAAATTACAGCTCTGTTAACAAAAATATGAAGCGCTGTTTTACAAGCTTCTTCTCTCGAGCTGATAGTTTCGTCATGCTTACCATTATCTGAAAACAGGTATGACTGAAAAGTGGGAAGACTCATAGTGGATTTGTTTTTTTCACTTAAGTTCTTCGCGTTATACTACCGCTCTTAGTTCTCTTAACAAAATAGAAAACTAATATCGCTTCGATCGCGCCATTATTGTTTTATAATTTTTAGATTGTTTTTGTTTAATATTGTTTAACCAAGGATTTATTTGTGTACTTTATCCTGTTGACAATGTCAACGGCTCTTCAAGCACCAATCGTTCTAATGTAAGGGTTGGAGCTACGCAAATAAGCAGGCCAGAAAAACGCTTCCATACTGTCCGCAGTCTCAAGCCTACTAAATTGCGAAACTTAAACTAGCTCGATTGCGCCAAACTGATTCACTGCTTTCAGGCTGTTTTTCAAAGGACTTGACCAATCAGATATGCGTCGATTTTGGCTCATTGACAATGTGCAGAGCGCTCCAAGCGCCAACTACTTAAAAATACGTTTGAAAAATACGGTTGAAGTTACGCGAATGATCAGGCAGGAAACCGTTGGCTTTAGTGTCCGTGAAGCAACTTATGTGTATTAAGTCTTCCGCGATCTGACCATGACCAGCAGGACAAATAAAAAACAAAAAAAAACAGTGAGTACGCAGGTGAGCTGGTAGATGTAAAATGAAAACTACATCTTAAAGACAATATATATTTTTTGCTTAGTCAATTCGCTTTCTCCTTTTCAAGATGACTCTGAAGGGTTGTTCAATAGCTTTCTTCAAAAGCATACGTAAAGGCATTATTTTCAAGTGCTTATAATTCGTACCTTGTTCACAGTTAACCTGAGCCACTGCGTCAATGCTGAATATAATAATAATTAAAGTAGGTGCAGACGCTTCTGCCAGCCACCACCAGAGGTCACCGAAGCCCCATCTCTTGGTTAATTCTGTAAGCAGAGTCCCTTAGAAGTTCCTTACCTCCAAAGCTATATGTCTGGCTGTGGGGACGGAAAATGTTGTCTACAGAAAGCCAAATTATCAACCTCCTTTCCCAGTTTCTTTATTCCGATCATCGCCCCGCTTGAGTGTCCAAAAGCTTCACCCATAAAACTGTGCCACATTCAACACGAAGGTGGCACAGTTTTAAGGTTGCAAATTGTGGTTACCCTGCCTTGAATCTCCAACTAAACCACTGTAAATAAAATTTCGATACTCTTTCGTCAAACACTGTGTACATTGGCCACAAATCTCTAAGCAAGCACCATAGGCAGGCTTAAATCCCTAGTTTCTTACTTGTCACCTGATTTCCTTGGGTCGCATTTTCCGAGAAAATGCCAGAATTCAACTTCACTGCTGGTTGTTTGGATGATAGGTGGGATCTTTGGCTCATGTGCGGTGGTTTCGAAATTATGTGAGGAGCAAAATTAATTATATACAAATACAAAAAACATGCCTTGGTACTAAATAACTTCTTGGATAGAAAAGAAAAACATATTGGACTTAAGTCATTTTTCTAGGATTGCCGATTTAGGGCCAAGTTGGGCGTTTCGCTGGCGTTATGCCTCGAGCTAGTGTCTTTCCCGTTACTGCTGCATCCGAGTTTCACAAAAAGCAAAAGTCAACACAAACTCAAACTCAAACTAGTGGTTAGCAAAGATGGATTTCCGAAGCATACATTTCAGAAGAGAGTATATTTTGAGTGTGGGTTGCCGAACATGAGTGCTCAGTAGAAGTTCGTTATTCTAAAAAAAGCAACTAAAGACCCTTTCGTAATAGGCGACACCAAGTGGTCACGCGCTCACGAGTATGCGCAATACCAATTTGTGTTTGGCTAAGGGTAATTTTGAAACTTCAGATGCTGCAACTTGGATACCGACATTACACGGGATCTCCATCTTCTGTAAAATTAACCTGCCTAAAATGGCGGCGGTAAAAGTGGACGTTTATGCACCGATAACAAATGAGGTTTTAACGAAAATAGTGGTGCAATTTGCGCCCAGCATTTGCCTCTTTTCAAAAATGACACTGGACAACTGTTACGTTTTTCGAATTTTCTGTCATTTTCAGTTTTGACGTCGTATACGAAGTTAGCGTTAGCGTTGACCCTAGTGGCGGATAAAGCGATGACACTATAGATAGCAAAGCGAATATCAATGAATACGTTTAATCCCATCCAGGTGTTGTTTCTTTCTTCCAAAATTTAGGAAGCTAATCGAATCTGCGCAATCTTTCGACTTTGCCATTCCCTGGTGTCGGAGTTTGCGGATGTAAGTATTTTGTTTCCGGTATAAATCTAATTAAATGATATACATACCGTGAATTCCTCGTGCACTAAGTGCAATAGCCATCCAAATGAACAGGTTATGAGGAACGAAAGTCGGTCTCCTTCTTGCGCATGGGATGAGTAAGGTCAGTACGCTGAGCTCTGGCTTCAATTGGAAGAATAATAGGTAGCCTTCAAGGCAGCTCACATTGAGGTCTACCCCCTATCCTTCCAATCGGAGTCAACCAGACATCGGTGTTTCGACATCACCGAAACCTGCGCGCAAGAGGCAGACGAATTCGCATTTTTCATAGCCACTGGAACTTCAGAAACGCCGGGCGTGGCCCATTGTGTCCGAGCTTCATACTTCGAGAGTTGTATTTACTTGTTCTTGTCGGCAAATACCGAAATTTTATTAACTTCAATTCACTAATAAGATACGCTTCTGAAGCTGCCTGTGGCTAGAATTTAATTAACTATATTCACAACGCACCTGAATCATTTCGATTGAACACGATATTTAAATTACCCATATTTGCCTACACACGGACTCTCATTAAACAGAAACTGAGTGCTTTAAAAACGAAGGGCCTGAAAAACTTCGAGTGTCGTGTTAAAGCCCAGAGGCAATGCGATTCGTTCGTTAGACAATCAGAACCGCGTATCACAAATCGTGAAGCAAAGAGCGCAGACATAAAAAGCCACCTCCTGCATTTGTGAATTTGCCAGTGACTATATGGAGAGCAAGTCGTCTTCTTGCGCAGTGGTTTTTGTGACATCAGAACGACGCCAAGTTCTGACTGACTTTCATTGAAAGGATAGTGGGTTGACCTCAATTCCAGATGCGTTGAGGACTTCCCCCTTTTTTTTCCAATTAGCCAATAAGAGCTCGGCGTTTTGACGTAATAGTTTTTTTTTTTTTTTTTGCAATTGCAAACTTGAGCTTCGCATTGCAACAGAGCGACAAGACAGTGGCGTCACGGTGCGGCTCCTTGCAGAAGCATTTCGCATAGACTTCGCGTGTATCAGTTGATCTCAGTTTCGAATCAATGACAGCTTGTTTGAGAACAACGCTTTACAAAAGTTTCAAAGCCACATTCTGGGCTAGCTTATTTTAGACTAGACCAGGAAATCGATAACACATCGTCACCATGTGCTGGTGAAAACGGGAGCGATAACCTCAATCCCAGCACATGTATCAAGCCGCCAAATCGAGCGAAGAGTTATCTAGTGATAAGAGAAGTGATAAATTCTTTGCATGTAGAGTGTATTACTTGATGTCAATGTTAATTATCGTCCTTTACTGATTTGTGTATCATCAAACACAAGCGCTTGGTAGAGGAATTTCCTCTACGCTGATAAACGAAAAACATCGCGGCGTGCTGCAGAGGTTGTCGCCTATACCTGCGGGGTACATGACTGATTTCCAGCTCAGAGAAACTCCTGGTGGGTCGAATAACTTGAGAACACCCAAAACGATTAAAAGTCGTGATAAACGCGTTTTTGAATGGCAAGGTGCCAAACCACTCCTGATGGAGATGGAAAAAAACATGGACTCTGGAGGGCGCAGACGCGGCCAAAATGCCGTGGGTCAAGGCCTGAGGGGGCAGCCGCGACGCGGACGCTGTAGTTTGTGTATCTTCTAATGCAGATCGGCGCGACTGCCTCGAGGTGTATCACGTTCCCAGTATAATTATTAATTACACTGTTAGTGGAATTCCAGCTCGTGATTTTTTACTCCGAAATAAAACTCCGCACCGCTGCGTTATAACCTAGTGCAGCAGACGGCCCATGTCTTATGGATGTATTTTAACACTCAAAGTTCTAATTTCTCTCAGGTGCCGTCCTTGCCGCTCTTCCTATGTGGTTGCCAACAGCGTAAAAGTTGCACGGAGTGGCGAGTCGTGATAACGTTATTGTTGCACTGTTGCCAACGAGACGGTACCATTATCCGATAAAAAATCGCCGACGGAACAATCATGAAGCTTGAAGCGCGAACGTTAAAAGCCATGCCCTGCTCTTCAGTGTCGCGATGAGGGGCTACAGACAATGACTGTCGACTCTCATTGCCTGCTTGTAGGGGAGTAACCCTATGTCAATTTGCTACACGTTTCAACATCTATGTTACTTCTCTACCAGCGTATTGCAAAAAACATATGATTTAATATATTTGTGCACAAACAGGACGCGCTGCTTTATTTTCGAAGGTACAATACAGGGTATACCCAAATATAATGCGGACGAATGACGGACAGCAAGAGTAAATTGGAAAACGGAGCGCAGTTGTTGTTATTTTTGCACAGAAGTGTATCGAATAGTGATACACTCATTAACCACGAATTTTCGTGAATTTAGATTTTAGAAACGAAGTTAAAAAATGGAAAGCTTTTATTCTGAAATGCAAAAATAAAATAAGATAAGCGTAGCGTCTTGTTTATGTTCCTACCCACTTGAGGGCGCCACTGAATGTCCTTGTGACATAACGTCAGATATAGTAGTCATTTGCTAAATCGTCTGTGCAACAAAACCCCCTACTTTATGGCTCTGTCAAAGAACCGGCATGGCGTTAGCCTGAACAAATATAAAACACGCTTCCAACGCCCGCCGTTGTAGTGGTTTGGATCAATACCGCACGTATGGAGGGCTGTATTGCTATTTTTTTAGTCAAATAAAAGGGCAAGTGAGGGGCCACATTTGACACCAGTGCTGCGTCAGCATTTAGCTGGGAATTGTGCCACTAATGATTGAACACGGGTGCCATTTGAAACTGTGGTCTACAGAGAAATTGTAGCGAGCTGAAGGTACAAAGGTAGATAAACAAACTGTTCATTCGCCTTATTTATAGTCACCTTCAATCAGAGACACTGCAAATAATGTATATATAGCCTGTTAATCGTTAACTCCGTTCCAAACACCTGTTTGCAAATTTGTGACTCAGATGGGATGATAAACTCCGAACAACTGCGAACCCAAATTACACGTTATGTCTAAGCTTGTAGTCGGCTGCAAATTTATTTTTTTGTCATATTCAAATTAACTTGACAAATATTTTGACGTCATTCCGCATGTGAAGGAACAATATCTGCACAGTATCGTTCATATTAGAGATAAGCAACAAAGCTTTGGAAAATCACTGGAGATACTAAACATCAAACACCATACGGAGAATATGTGCTTGAATATAAAATAACACATAGCAATAGAATAATTTAGATGCGCAAATTTAGGCGATAAGGACACAAAAGAAAAAAAATGTTTTGCCTTATGATCGGGAAATTCAGCTAGAATAAAAATGTGAGACAGGAGAAACTGCTGGCTTAACTATCTCGAAGTATGTCCGCGACGTTAAATGGCGACAGTCACCCATCTCAGTTCTAAGGTATAAAACCGAGAGGCTTCGCGCGTTCAACTAGTTTCAACACCGCGAAAGCTCGGCTCAAGGGCCACTGGACCTTTGCGGGGCAAGACGTATTTTCTAGCCAAGCTTTTGCTCCGCCCTGGAGACTATATTGTGGTAGTACTCTTGCATCCTGCGCAAAGCGAAAGAATGAAAGAGAAAGAGGGAACTCTTCTGAAACGGGACATACTAATTCGCCGCCCATTCACACTTAGCACACAAAACAGTCGATGAGTGCATTACACGCGGGCAATAGTTTTTTTTCTTATTATTAACCGCGGATATCAGGTATTATATATTGGTGAAAAGGTTAATTGCACTCGGCTTGTCGGCGCATGGAACAGCTCTCAACTTTTCACAGTTGTTTGATAAGTTGCATACGTTTAATGTGCACACCTTTCTATATTATAAAACAAAATTCAAAGGGTCTATTATGTTATCCCTAAGACGACCTGAAGGCGAAAGCCCAAGCGTCTATCGCAGTGATAGGGAACCTCCAAAGACAGCACGCTCTCTGCCGACTAACTTTTGGTGACGTTAATTTCACCGACATATCGCACGCACGTTCTTCACCTCTGCCCGAGCGAGAGTGTCCTCCTCTCCCACTGGGTTTGTGCCGCGGGCGCGCCTCTGCCAATTCTGGCTTAAGCAACGCCATCTTCTGGTCCTGTGGCGAACCGTGGGTTTTGGTACCTTTCGTGTCATCGACGTTTTTTCGTACTTGTCCTGTCGCCGACGTGTTTTCGCTCAACGGCTTTGGAGGTCGACTGAACGAGGAGACATATAAGGTTTTCGACTTAATAACTCTAAATTGGACGTTAAGGACCTTAACTTCAGTTTCAACATTGTTATGTTTCTTCTTTTTTTTTCAGAATCCTACGCTTCATCGAGCAAAGATGATGGCGTGTTTGCAAAAAATGTATCTGGCTGTGAAGACACTCCACCCCGTGAGTTCTCGAATCGCTTCATAACATGTATATTCTGGGCAAGGGGGCCTAGTGGTCGATTGAAGTCAACAAGTCTTCTCCCTGCGGTTGTCATCCTGGAGGGAATTAAGCAAAAACTCGGTTTTTCTACGCCTTGTTCTGGCAGCGTCTCTTCTGGAGCACTCCTCTACTGGGGTGCGAATGAAAACCTCCAGGTGCAGCGCTTTTTTGTGTGCGAATTTGTGTTTTGCTCTAAACATCTCGACAAAGGCTGCGTTGGAAGAGCAGGAATGCTCTCATGAAAGATATAGCTGTCAAAGAAATGGAATGCTAGCAAGATCCGTTTTCACGGGTGTTTGCATGCCCGATCAGTCCTATAAAGCATAGTAGGTGCATTAAAGTGGAAAGACTAGACGCCCTTGGACCACGATCGCCGTTGGGGAAGCACTTTGGGGTGAATTCAAGAAGATTTGTTTGTCATCACTCCCGCATGACCAACTGTCTTCATGTTTGAACTACAATGACCTAAAGTTCACTTCAAGGGTATGCGAGCGCCGACACTGCAATTGCGATAAGGGGTAATTGAACATTCTTAAAGACTTGTAAATTTGAAGGGCGTCTGGAGTAAATAATCTCAGTGCAAACAATAGATACAAGGCGACTTTCATTATTGAACCAGTGGCAGTCGCCGGCTAGCTGTGTCTGATTCACGGGATCCAATTTTGTCAGCGATTTCAGGTTCCGACGTCAAAAACTACGGTTTTCTTTCATGCTTCTTTTTGTAGCGGCAGCAGCTTCGTAATTGAAAATCGCGACCATACTATCCCCTTGTGTATCTGGCTTTAGCGTCCATCCTAGGTCATACATCGGATTGATATGTTGTACGTAATATTTGCGCTATCATTTGCGGTGCAACAAACATTGTTCATTTCATTGAGGCCACTAAAGTAGTCATACAATACTAACAAAGTATAAATTAACTATTGCTATTTGAAGGAGAACGCGTAAGCTCACCCACAGCCAGACAACATCGAATCTCAATGATTTATCTGTGAGCCATGCCGAATTTCTTGCAGATTCCACATCGCCTATGCACGCCACCTCTGGCGCGCCCCTAAAACGCACAGCGTTGTGTGCAAACATGATTGTATAAAAGATAACAGTCCTTTTACAAACCAATCCTATTCGTACACACCACGCCTGGCTTCTATTTGCGTGAAGAAAAGCTTATGCGCATCCACCGCGCGGAGGACAACTCCACCGTACCGACATGACATCAAAGTGGCGCACGTGTGTAAACAACACCTCTTCTTGCCAAAATACTCCAGTAAATCATATGCGATGTAAAAAGCACTACTCTTATTTTAGAGTGACAGCCTGCCTGGTGAAAGCAGTTTTTGAATATTATGACATGTCCAAGAAGAACAGAGTGCGTCCTGCGCAAAGCATACCTGAAGTCGTCGAAACCGTCATGTGATTGTAACGCTTCCGCTTTTCGGGATGTGCGCTTGGTGCGCAGTCATTGCGGCTGTGCCAATGTGTGGTCGACAAGGTTGTGTTTATTGTTTTATCCACATTGTTTTTATAAATTTGCAAAAAAAAACTCAAAAAGCTTAGAGACGTCATAGATAATATATGGACACGAACGTCACATAAAAAAAAATTAAACCTTGTACCTCCAACGCGGAAGGCATCCTTAGTACGTATAGCAGCAATGTAAAGGTCTGTCTCGACAGAGTGTCATTTACCGGAAAGTTTCAAGCACGCTTCTAAAAAATAAGCGTGTTTTCCTTCTTTTCTTTCTTTTTTTTTGCAAGTTAAGATGTTGGTTGAATTACGATTTTAGCATTTTTCGCTGACCCCATCTTGTCCTTCCTCGGCAAGATCGTTGCCGCCTCGAAGTAAAAAAAATGAACCATCGTCCAAGCATACAAGAATGAAAGAAATAATAACAACACTTAAGGACAACGACAGGGAGCACAGTTCTTGCAACTTGCAACAAACATTTACGAATGTCTCCTTCAGTATGCACTATCCCCTTCCGACTTTTTAAACTAAAGAAGATACATGAAAAAAGAAGTATACATATGGGCGGCTTTATTTGGATTCAGGCAACGAGGTGCAGCCGCATTTATTTTATTTTGCCTAGAATTTTTATATTTCGTGGTGCCTGTTCCAAGAGGAACAATCCTTTTTCTTTTAACTTCGTGACGTGTTTAGTTTTAGAGAAAAAAAAATCTAAAAAAAGCGGGAGAGAACGACGAGGTTTTGACGATTATCCGTGTGTGGCGTTTTTGAATCACTCTCAGTCTCAAAGTATTCCAAAAAAAGCTTCTTTATTTTTTTATTGTCACATATATGCAAGTAGGTAAAACGACATTATAACTACTATATATTATGCGTAGCTCCAATCTTTGTAAAAATCTCCAAACATGCCTACGCGAACAACTGTGACCTAAATTGCGGATTTTTTTTTAGTTGACTATGTTTAGTATTGTTTTTATCATAATACCACGTGTAGAGCCTTTTATTGCCTTCCAAATTAAGCAAAGTTTGTGCCTTCATCATGTACGAGTACTAAGAAATAAATTACGAAACAGAGAAGATTTTTCCATTACGTTCAATTTCAGGACGCTAATAAAAAAAAGAAAAACATTTTAATGCTTCTATTTTTCTCGCGTCGCGTTCTCTTGACACCCTTCTTTTACCCAGAATACATTCCGTTAGAGGTATTTGCACTGGTATTGAGTTTTAAGACTCTAAATATGCTAAAAAAGAGCAAATGCCGATGGTGGGTTTTGATAATTGTCGCGTGTTACGTTTTTGAACCCCTCTCAATCTCAAAGTATTCAAAAAAGAGCTTCTTTATTTTTTACTGTTTTAAATATGCAAGTCGGTAAAACGACATTCCAACTACTATATTTATTATTCGTCGATTCTATCTTTGTAAAAATTTGCAAACATGCCTCTGCGAACAAATGTGACCTAAAGTGCGTTTCTTTTTTTTGAGTCGACTAGGTTTCGCATTGTTTTTAAACTAATACCACCTGTAGAACCTGTCATTGCCTTTCAAATTAAGCAAAGTTTGTGCCTTTATTATGTACGAATACTGAGAAATAAATTATGAAATAGAGAAGGTTTTCACTTTTTGTTCAATTTCAGCACGCTATATATATATAAAAAAAGAAAAAAAAACATTTTTGTTTTGCTTTGCGTTTTTTTTTTACACTTTTCCTCTACCCATAGTACTTTCCGTTATAGGTATATGCACTGGTTTTGAGTTTTAAGCCTCTAAATATGCTAAAAAATGATTCTGTTCTGTTTTCAATATGAATTTCGCATTAAAAATATCAAATTTCGCATTTAAAAATCTAGGTCTTCAATAGTAATTCTATTTTACTCTAATAATTTAGAATACTATACTTTGATATTTCTAACGTAGTATACATTATGTAGCGCATAGGGTTTAGTCTTGAGGCCTCTCCAATCATGGCACCGGCGGAAATTGTCTGAAACTCCGCTTTCGGCAGTTGCGATTTTATACTGTTTAGACGTTTCGAATTACCAAATTGTTATTATACGCCGAACGACGTCAATGTCTTTTATATAAATATTTATTAAATGCACCTTAGATTATTAAAATAAAGAATGAAATAGACAGCTATAACCCATGAGCCCACCATCAGCATTTGCTTTTTTTAGCATGTTTAGAGGCCTAAGTTTCAAAACTAGGGCATATACTTCTAACGAAATGTATGCTGGCTAAAAGAAGGGTGTGAAAAAAACGCTACGCGAAAAAACAAAAAAAAGTCTTTTTTTTTATATACAGCGTGTTGGAAATTGAACAAAAAGTGAAAACCTTCACTGTTTCATAATTTATTTCTCAGTACTGGTACGTGATTAAGAGACAGACTGTGCATAATGTGGAAGGCAATGAAAGTTTCTACATGTGGTAATATTTTAAGAACTAAAGTAAACATAGTCGACCAAAAAAACAAAATCCGCAGTTAGGTCCCAGTTGTTCGCGGAGGCATGTTTGGGGATTTTTGCAAAGATTGGATCGACGAATAATAAATAGTAGTTGGAATGTCGTTTTACTGGCTTGCATATATATATATATATATATATATATATAAATGGATAAAAGCTCTCTTTTCCATACTTTGAGATTGAGAGTGGTTCAAATACGCCACACACTACAATCGTCAAAACCCACCATCGAAATTTGCTCTTTTTTAGCATATTTAAAAGGCTTAAAACTCAAAACCAGTGAAAATACCCCTAACGGAATGTATTCTGGGTAGAAGAAGGGCGTGAAGAGAACGAAATGCGAAACAAATAATTAAAAAAACCAAAAAATAACAAAATAGAGTATTTGTTCCTTGGAACATGTAGAAATATGGCGCATTATTCATTAAAACAAAAAATTTGACCATTCCAGTATATTTACAGCGCTGCTGACCGAATACAACTTGTGCATAGCTCATGGACCCGTAATGCTGCCGTTCATGGTGTCCACCAGAGTGGACAAACCGAAAATAGATCACCTACTGAACAATGAAGACTTATTGGACACTCATATTTATACCAATTACACCTCAAGACTTACTCGAAGGCACGAGAACGTTGAACAGAGGAGTACTAAGTTTTTGCAACCGTTTACGACGCTTTTGCAAGTATGCTCATGCTTTACATGGAAATTGTGGAAGCCGCCATTTTGGATGCTAATTATCTCAACACCAATGGAATGGTGGCGCCATCTATGAGCGTCAATTGAAAACATATATGCCCACTAAAGTCGACACCATGCGCACGGGTATTATGTCGCCTGGCAATCTATTAAAAAAAAAAACTTTGTCCACTGTAGTGGCCACTATGCAACAAAGGGTTAAATTTTTTTTTAACATCGTGCTGAAATTGTTTGAAAGGTGGAAACCTCTGTTTCATAATTTATTTCTCAATACTCGTACATGATAAAGGCAAAACCTTTGTTTAATTTGGAAGGCAATGAAAGGTTCTACAGGTGGTACTATTTTAAAAGCAATACTACCCATAGTTGACCAAAAACAAAATCCGCAATGTAGGTCACAGTTGTTTGCGGAGGCATGTTGGGGATTTTTACAAAAATTAGAGCGACAAATAACAAATAGTAGTTATAATGTCGTCTTACCTACTTGCAAACACATCACACTAAAGAAATGTACACTCTCTCTTATCAATACTTGTTGATGGAGAGTGATTAAAAAACGCCACGCACGACAATCGTTAAAACATCGTGGTTCTTTCCCGCTTCTTTGAGATTTTTTTTTTCTCAGAAACTAAGCATGTCAGGACATTAAAATAAAAAGGACTGTTCTGCTAGGGACATGCGCCATGAAATAGAAAGGTTTGGAGCCAAATAAAAAACACGACTGCCTCTCGTTGCTTGAAACCAAATGAAAGCCATATATATATATATATATATATATATATATATATATATATATATATATATATATATATATATATATATATATATATATATATATATATATATATATATATATATATATATATATATATATATATATATATATATATATATATATATATATATATATATATATATATATATACAGGGTGTTTCAGAGAACGCCAGCGAAATCGCTCCTGCGAAAACTACTCATATATGACAAAAATCCCCAAATAAAGAAGAATATGAAGAATAATAAAATAAAAAAAGGAAACCCCCATGTACAAATTACTATAGATGAGCTTTTTGACTACTTCAGCTCTGGCTTCAGGTAGTTCATCTGAACCCTGGACAACCCAAAGGAAAGAGCAGTGATGTTGTGTTCGTCACTGGCTATTCTGTATGCTTCAATAATCTCTCCGCCGAGCTTGTTCTTGTGTCTTAAAATTATGCTGGTGTCCTGGAACTGAGCTTCACAGTTCGTGCAGAGGCGTTTATGCAAAACAATAGGATGAAAAGAGTCGCTTGAAGCACGAGAGACCTCTAGGACGTACTCTCGAAGGCGATTGCTCATGCAACGTCCTGTCTGAGCAATGTATCGGCCACCACATAACAAAGGGATGAAGTATACCGCCTGCTCTTCACATGTGGTATACAGGTGGTGTCAGACCGTTCCCTGTGAAAACCGGGTGGGATACTCCTTCCTTTTTCATGGGGTGGCCGATACATTGGTCAGAGAGGGCGTTGCCTGAACACCCGCCTACGAGAGCACGTCCTGGAGGTTTCCCGTTCTTCAAGCGGGTCTTTTCATATGATTGTTGCGCCTACACGCCTCTGCACGAACTCTGAAGCTCGGTTAAAGGTCACCAGCATAATTGGAAGACACAAGAACAAGCTCGGCCGGGAGATTATTGAAGCACAGAGGATAGCCGGTGACGAACACTACATCGCTGCTCCTTCTCTTGGGCTGTCTAGATTTGAGATGAGCTACCTGAAGCCAGAGTTTGTCTATTCAAAGGGCTCTTTTGTATATATATATATGTATATTATGTATCTTATTTTTTAGCTTAAAACGTTGGGAGTGAGATACTACGATTGCATGAGACATCAGTCAATGTTTGTTGCTTGTTGCAAGAGCTGCGCTGTCTGTCCTCGTCCCTAAGTGTTTTTATTTTTCTTTGATTTTTGTATTTTCAGCAACCCGCTCTTTGTTCTTCGTCCAAGTGTAATTCAGAAGTCAGGTTTTCCGGCAAGTCGCGCGCGATGGATAGCTGAGGCAACGATGTACTTCTCGTTTGCCACACAGCATGAACCCAGGCTGGCCGATCTTGCAATTTCGCCTGCTTCAGCAAAAGCATGCTTTTCAACTAGAGCAACGCTTTCCTCCGCTTTATAACAGACGTTACGGCGAGTTTCAAATCAAAGGCGAATAACGAGCCAGCATTGAAACCAGCCCGCGAGCATGCTAGTGAAGAACAGCGCTCACAATACCACTGATGAAATAGCGGCTCACTCACCGCGCAGTTTCGTACACTAGAGATGTGGTTTAGGAAGCTTTATTTAATAACTAAAAATAAAACTCTAGATTTCTATAACGTGTAAAATTATTTTAATGTTTTTATTTCTTAATTTAACGAATGTTGGGTTGTATTGCCGCGCGCAGGGCTGAGAAAGCAACGCTCGATCACGAACCTCTAAAAAGTTCTCGTTTATTCTTGTTCCAGACGTAACTTCTACCGTTTATCACCACTTTTGTTGTTCCAGAAAGTGCGTGTTCATTCTCGCCCCGAGCGCGCTACGCTCGAACCTTCTCCGCTGAATCTTCGAGATAGTGACTCACCTAAGATAAGAGGCTACCCGCGACCTTGTCGAGTCAGTTTTCGCCTCAGCGTTCGATCTTGTTGCTTCGCCGCCTTCGATGCCCGCGGCGCTCTGTTGTTATCTTTCTTTCTCCTTTTACTTTTTTGGGCACAAGTTCGCCCGATTAAACGTTCAGTTTACTCCGTTATTCTGGAGTAAACTAAAATTTCTGGTTTCCCATTGCATTCGTGCCGTTTGCCAGGCTTCACACAACCCCTGGCCGGAGCGCTACCTCCTTATAGAATGAAGGCGAAGCTGGTCGGCTGCGTGAATCCGATTCTTTTGGAACTCATATTTTATAGTGGGTGAGCAGCAAGATATGTAGTTTCCTAAAGTGAATAAGTGTAGTGGACGGTAGTTGTGACCCAACACAAATTACAGACCAGATAGACGAGCTGCTAAACTCTCACAATATCGAAATGGCGAACACTGAGTATTTATTTCTTATGACAAAAACCAGGCGAAAAGCAGAAGGTAAAGAAGAATAACAGCGGCCAGTGTGCTTTGGGGTTAGAACGGCTACGAAGTGCCCTAAGCAGTGGGGAAGGTGTTAGTTGTGCCGGGGCTCACCGTAGGCGAAGACGTACCGGGTCTGTCATTAGGCAACCGTCACTACCTGAACCTGAGGAAGAAAGATGTGGGCGGGTAAGTACTGACGTCCAGTTAGGTTGCCTCTAAAGAGGACCTGTAATATTAGATGGGCTACTCCAGCTTTGACACCAAAAAGGCCAGAGTCAAGCTGGGTTTTTAGTGAAGCCCGAGGTTGATGCACGAAGGTGGACCAGAGAAGCCATCCCTTTTGTCTTTCGCGAAAGGGTGCCTACTTTATGCAGTTAAGTAGCAGGAGGAAATATTTGGGACGCCGTTTTTCCTCAAAATTACCTTTAGTCACTTTCAATGGTTCCGGGTGTTGCCTGGGGTTCTGTGAAATGACAGCCTCGGAACGTTCTTGGCCAGAGCTACCGTGACGGATGTCAGAAACATCACCAAGACCTCAAGAACGAACGAGAAATGCGTATTCACGTCGTTCACGTTGTTCACGTTTTTTTTTATTTTATGGGGAAGCGGAGAACCCTTGAGGTGCTTGCTGTCAACCGGCAATTGGGAGGCATATCAGTACACAGGAGGCTATGCAGCTGTGTAGGCTTGGGCGTTTGAGCCCTTTTAGATCCCGATCCAATGCCTCGATCAAAGTTTTGCAAGAGCACTCTTCACTTCTAAAATGCCACATCAAGATATTTCCGAAGATACGCTTCTGGCCTGTACCATTTTCAGCTTTCGTGCGTATGGCGCGTGATATGCTCGGATGTAAAGCGAGGGACGCCCGCGTGCTGGGCTGTGGATATTGCACGCCGGTCTGGGGATTGTTAAACATCGAACTCGCCTATAGATCTCTGTATTTTAATTGCGTTTGCAGTCACGTAGGTTTCATATCTGGTTTGCAAGACAAAAAGTAATAAGCTTTTTGAATCTTGAACATGAGAGAAAATATAGGTGATGCAACACAAAAAGATCTGACAATCATGCTATTTTCGTGAAAAACTTCCAGAGACGTTGGTAAACTAAAATGATTTTTAGCGCATACCAAAACTGAGGACGTTCAAGATGGCTGCGTATTTGTGGAAAATGTGTAGAGTGTGGCTTCGGTGCTATACAAAGAAGCGAACACGTTTACTGAAAGGAGCTGTTCTATCAACTATGGCAAATAATTACAGCTTGAACGGTTTGGTTTTACTAAGAGGATCCTACTATGGATGATTAGTAATCAATTATGAGGTACCCTAGTAAAAAAAATCATTTGTATGAGAAATTTCTTGTGTCCAATAAACACATATGAATCATACAATATATATAAGAACATACAAGAACATATAAGAACCATATAAGAATTATATGAGAACTATATAAGAATTATATAAGATATATAAGAACCCTATAAGAAACTTATAAGAAAGTTCCCACTAGTTTCTTATATGGTGCTTTTATGTCCTCATATATCTTATATAGTTCTTATATAGTTCTTATATGGTTCTTATACGGTTCTTATTTGTTCTTATATGTTCTTATATATCTTGTATGATTCATGTGTGTTTATTGGACACAAGAAATTTCTCATACAAATGAGAATTTTCAGTAGGGTATAACATTTTGTGGAAAGGAAATATTTTTGTAAAGATTATTAATGTAAAATGTGATTCTTGAAGAATGCGTGTCTTAGAAATCTTAGAAACGGCGAATGTAAAAGGCGGAAGAGCAATACCTGGAGAAAATTATCGTTGAAGTTTGCGTTCATGTTAGTGTTTTTGTGTGCTCAGCTTGCGTATGTGAACAATGTATTTGACGCCTTCAGTGGGCTAATGGCACGTGTAATGTGAGTGTAATATGAAATATAATATTGAAATACGAAGGGTGCTAGCAATGTAAATGTTTCTTCCCTCTTGAATAGGGCAATAGCTAGCGCCACCTAGCTCCTTGAGCGAACTGGCAACTACGATTTTCTCAGCAGTTAGTATTCGTTTCTAATTCAATGCAGCTTTTGTCAACTACGGCCAGTCCTACTAACCTCCTTGTTTAGTAACTGTTAGAAAAGCTCCAATTCCGAACCGACTTACTAAGGAGTTAGTACCATATGGGACGAGCAGTCGCTAAATATGTTTGGTAAGAAACTCTAAGGATTTTTAGCAAATCGTTACCATATTACCTCTGCTGTTCTATCGTCACCGTGTGCCCGACCACACATGGGGAAACGTGTACCGTTCAACTCCTGCAAAATTTGATTGTACCCATGGATCCTGGGTATAATCCCCACCCCTGCCCGTTTCGATCTAGAAGAGCATCGTAGCGGCGTGCGGTCGTGTACCACTAGTGCGTGGTGCACAATAAATACCCCGGGCTTGTGGTTCTATTGTATTTGCTAATTCGCTCGTCCATAGTTGAGAGACAAGTCGCCCGTCGAGGAAGGAGGCTGTATAAATATATTCACAAAACCATTTTTTTCGGTATTCCCAATTTCTTGAATTTCCATTGTCTTAATGTTTTTTATTAAGGTAAAATTATGTCATCAGGGTATGTTCCAGTTGAGCTCCGGTACCACGCTACGAGTCCCCGGTATGCTAAAGTGAAAATTTTGCAGGATTTAAACGGTACGCGGTCGCGCATGCGGAGCCGGACTTACGGTAACTGTAGTGCGGTAATGGTAGTACGGTAGGGATTCGCAAAAAAGTCCGTATTAGCTTTTAAAGCCGCAGCTTTACACGCCTAACACGCTCAAGGTAACGTAATGCAGACCACGTAACGACCATGGCTGGAGTAGAAGGTCACGACGTAAAAATGGTCCTCTAATGTCCGTGGCTGAAGCAATGGTGGCTGAAGCGTACCGGTTGCGTAAGCTTCGTTCGCGTAAGCGCCACTGGCGTAAGTGACGTAGTCCTTGACGTTGTTCTAGTTGTCGCCGTGGAGATTGTCCCATAAGTCGTATTCAACGTCGTTCTCCTTAGGGTCGTTCTGATTATGGCGTTGTTTATTAGAACGTCGTCTTTGAGGTCGACCCAGACTTTGTCCTACAGGTCTTCCTAGAGGTATTCCTAGAGGTCATCCTAGACGCCATCCTTGACATCGTCTTTGATGTCATCCTAGAAGTCGTTGTAATGGTCGTCCTAGACATCGTTCCTTACGCAGTCGTCTAGAACATGTTTCTCTACGTCGTCCTCTATGTCGTCATTGTGGTACTAATATAGGTCGCCCTAGACGTCCTTCTTCATGTTGTCATCGAGGACGTCGTCCTTAACATCGTTCGCAATGTGTGCACGGCATATTACAACCGTTTTATCACCGCACAATTTATTTTATTGTTTTCATTAACGATGTTATTTTAAAGCCAGCGCAATTCATCGCATTTCGTCGAATGAACGAGTGTGTTTCTTTTCTAAGAGTGTAGATCATGTTCGTTGAACATCACTTAGCAGCTTTATATTTTAGCATACATTTTTCCTTTCATTTGCCGTAATTGCCAGGCTCTTCCATATCATAAAGTGAGGGGGATCGGCGACCGAGCGGGCTAACGCACACCTGCTCGGAGCACATGGAGCGAAAGATCTCGCTGCAGAACTCAGAGATCCTACGTTAAATTCCCACCTTTACTCGTTTTGATCTAGATGAACATCGTACCGGCGTGCGGTCGTTTATCACAACTGCGTGGTGCACAATAAATACCCAAGGCTAGCGGTTGTACCGCACAGAATATATTACCCTTCTACAGCTGAGACACAAGTAACCCGTTGCTGCATTAAAACTAATACAGTGCTATGTCCGGTTGCTTTTGTTCTTTGAGTATAATTTGGCGGAAAGTCGTGGTTTAAACCAGGTTATCTGACATTCATTATTGCCCAATTTCTCGAAACGTTAAATCTTATTCATTATACATTAGAACTTTTTATCTTACGCAGCACCTGGAGAAGACGCACAACGTCAACTTTGTGTCTCTTACACAAGATTATGACGTAAGTCTAAACCTAACATATGATACCACGCGCTAAAAAGTGCACTCATTAATTTTTATCGAGACCCATTTTATATAGAATGGCGATCATTGTATCGCTTATTTTACAAACTTCAGTAAATTATCCAGGAGTTCATGTAAAGTCTAACAACCACGGCATTTGTGAAACGCGAAATATAATCCTATAGAACCGTTTGCTATAGTTGTCGAAAAAACATTGTCATGTGTTACAGAAAGTAGCCGATTTCTCTCTAAATCAAATGAACTTCTGAGTACATAGAAGTATTGAAAATTGATAGATTTTCCAAGCACTCGTGCTCAGCGACGCCACCGGTCTTCAAACAACACGGCGCCGTTTCGCATGGGAGTCAACAGATAGCGCAACGAACGCCGCCAACGAACGAGTATAGGGAGTCGAGAGCCGGCGTCTTTAGCAGTCAATCTTTTCGACTCAAAAGCGGCGCGCCTTCCGCAGGCGGCGACAGTCGCAGAAACAAAAAGAGGCGCGGTAACAACAAGGAACTGCAGTTCCTTGTCTGTTAAAGACGCCGGCTCTCGGCGTCGTATGCTCGTTCGTTGGCGGCAGTTGGCGTCGCGACCGCTTGCGCCATCTCTTGTCTCCCGTGCGAAACGACTTCGTGTTGTTTGAGGACCAGTGGCTTCGCTGAGTTTTCATAGGAGCTAAGCCTTTTTCTTTCTTTACTTTTTCCTCAGGTAAGTTCGTTCTTTGCAAATTTTACAAAAAAAAAATGCACCCTCTGTGGGCAACGCTGCACAAAGTCGTAGCGCGATAGGTTAAGAAACCGAATTTCGAGGTCGGTTTAAAGGGCTTGGCCTCTCCTTGAATAACCCTGTAGAAGTAAATTCCCTCTAATGGACTTTATACTTTACTTCAAGTGCTTTTTAGACGTACATTACGCAACACTGTAAACAAGGAAACACTGTCTCAAAAATCAAGCTCAGGCAGTGCTAAGCCTCAAAGTAGAAATGATGCATCCGCAGTACAATATTCGAACAAAAAAAAAAAAAAAAACAATTAAGCATGCACAAGCAGAACCAGCTACTAAAGCATTTTTGTGAAAACACAAGTTTTATTTTTGGGTAGCAGAATTTCGCTAACGAATCAAAACATTCATGTATACTTTCTTGTTACTATACAAAATAAAAAAGTAAATTCAAAAGTAACTCGCTACTTCGTTACGGTAGCCTGTAATTTACTCAATTACTTTCCTTTGGAGTAACTTCTACACTACTCAAATTACATTTGAGGTCAATAGAGAGTAAATGACTTAATTACTTTTTCTTTAGTAAGTTGTACATGTCTGTGAATCTTTCAGTGGCCAGTCAATATTACCAACAGGCTCCTCAGTTAATGTTGTTGCATTAGCTTACGGAAAAATTAAATTTTGATCTTTATTCTTTTTTCCAGAGAACAGTTGATACTTACTGCTTAAGCTACCTGGGTTACAAATAGGTTTAATATATGTAATGATTATAATGGTAGTCCGAGTCAAGTCCATTGCACAACCTTCATAAAAATAGTGAAGTATTTCGTATTTAATATTTATGTTTTCGGCTTATTACCTCTTGAGTCCTTGCAAAAGTAATAAAAACCAAAGCAGAAAAAAAAAATCAGTTCATAAACATTTTCTCAGTTTGCTTATAAGTGGTTTCATCTCAAATCGGGCGTGCAAAACGGGTCTAATTTTTTTTATTTTGACGAAAGAAATATATGTTTTGAGGGTATTTCTCAGATGAAGGAGGGCGGAAACCGCATGTTCCCAGACATTTTGTTATTAAGTTATGAAGCGTAGAATCCGCAGTGGCAGAAACTAGTATTTGTGCCTGCCGTCGCAGGTCGTGTGTTTGACACCCTCTGCTGGCGTTAGGTTTTTTTTTCCCGCGAGTTTAACTTTTTCCCCTCATTTATTAGACACTTTGATGTATTCAAATGTTTTTGGAATTTTATTGTTTTTCTAAACAAAGAATGTAAAACTCGTCACTCAGGTCGATTTTTGGTCAACTTTAACAGGCCATTACACTGGCTGTACTCAAGGTAAATTTGCTTTCTTTACAGCTCTATAGAAAGTCCAACGGAATCCCATTATAGATTTAATAATATCATTATGATTTGTTAACTAGCCTCTAAGCCACCTTCACGTGAACATTGTAAAAATAGCAAATGTTGAAAGTATGAGATTGATTTTCTCAAAAACCACACTTTGTAAATGTTTATTTTTTAAATGATTTTAGATATAATAGTCATCTACAAGAGAAAAAAAAGATCTAAAAATGTAATATTTCGGTTCTATGTCCTCTATTTGAGCCGCAGTCGCGTGAAATGTGTGCTCATTTGACTAAAAAACAGCAAACTTACCGGCATTGTGCGCGTCTACGATATTGAAAATATGTTTTGGTTTTTGTTTACGTTTTCAAAGAAGAACGTAAAGTAGGCGCAATTGTGATGGTCAGTGTAATTTAAAACTTGAAATAAGAGAGAAGCCCCATAAGCACACTACAAAAGAATGAGTAACAAGTATAAACAAATCGAAGGGCCTCGCAACATGTAAAAAAAATTGCTGGCTGCTCATTATACAGCCTATTACGATTTATTGATAACTCCTCATACCATTCAAAAGTTGTACATAAATCTTCAGGAATTTCTTTGACCAGTTTCAAGAGTGGACAAAAAAAAATACATTCCACGCTTCTTCATCGGACGCGCCCAGCGAAGATCCATATGGCTCGAGAAAGCGCATGTGAAGTCAATGTGCCGTGATCTTGCACTTCGAATTTGCTGAAAACTGGAGTGTCGTGATCCAGCGCGCGGTGCACGGACATCACTGGAAGAGCATGTTGGTTTTCATCTTTATCTGCGTAACTACAACCGAACAGGGAACGTTAAGCTTCTGCGTAGTGAGCGACGACATCGTCTATGACCCGCCCCGAAGGGACGGGTCGTAGAAGGGAGGCTGGTGAAAGTTGCGGGCTTCTTCTAGCTCCGATTTCCACAGACCCTGTCTCCGGATGAATATGACACTGCAATACTTCGCTCTCGGCAAAAGGGTTTATTCACTCACTCATTGCCTTGGGGGGTTTCGGGATCGGGGGACGGTCATCAGCGAGGCCAGGGGAGAGTCCGCTGCCACAGCAGCTTCTCCGAGTCCCAGCGGTGGTCGTCCACACCGCGTCATGGGGACGTCGTCGTCCAGGGTCGCTGTCCGGTCCGCTTGTCGAGTCCGCCACTCGACGTAGTGCCCGCACTTTACCCGCGCCTGCGTCCGTCTCCCGCCAAATCCCGCGCCAGCGTCTTCGTCTCCTTGTCACCGCTGCACCATCCTTCGTGTCCCGCCGTTCGAGAGCGCTGGTGTCCAAGAGAGGGCCTTCCTTTGTCCGGCTTCCCCTTTTCAAGCCTTGGGTCCTTTCTTCTGGGAAGCCAGTCCCGTGACGTCAGAGGGCTTAGGGGAGTGGTCCAGCCGGACCTTGTGCTGCGCGAGGCCATGGCCGGTCCCCCGAGGCATGACGCATGTCGAAGGCATCGAGTGCGAGTTGCCGGAAATTGGGGTCCGGAGGTTCGGCGCGGGGGAGGTCAGCCAGATCTCCACACCTCCCTCCCCTCAAGGCTCGGACTGGGGGGGGGGGGGGGGGAGTAGGGGGGGGGGGGGCAGGGTTGCGTGGGCCCACGGACCTCAGGCAGGGAACTTGCTCAGCTGAGTGTCACCGATGATGACGAGCACCCTCGATGATGATGATGGCATCAAACCAAGCAGGTCAGCGATGAACGTTGATTCACTGGGAAGCTGGCGACCGACGGAGCACGATCCACGAACTGATCCGGAGCACCACAGCTCACAACACGGGCGGGTACTCAGGCACACACAAGACGCCGGCTCTTAAAGTTCGCTTCCGTCCCTAATGTAACAGACAGCGAATCGCGCAAAAACAAATACCGGCACGCTATATCAAACAGCGCGACGAAACCAAAATATTTGGATCGTTGGACATGCTATGAAATAAAAACAAAACTCTTATTTCAATACTAACGGGCAGGCAATCATCAAGAACGTCACGCTACACGTTCAAGAGCTACCTAAGAGGAAATCTATTCCTGAACTAAAAAGCGTGAGCACTCATTGTATACTCAAATCGTACATACGCCCACTATACAACATTTGCTCCTATCAAACTCAACCGCATTGTTTTAAAACAGTAAGCAATCTACCAGAGCGTCAGAACCGCACACCTCTGGCAACATTATTAATCTCCAACACATTCGCGGAGAACGTACAAAACCTCAAGAACTAACAATAACCTCCCGTAAAACAGAAACGGCTACAAATCCTGTCCCGTTTGCGAGGTGCGACTCGGAAGGGACACGCTGTCAACAGTAGCAATTACCCAAGACAGGCACACATGCACTCGGCGTTCGCGACACCCGAGCTACAAACACGCTACAGCCAAGCTACGCAGCACGCCTTCATCAGAAGGGGTAATCACCTTACTGAGAGGCCGTTGTTCCGTGGTACCGGCCACTTACACCAGTACAAGGGGAACAGTACCTGGATCGTGCGAACAGCAGATCTCATTGGACAGCCTATTTACACGGCTATGTCCGTAACGTTTGGGCATGCACCAGACGTTACCGCTTCACCGCTCGGAGGTTACCACCCAACAGGAGCGACGAGCGCGTAACGGCGGTCCGCACCGAACCCCGCACGGGCTCGACAACCGCGATAAGCGCATCGACGAACGTTAGAGTTCTCCCCCGGCCAAACCCCGACACCGCATAACTAAAAAGTCTTCCAGCTGATATCAAGGCCGGCCGGGATCGAGCAATAAAAGTACGCCGTCAACGCGTCTCGCGACTCTTCAACGTTCTCGAATCGAGCAACGTGTCCACCTACAAACGCAGTAGGTTACGCACAAAGCTCGCCCCCAGCCAAGTGAACACGCCGCATGACTGAAAAGTCTTCTTGCGACTGTGAGGACAGGCAGGGTTCGAACAATGTAAGTATCCCATACGCGCACCTCTCAACTCCCGCGCAACGAGCGCGATACCGAAATACCAAATAATCTAACCGGCCGGTCTTGGAAATGGACGAGCTAATAAACTATATTTTCTCTGCATAAACAGTTTCCGCAGCGTCGAAGTGTCTACCGCATTTACCGCCGCATTCCAACACCCGCTACCCATTCATGCAAAGGCTGCAGTTTGTACAGCGACGGGCTGACCCAACGCACAACAGTTATAGGCCGCCGACGGCCATGCCGCTGCCATAATTTCTAGGCTTCCCGGACACGTACCCACCGACATAAACCGTACCTTTTCCCGGGCCAACCGCGCATCTGTACAGGATAAAACTATGAACCACTCGTCACATCCTCGCAAGACCGCCACTCGCCTCGTGCAGCTCTTCACTGCACGAGCCCAGCTCTTTCCCCACCTAGCTGTCTTTTCTCCCCTAAATTTATAATTGCACTCTAATCCAGGTCTCTGCACGACCAATTACGCTCTACGCCCTCGCGTCCCAACGCGAACGCAAACACGGCTGAGAACCTACTGTATCCGGCGGCAGCGCAAAGTGCGCGCTAGCCGCCCCTCCTCCGTAGACGGAGAAAACGAAATTAAAGAGCAACTTCCGCCGCGAGGCTCAACCATCGATATGGCGGTGTGAGGATCCGGAACCAACTGTGCGCACAATTAAACGAAATCAAACTCACGACTCTACAATCAGATACGCACGGGTCATGCCCGTCGTGTCAGACTGGATTCCACGGAGCATTACACACACACAGCCACTGATAAAGTGAAAACGGAAACTCTGGTTTTCTGGATTCCAATGTCTACGCACCAGACATCGCGTATCTGGCACGATTTAGGTGGCTTAGCCCCTAAATGTAGCCTCTGGCCAGAAGGTACAAGTTCAAAGCGATCTTGGTCGGAACCACAAGAGCGCATCCGTACCTTAAAACGCTGTCAACTAACGACGCTCAAAACCGCGCCGGCAGCTCAAGCAAGGCCAACTGGCAGCTAGCATGCGGTCAAACCGAGACGCTAGTCTCCTCCCGGACAAAATGCAATGCGGGAATAATTTACAAACACAGCCCATGCAACCGCCATCCGCAATGGGAGCGTTGTCCACCCAGAACGATGCCTCACTAACGCGTCCGGTCGGTAACACGCGTTCCAAAACATCACATCGATACGAGAGCATAGGCGGTTAGGCGCATCACATCTCCCAAACCGTGAGCTGGCATCTTTCACAGCAGACGTGAACGACCGGAGGCGTAGGTGGGGTGACGCCCGACGCTACAGGCCTCGAGAGGTGCGGTAATTTCGACGCACACAGCGCTCTTGCGTAGCAGGATCAACCTGACAGCATCGAACGGTGCGCTGAAAAGCAAATACTCATGGCGCTTCTCACAACGGGGGATAAGTGAATTCCTGACATGGCGGAACAAAGGGTTAACCTCTAAAGACAACGGTCAAAGTCTGCGCCTCCTCGTCAGGCAGACGATCATTCCAGAACCTTCGTGCGGCGTGCCCGCAACGAAACTTCGTGCGGCGCTCCCGCGACAAAGATGACCCCCAAAAAGAGCGCGAAACAGTGCCCCAATTCAACCGGAAACAGGTTAGGAATCGGAATGCCTGCCTGATCGAAAATCAGGCCCCACGTTGCGGCGCCAGTTTATGCGGGCTTCTTCTAACTCCGATTTCCACAGACCCTGCCTCCGGATGAATATGACACTGCAATACTTCGCTCTCGGCAAAGGGGTTTATTCACTCACTCATTGCCTTGGGGGGTTTCGGGATCGGGGGACGGTCATCAGCGAGGCCGGGGGAGAGTCCGCTGCCACAGCAGCTTCTCCGAGTCCCAGCGCTGGTCGTCCACACCGCGTCATGGGGACGTCGTCGTCCAGGGTCGATGTTCGGTCCGTTTGTCGAGTCCGCCACTCGACGTAGTGCCCTCACTTTCCCCGCGCCTGCGTCCGCCTCCCGCCAAATCCCGCGCCAGCGTCTTCGTCTCCTTGTCACCGCTGCACCATCCTTCGTGTCCCGCCGTTCGAGAGCGCTGGTGTCCAAGAGAGGGCCTTCCTTTGTCCGGCTTCCCCTTTTCAAGCCTTGGGTCCTTTCTTCTGGGAAGCCAGTTTCGTGACGTCAGACGGCTTAGGGGAGTGGTCCAGCCGGACCTTGGACTGCGCGAGGCCATGGCCAATCCCCCGAGGCATGACGCATGACGGAGGCATCGAGTGCGAGTTGCCGGAAATTGGGGTCCGGAGGTTCGGCGCGGGGGAGGGCAGCCAGATCTCCACAAAGTATGGCCTATTTTCACGGAACTCGTGTACATTTCAGACGGCGCTCCAAGTCACTTCAAAAGCAGGCACCAGGTGTACAAATTTAAGAAAAGAAATGTCGTCGTTAAGTGGATATTCTCCGCATCAGGGCACGCGAAAAGCTCGCGTGATGGAGTGGGCGGCGTGCTCGAGCACCTGACCTTCACGCATTACTTGACAACGACAGAATTGCATTTCATAACGAACACTCAAAGCTTCGTTAGGCACCCAGACCGAAAGTCGAAGGGATCGTTCTACTCTCAATTGCCAAAGAGAAGCTCACGCGTTTCCGGGAGCTCAAGAAAAAATAGCGGGAGAATGTAAACCCACCACGGGGCATCTGATTTTTATACGTGTGGAGGAAGATACTGGAGAAAGGCGCCTTGAACGTTGCCCTAGAAAAGGTTTGCGGAAGCACATAGTAGGTGCATACACGTGTCAAAGCATGGACGTACCGCTTTGTGTCCCAAAATTTAGAGTGCATGCCGGCATGTTCAAAACTGCAACTGTGGACTGCGTAGCTCCTACGCAGTGTGAAAACTGATTCACAGTTACGTCGAACTTGTTAAAAAAATGTACTGACTTCGAAAAATGTGCCATCGATGTTTTTTTTTTGTGTGTTTTTTTTTTTTTACTGTTTCTGTGTGCGCGTTTATACATTACTGAGGAGCACGAACTGTGCTGTCAACCGTCGGCGATCAGCAAGATGTTTCATTCAATCGTAATAGGCTGGGTAATGAGTAGCCAACCTCGTTTACTTTGAACCGTTCCATATAGAAACAATTTTCGACATGTTACGTTGCCTTTTGATTTGTATATACTTGTTACTCATTGTTTTTTAGTGTTCTTATGTGGTTTATATCTTATTTCAAGTTTTAAATTACAATGAATATCACAAGTTCGCGTACTTTACGTTCTTTTTCGAAAGGATAAACAGAAATAAACACATATTTTCAAAATCGTAGAGGCACACAGTGCCGGTAAGGATGCTGTATTTTAGTCAAATGAGCGCACAATTAACGGTATGGTGGCTCAAATAGAGAACATACAAAGTTTTACATTCCTAGATCCTTTTTTTCTTGTAGTCAGCTATCGCATCTAATTTAATTTAAAAATAAAAATTTACGACATTGGGTTTTCGAGAAAATCTATCTCAAACTCCCAACATTTTATATTTTTCACAACGTTTACGTAAAGGTAGCGGAGCGGCTAGTTAGCAGATGATAATGACATTACTATCTCTATAATGGGCTTGCTTTCGGATTTTTACACTCTAAGAAAAAAGAGTGTAGTAGGGTGCATCAGGCGCACATGCACCCTTTTCCTGAGAGATGAACCTTCCGTTACCCAGCCAGTGTACTTGTACACCGACATTGAGCATCCTCCTCTCCCTTAAAAGCCTCTAGGTGTACCAGTGCACCGCCATGCTAGCCACGCGCCCCGATCAGCTTGTGCTTGGATTCCCCCTTGGGGGTCACTTTTGGGTGGGGCAGTTTCTTGGGAAGTATAGATCTGTCCTGTTCGCTCGGTATTGAAAGTAAAGTGGACGCTATGCTTGTTTTAGGCCAATCGGGTCTCAGGCTAGGATCGCGTGACTAGTCTCCAAGCTGGAGATAAGCAGTCATGTACACGTTACTAAAGATAAGTAATCGATTACAATTACTATTACTCTTGGCTAAAAAGTATTCGATTAGATTACTTGATTACTCGACAGCAAAAGTAACTGGACATTACTTTAAGAAGTAATCGTTACTTTTCCGATTACTTTATTGTGTGAAGACTTACATCTTTAGCGCTCATAACAATGAACTACCTCCAACCTCGAAAACTTGCTTGTCGCGAAGACTACGTAGGGGAAATATGGGATCTTGACGTGTATTTGAACTGGCTTTGTTATATTTGGCGTCCGCTTTAGACATTCTTCGGTTCTGGGTTTCCTAGGGGCTGCGAGTAGGTACCATAAGCAGGATTTTTTTTTTTTTTTCGTATTTCTGTGTGTGTGCGCGAGGGGGCTAGTTTGAACAAAGGACTTAACAAAGCTATATTCTGCTCCCTCAAACTTCATCCTGAATGGCCTTAGTCATGCACTAAGGCTTTCCTGGGGCTCGCCAATCTCAATCCCAGCTATAAAAAAAAAAAAAAAAAACTGTCATTTTACAGAAACTATACATAAAGAGAGGTTGACCTTGTTTCTTACAGGTCCGCAAAAATCTTTTTTTTTTCTTTTTTCTGTTGGAAAGAGACGCAAATTTTGTTTCTGTCATTTCAGAAAAAAAAAAAAAAAAAAGGTGTGTGCGGGGGGGGGGGGGGGGTCCTGTGGAAAATTAGTAACGGTTACAAGTAATTTTTATTACTTCAAAAAGTAATCAGATTACTCTTGTGATTACTGCCTAATAAAAGTAATCAACTGATTACAAAATTACTCCAAAAAGTAATCGATTACAAGTAATTTGATTACTTGTAATGCGTACGGTACATGTCTGGAGATAAGGCACAGCGCCGTAAGTACCTGCCTGAAGTCGAAGGCCACGGATAGCATCCACTGAACTATTAACTGTGGGCCCAACTTTGAAGAGGATATAAGTGGAAAATCCTCTCGTTGTCTCCATTGTTGGGTTGCCCCTGAAGAAAAGCCTTTGCGAGGGCGCCGCCGTTTGGCACTGAAGGAGCTGCTATTTTCCTACTCCACTCTTTTTCTTTCTCTCCCTAAGCTGAAAGCGTGGAAGAAGGTGCGCGGTCGCCGGACCAATAAACCGGAGGCTTTTTTATTCCTCAAGTCCGCTCTCTGGGCGCTGGAAACGACAGGAGCGTGATCATGTGCTAAAGGTTTCACAGGTGACGTAGTAGCTTTTTGCGATCTCGGAATGTATGCTTCCCGGCCTAGTTTCTTGTGTGCTGTGCTGCGACCAGCAGGGCTGCCCTAGATTTCGTCCGCGACTACGTATTCGAGTGTACCAAGCTTTCCAGTGTTTGAAAAGTCCTACGCGTATATCGGAAACAAGCTATTTCTTCAAAGAAGCCCATGGAATTCATGTGATGCGTTTAGTGTTTGGTTCGGCAAATTACTACTCCTGACACTTCGTGTTGAATCTGCACGGACCCCTTTCTTTTTGCAGAAAACGCAGCCCCATGTTATTGTTTTCTACGAAAGTTTTCCTTGTGTATTTTGTAATCATGTTCATCACGTGCCAAAGCACGTGTGTATATTTTCTTTTTCTTTTGATCGTGTGGTTTTTCGCTTTGGCACGTGGCGTTCGATCCTCGTTTTTGTCTTCAGAGCACCGATAAACCTCGGAGTCGCTCAGCCACCACCGGACGCCTGTCTTACTCGCGACGGGCTCTGCCACGTCGTAACAGTGGCGACGAGTTTCAAGCACATGAACCAAGAGGCGGGTGATGAACAGACAACGGCAGGGACAGTATCCGGTGACGCAGGGTTTCCAAGGATAACCGGCAACGCTCCAAGCATGGCCCACCATCTGCCGCAATTTGACGATGAACAAGATAAGTGGAAAGCTTACCTCGTGAAGATAGAGTCATATTTTGAAGGCAACGATGTGGTGGATGATGCTAAGAAAAGGGCTCTGCTGGTGTCAGCGCTGGGAACAAGTACGATACAAGTGCTTTGCGGAAGGGTGGCGCCCAGGAAGCCAAATTCGCTAACGTATGACGAAGCGGTCCGTGCTCTGAGCGATTACTACGACCCGAAACCAAATGAGATTTCGGAGAGTTTCAAGTTCTTCCATCGATGCCAAGAGGAAGGAGAATCAGTGCACGCATTCATCGTGGAAATAAGAAGAATTGCTAATAACTGCAACTTCGGGACGACATTAGACAGGATGTTACGAGACCGAATCGTTTGCGGCGTCAGATCAAAGAATCTGCAGAAACAGTTGCTGGCCAAACGAGAGCTGAGCTTGCAGGACGCCGAAGCACTAGCCGTGGCTGCAGAAACTGCAGAAGCCGACGCACAAAAAATGTCGCGGGAAAGTGGGCCATCCGAAGTACACACACTGAAGGGTCAGCAGAGGATGCCTCCCGCTGCCAGGACATCGCTGCATTCACCAGTAGGCTGCGAACGTTGCGGTAATGCCAATCACAGCAGTAGCAACTTTAAATGGCAGAAAGCAAAATGTTTCCAGTGTGGCAAGCAAGGGCATTTGGCTCGCAAGTGTCGTAACCCTAAGAGTGCCAAGGGACAAAACAACCAACTACAAGCAGTAGAGTCCCTGGACGAAGATGACGACAGCCTGACCACACAGATTTGGAATCTGATAACCCTAAAAGAAAGGAAGCTTGTGCCGCCAGTGCGACGCACGTTCACGTGGGGTGGAATTGATCTGGTCATGGAAATTGACACGGGGTCACTTGTCTGCGTCATAACGAGAGAAATGTACGAAAGGCATCGGAAAACTTGGCCAAGACTTCAAAAGCCTCAAGTGAAGTTGGGTTGCTACATGGGATCAATTCCAGTTATCGGAGAGTTAACCATGAAAGTGGTATACCAGTCGACAACCGTACAGGGTATATTTACCGTCGTGGATTGCCGAGGTCCATGTTTGTGCGGACGAGACTTGATTCAGAAATTGAATCAACGTGACGTACCTGTTTTGAGCCTGACAGCAATCCCGAAATCTCCCTGTGATCAGCAGCAAGGTCTCCAGAGTCTACTGGACGAGTACGAAGACCTCTTCTCTCCAGAGCTTGGAGTCATTCAGGGACCACCTGCGCATCTGTACCTCAAGGATGGAGCAACTCCAAAGTTTTGCAAGGCAAGGTCTATTCCGTTTGCCTTACGAGAGAAAGTATCCTTGGAGTTGGATAGGCTCTAACAGGCCGGCATTATTTCACCAGCTGCCTACTCTGAATGGGCAACGCCCATTGTGCCGGTTCTAAAAAAAGATGGGTCCGTACGTATTTGTTGGGATTTTAAGGTGACACTGAATCCTGTTTGTGCGTTAGAACAGTACCCGCTCCCTGTTATCGAGAACATGTTTGCTTGTCTGAATGGCGGTGACCGTTTCAGCACACTGGACTTGCGGGACGCGTATAACCAAGTGCCTCTCGATGAGGAATCGCGGAAGCTTGCGGTTATCAACACGCATCGTGGCCTCTTTTGCTATAACCGATTACCATTTGGAATAGCCTCAGCTATTCCAAATGGTAATCGGTTATAGCATTGCCTGCTATCTTTCAACGCAAGATAGAATGTGTCCTCCAAGGTCTTCCAGATGTGCAGGCCTACTTAGATGACGTCATACTTTCGGAACAAAGCTCTAACGATGGAACAAAACTGAAATGTCTTTTGCAGCGATTCCGAGAGCACGGGGTGAAGTTACGCAAGGAAAAGTGCAGATTCAGGCAGGAATCGGTCACTTACCTTGGCCATCAGATTGACGGAGAGGGACTGTACCCAACAGAAAAGAACCTTGAGGCCATCGCTGGGGCTCCGTGTCCGAAAAACGTGAGTGAACTGCGCTCATTTATCGGCATGTTGACCTTCTACAGCAGATTTCTACCACAAATGTCTACACTGCTATCACCGCTGTATCAACTTTTAGAGAAGGGTTGTCGTTGGGTGTGGGGCCCGGCACAGGACGAGGCATTTATGGAAGCAAGGAAAGCTTTAAAACAGGAAACGTGTTGACCCATTTCGACCCAGCGAAAGAACTGCGCTTGGAGTGTGACGCGTCACCATACGGTGTTGGGGCCGTGTTGTTTCACCGTGTAGGAAAGGAGGACAGGCCGATCGGTTTCCGCTCACGTATCTTAACTGCTGCGGAAAAAAATTACTCCCAGTTGGAACGCGAGTCACTCGCTCTCATTTTTGGTGTAACCAAGTTCCGCGATTACCTTTTGGGCAGAGAGTTTACCTTGGTCACCGACCACCAGCCACTCCTGGGATTGCTAAAGCCGGGCCGGCCGACCCCTGCCATGGCTGCTGCAAGGATCCAGCGTTGGGCACTACTGCTTGGGGGCTACCAGTACAAGCTGGACTACCAGCCTGGTAAACTGATGTTCAACGCAGACGCTTTAAGCCGGTTACCGCTACCGACGTCTAAGGAATCATGCAGCTCAATGGAGCTTCCGGAGTATGTTTTAGCACTACATAATTTTGACGAAGGGACCGTAACCACCAGAGAACTGAAAGACCTGACTGCCGGTGACGACGTGCTCCTAAAAGTTAAAAGACACATCCTAGATGGATGGCCAAGGAGCCGAAAGCACCTAGAAGTCGAATTACAACCATTCTATGACAAGAAGCTCGAGCTCTCAGTAGCACAAGACCTCGTGTACTGGGGTCACCGGGTCGTGATTCCAGCAAAGGCGAGGGAGCGATTGTTAAGTCTGCTTCATGAAACCCACCAAGGAGCATCCTCAATGAAAGCGGTCGCGCGGTCAATGTTCTGGTGGCCTGGTCTTGACAGGGCAATTGAAAGCCAGGCGGCAGTTGTGTTCAAGCTATGCCTATGCCAAGTGCGAAAGAGCCAGTTAATTGGCCCGAGACCCAGGAAAATTGGTCAAGAATACACATTGATTATGCTGGGCCAATAAAGGGAAAAATGGTACTAATTGTTGTCGATTCACACAGCAAATGGATCGAAGCCGTACGATTGCCCCACGCGACCACTCAATCAACGATAGCAACGTTACGTATGTTGTTCAGTCGCTTTGGAATTCCGCGCACGTTGGTGTCAGATAACGGAACGCAGTTCACAAGTCAGGAGTTTAAGACGTTTGTCACGATGAACAACATTTCGCATCTTCGAACCGCTCCCTTCCACCCGCAATCCAACGGTCTGGCAGAAAGGGCCTTGCGCACCGTCAAAGACGGGATTAAGAAGGTGCGAGGCGAGAACTTGGAAACTAACCTTGTTCGGATGCTGCTCAATTACAGAAGAACGCCACAAGCCTCCGGAAGATCCCCGTTGGAAGTCCTGCTGGGCTATCAAATTCGATCGAGGATCGACACCTGCTTTCCATCGGTTGCACGGGACGCTACGAATGATGACCCTGGATGGAATTTTGCTCCTGGGGATCCTGTGTATTTTCCTAACTACGGGGATGGAGACAACTGGACGCCTGGTCAAGTCAAGTCCACCTCCGGGTCGCGAATGCTGACTGTCTCAACGCCATCAAAGGTGGTACATCGCCACGCTGACCAAGTACGGAGGAGGATACCGGAAGAGGATCACCTGCTAGACCAGCAGGCCGGTACGCGGCCTCCGACAACATCATCATCTTCGGCGATCACAAACGATGAAAGCAACCATCCAGACGCGCCGACGGCAATCCCAGTGGAACTCCAGGAAGAAGCGACGTTACGGCGTTCCAGCAGGACCCGAAAGCCCGTCGACAGGTTTCACTTCTAAAGAAGAGAGAATTGTAGAAAACGCAGCCCCATGTTATTGTTTTCTACGAAAGGTTTCCTTGTGTATTTTGTAATCATGTTCATCACGTGCCAAAGCACGTGTGTATATTTTCTTTTTCTTTTGATCGTGTGGTTTTTCGCTTTGGCACGTGGCGTTCGATCCTCGTTTTTGTCTTCAGAGCACCGATAGACCTCGGAGTCGTTCAGCCACCACCGGACGCCTGTCTTACTCGCGACGAGCTCTGCCACGTTTAACACTTTTCGTTTTGTGTTTGTGTGGTTCTGCAGTGCTCGTGTCAATATATATCTCGGATTGCATATTTCAAAGTCCGGTATTTTCATCATAAGTGCACTGCAACCTACTCCTTTCCAACAATTGACCGTTCCGTTCCGGATTGCTTCTGGAATTATTCAGCGTCTATTTTCTAGCAGCCGGGGGAATAATTTCCTCGAAATTCTATCGGCAGTCGACTGCGATTAGCTGCTTACAGTCGTGTGACAACTGCAGGAAGAATACTGGCTTTCTTATTCTCCAGGCGTTTTGTGAAAACACGTTTTCGTTGATACACGTTTTGTAGACACGTTTCATCGACACTAACGTTTTATCGTCACTCGTTACGCAAAATGCACGACGTAGGAAGATTTTCAGGTTTCAAGTTTCTTTATTCCTCTTCATACAAGAAGAGAGGGAGGAGGGAAAGAAGCAGTACACAACTACTTTACAGTGCCCTCTCCTCCCCCAACAGAAACAGCAGAAAAGGCACTCAAAACAAAAAACGCTCTCAAGAGTACACATTCAGATTTGTCACGAAACTAGTAAAGATAGTATGCGTTTGTTAGAACATTTTTCAATTGTAATATTCCGCGGCAAAAAATAGTTTAACTATTTGGGCAGCTGGTATCTCACCATCTGATTTTGTTCTCGAGCGCGGGACCGTCCAGGCGTCGGCATGGCGGGTGGCATACGAGGTGTTTTGTGAGTGAAGGGAAGAAAGAGAAAGAAGACTGTTTCCCGGGTGGTTTATCGCTGCTTTATATGTCAGGGCAAGTTTCTACTCATAGTGATTCGTGATAGGAACAGTTCCTAATTTCTTGAATAACGGTGCCGTGTGGCTGTCGCGCGTGTATCTCTGAGGAGCGTGCTCACCGACCCAGCCCACCCGTTCGCGTAGCTTCGTGGCGACAGTCTGCGGCGGCTCATTACAAAAATGTTAACTCACCTTCCCCACCCATACACGTCACTTCGCGCATACATTCTGGGGCGGCTCATTAAAATAAAAAAAAGAGAAGCTAATATAGGAAAACTAACCTGAGCTGCCGATGAAACGTCGTTCGATGAATGAACGGCGACTGCCGGTGGAGTTTAGTGGAAATAATTCTTCCGCCTGCTGGGAGAATAGACATTACCTAATATTCACCCCCGTTCTTGTTTGCTTAGTAATCTTCTCAGTTGTGTAGCAGCTTATTCGTACCTCTTCATACATCACGGATTGCTTGCAAGTGTGTACTTGTTTACGGAATAGGCTGTCTAATAATCTTGCATGAGATTTGAAAACAATCCCGTGTGTCCGTTTACCTTCCTTTTTGCAATCACCAGGGCGCATACAATGTATAAGGGCTTTCTTGATGTCTTAGATAGGTTTATGAAATTAGTTGTGAAGCGGGCGCAGAAAGTGGTGTGACCATGCACCTTTGAATGGGTGCATCTGTGTGTTCGATTTCAATGGGTGTAGAAAGAGGTGTGACAGTACACTATTGAACAGGGTTCTCCTGTGTTCCCTTTGAGAGCAGTAGGTGTAGCAAGGGGAGAAATGTACCGTATTGAGCGGGTGCATATGTGTTCCCTTTGGATGAGGTGGGTTTATGAAGCGGTGCAATGGTACACCTTCGTGGGATATGGTCCATTTGTCCCACTCGCACTCGTCCCGGGACGATTGGTCACAGGACAATTCGTCACACAGGAACATTCGTCAAAGGACGACTCGTCACGCGGGCAACCGGTCTTACAATAGTTCGTCACCAAGAAAATGTATTGTTCCATTTGGTTCGGGCGACCAAAGTGGGCCACTTCTTATCTTAGCATGTCTTTCCCTTCCCAATGGCGAAGAATTTGTATACCAGACGTTTTAGCTTCTGCGTTCCGTCCCTAACATTGAATGTTGGTTCGGTCGGACAAAGTGGGTCACCTCTTATCTTATGATGTCTTTCGCTTCTGAAGGGTGAAGAAATTGTGAGAACCGTTTTAGCTTCTGGTTCCGTTCCGACCGCTCTCGTATACGCGCAGCGGAAAGAATAATCATACTTCTTATTAAATAATTTGTCGCAGAAGAGGTGTATGCAAGGCAAAAGTAACAACTGATTTGGCTGCAAGTCGAATTATTGCTCGTTCAAGCCAGAACACGCACGCGGGAAACAAAGCTGACATCAACCTGCTGAAGACTCGTCATACGATGAAAGGAAAAGCGGGTGAGTGCCAAAAACGTCTCTAGGTTGAATGTTGTAAGATTCGTTTTTCAAAACACTGGTTTATGTCACAGTGGGAAGTCGTGAAACTACTCTTTAGAGAATGGGGGAAGTTGTTGAAATTTAAATTTTACTACGGTCCCCTGCGCTCTCGATGAGACGAGTTGCCCGCGTGACGAGTCATCCTGTGACGAATGTTCCTATGTTACTAATCGTCCTGTGACCAATCGCCCTGTGACGAGTGCGCGTGTGACGAATCGTCCTCATCCCCACCTTCGAATGGGGTGCTTCTGTGTTCCCTTTCATTTCATTGGGTTTGGAAAGAGGTGCAGCTGTGCACAATTGAATGGGGTGTACCTGTGTTTCCTTCGAGTGAGATTTTTGTACCAAAAGGTGTACATGTGCACCACACCAACGGGCGTACACATACTCCCATATTGGGGTGTACAGGTGTTCCCCCAAAGGGCGTAGTATACGTGACCAGCACTTACACCCCCGATGGGTGTACGCTGTCTCTCTTTTTTTTAGAGTGTACAGAGCTAAAGAAAAAAAATATTTGCCTATAATGCAGACAAGTTAAAGTTAATCAAAAATAGACCTGAGAGACGAGATTGAAATTTTTTTAGAGAACAATACAATTCCTAAAAATATTTGAATATGTCAAGATATCTATATTGTAACTATTAAATGAGGCGAAAAGTTAAAAGGGAGGAGGAAAAAAACTAACGTCAGCAGTGGGTGTCAAACACGCCACCTGGCAGGCAAAAATACTAATTCCTGCCACGGCGGATTCTACGCTTCGTAACTCTAGAACAAAAACATCGGGGGAACATGCGGTTTGCGCCCTCTTTCATTTGAAAAATGCGCCTAAAACATAATTTTTTTGTTAAAATTAAAACTTAGACCCTTTTAGCCGGCCCGATTTGAGATGAAACCACCCTTATCTTTCATACTGTCGGCCCAAGGTGCATTCCAAGGAAGAACGTCATAAATCCGATATACAAAGTGTATTTTATCGAAAATATTTTTTTCTAAAAAAAAATGAGAAACGTTTAAGATTCTTTGTAATGTCGAATTCGAGCACAGCTGTTAAGGAGGAGGAGGGAAGGGTATGGAGGAGAGTATGCCCCTCCTCACCCTCCCCTCCTCAACTTCTGCTCCCCTTCCCATTAGCGATAACTTTTTGCTAAATTTCCTGCTAAATTTAGAGGGGGAATTTTTTCGGCTAAATTTAGCGGGGAACTTTTTTTGCAAAATTTAGCCCTCAAATATTGCCGCTAAGTTTAGAGGCGCATATTTTCCGCTAAATATCGCTGGGATATTTTCTCCCTAAATTTCGCGGGAACATTTCTCCACTAAATTTGGCGGGGAACATTTCCCGCCAAATTTAGCTGGAAAATTTCTCCGCCAAATTTAGCGGGGAAATATTCCCGCTAAGTTTAGGCTCTTTCTGACGTCACAAGCGTGACGTTACACGTGACGTCACCCTCCTGACGTCACTCGTGACCCTCCTGACCCTCGAGACGCCACACGTGACGTCATTAGGGAAACATACGCTGATGTCGACGGCAACCGCGACGCCGCTCAAGCCAGAAATGGGTGCCTAAAGGCCCGTTCACACTCTTGCGACAGAGTAAGACCGAGGGAGACCAGACCGGTTTTTAAGCCTTTTGCGACTTCTTAGAACCGGATGCGCTGCAGCGGAGCTGGTCCTAAGAGATCGCACGAGGCTTAAAAACCGGTCTGGTCTCTCTCGGTCTTACTCGGTCGCAAGAGTGTGAAAGGGCCTTAAGAACTGCACTCTAAAAGCTGCGAAGTCTACACAAATGCGGTGTCTGTAAGTGAGTCATACGACCAGGCGGACATTCCCAACTAGAACGGATTTAAGCTCAGCATTGCCCAGTAGTAGGCGATGGTGTTTCGGTCATTGTCTAAAGGGTGGCCACTCATCGGCCAACGCTTGACCGACGGCTGATTGCCAGTGGCCATTGGCTACTGGCCAGAGAAAAGCCAGTCATCGGCTCAATAGCTGACCACTGTCTGTCCAACAGCCAAGGGATCATAGGGTTGGCTTAATTTGTGCTGCTGATATATGTTCAAACGATAATGCAACTAAAATGTGACTAATTATCTAGAATTAGCTAATTAATTTCTAAAGTACACGATTCGCGCACATGCGTTTGTCTAAAATAAATGTTGAAGGCGAGCGAGAGCACAGTTCGAGTTATTTATCGGGAAAGATTAGTTCTGCAAATCTGTCAACAACAAAACCAAACATGCGATGCCGTTCTGAAGGACAACCCTTGTTTGAAGCCGCGGTGTTGTTGAAAAATATTGCGTAACTTTTGTTTCACAGCGCGCCGGACCTGACTGCAGTGTGTGTTCCTTGGAGGTCATGACAAGTTGGTTCGGTTTGCTGCGCGATATCCCTGAAAAGCAACGTTGTTACAGCAAAGCTGTTTATCGCTAGGGTTGCGTGCATTATTTGTGTACGTCAGAAGAAATCGCAGAGCCCTCTCTTTGCTGCCGTTCCAAGCGCTTTCGTGCCTAGTTCCTTCCACTCTCCCTGGGGGGCGGTGTTGTCGCACGGTCAACCGCTAGTGTTCCGTAGATTTTTCAGATTAACGAAGCAGGAACCAACACTGCCTGTCTTAGCAAGAGCAGAGAGGCGCTACAGATAGGGACTTCTGAGAGAAGGCGTCTCGTGAGCGTGAATGAACGGTGTTTCATTCAGGGTTGGGCACAAATACTCAAGAATGTATTTGGAAATACAATACTGGGGTTTATTAAAATAGTAGCTAAAATACTGATACTAAGATACATCTGCAAAAATGTATCGCGATACGTATCGGAAATACATTTAAAAAAGAGGAAAAAAGTATTTGGAAATACAAATACAGGAATACATTTTAGGGAGGGCAGAAATACAAATACAGAAATACTGATAGTGCAATACCTTTTCCAAATTTTTTGAGACGCCAACTGAGATGAAGCTTGAAGTTTGAAGTGGATATTTTCGATCCCGAAATTACTTTCCTGTAGGCTTGGCACTTTGCCTTGAAGGCAGTGGTTTCGGACGACAAGCAGTCTTCAATGGGCCCAGAAAAACGTTCCATCAAGGGCTGACCGCGGTCCCTTCCATGACAACCTGTCTGTCTGACGAGGGAATCTTGTCAACATTGATCACGTGATGTCACGGTGGAATGAACTACTATTCTTTATCTGTAGGTGTGGCCTTGAACATAAAACTTTACCACGCTGCTGTATGAAAGGACATTACGTACTTTCGTTGTAGGTTACTTCGTTGGAGATCGTGCAGGCAGTGTCATTTGGAATGTTTGAGAATAGTGGACCACCTAAAGTATCTTGGAATACATGTCTTCTGTAACGGTTGAAAAAACAATACGGTAGCATCCCTGTTCTGAAGGTCCTTACTGCCGACCCTCCGCCACCGACGCACGGATTGCAGTCCTCAAGCTTTGCCTAGCATTATCCAAACAGAGACCTCGTGGAGTGCGAGCTGATATTGTCGGCACAGGTGCGAGCTGTCCGAGAAACAGCGGTCTCGAGACGAGTCGCGGGAGTATGTAGTCTGGGATGGCACAGCGAGGCCACTTCTGGCCTCCTTCTGGGTTTCGGATCACCAGAGAAGCGGGTCACGTTCACGTCGGCTGATGACGTACCCTTGAGCCGTGCAATGTTACGGGCGCAGCGGCAGATGCATTCGAATAAGTGTTTAACTCCACAGCGTGATTCTTCCTACTATTTCAAGTCAACCACCGCCAGGCTCGTGCTGCAACGGAATATGACTCAGCTTGGCCGACGGGGTGTATTCTGTACGCTAAGGCGAGAGAGACGGTTAGCAGCGGGCATTGGATGCCAGCAAACAATGACTCAAGAAATCCCTACCTAAGGACCTGCGGCAGAAGGTGCTCTGACTCCACTCCTGGCACGCCACCTGGTTCGAGTCCCCGACTATGCAACAATTCTCAGAAGAGAGAAGAGGACGCATAGAAAAATAGTTCGCAGAATCAAAAGGAGTCTTGGTCAGCATAGTAACAATGCCCCAGCATCTCCTTGACTCTGGTGCCCTCAGAAGTAGAAAAAATATGCGTTCGGACTTGTTTCTTTTTTTTTTTCGGGGGGGAGGGAGGGGGGGGGGGGGAGTATTTCTCAGGAAATGTAACGAAATACATTTCATCCTGATTGTATCGCGATACATTTGTATCGCGATACTGCCCAACCCTGGTTTGAATCCAGAATCATCCCCACTAGAAACTTCGTTTGATATTAGTCTCCATATGGTATTGCTCCTAAGACAATTCTGAAATCGATCCGAAGCCACTTTTTTTAGATTATCGAAGCGGGAACCAACAGGGCCTGTTTTAACGAGAGCAGAGAGGCGCGACAGATGGAGACTTCTGAGAGAAGGCTTCGTGTGAGCGTGAGTGAAAAGTGTTTCGATCCAGACGCATACACGCTAGAAACCTCGTTTGGTGTTAGTCGCCTATGGTATTGTTCCTAAAACAATGTGGAAATCGATCGGAAGCCATATGTTTCGTGTACGTCAACAAAAACTCGCACCGCCCTCTCTTCGCCGTCGTTCCAAGCACCTGCGCGCCTAGTTCCTTCCGCTCTCCCAGGGTGGCGGTCCCGTCGCGCGTGTCTACTTTACGCCGGGTGGCGGTTTTGTCGCGCGTGTCTAGTTTTCTCCGGCTCCTCGTGGCGGCAATAGTCGTCCAAACGTTCAATTTCACTTCTCTCGTCGTAATGGGTAGGCCGCGTATAGTTCGGACTCCCGAAGTGCAACGCGCATACGAAGAGCAGCAGCGGAAAGGCGACGAGAACGGCAGCGGCGGCGGCGGGCGGCAAATGCCACCGAGAGAGATCGTGCACAAAACGCAAAGCGCCTTCGACAAACCAGACAAGACGACTAACGTCGCGTGGCGATGAGTGCATGAAAAAGACGCATGTTCTATGCTGCTAAATTAATCAACGTTAATGGAGCTAACGCTCAATTCATAAGAGACCCTGTGGACAGAGAGTCTGGGTATAATTTTATGCATTAAAACTTGGGTTTGGGCTAGTTGGTTCATTGCTGAATAAAAGGTTAAAAAGCGCGAACAAACGAGGACAATAAAAAAACACGGACGACAGGACAGGCGCTTCACTCTCAACTGGTTTTTATTAACACCATTGTCACCTATAAATACACATTGCCCAAACCACATCGGATTCAATCGGCACAATCGGAGCCAACCTTCCAGAAACACCATCTCAGTCTGAAGCAAATACAAAGACGGAGCGCTGACGCGATTGTTTTCTTTCCTTTTTTATGTAGAATGCCTGTATAATCTCTCTTTCCGTCTTTTCCTTTGCCTTTCTTGAAAGCTTTGTGCCAGTCAGCCCAGGTTTACACCCACATCGCCTACAATTGTCAGCGAGATGGCCCCCCGCGTTGTTGCGCACACACAAATTATGTTCACGTGCTCTATCATTGAAGTAGCGCCCAGTCTGCCCAGTATAGACCTTTCCAATCATCGCCTTCTGGGCGCTGCCATCTTTGTCTGCTGGGCTGTGGCACGCATTCTGAGCGTGCGCAGTAGCTCTCTTCTAGGAAATATGAGACGCCGCGAATGCGCCAACAGCCCAGTGACTCAGCATTTCTCGCCTAGGTGATAAGCGTTGGAAAGGTCTATAGACTGCCACAACTAAACGGAATCTCGTACGCCACATTGGTGACGCACGCAGTATATTGAACCGCGTGTTTCTTGGAGCACGGTGCCTTTTTCTGCCTTGTCAACATCGAACATATCCTGGCAAGTTTACACGGTGCCGAAAAAACCAGGTTAATGTCGTACCTACCAGGTACCTTTTTTAGATTATGAGATACGGTATGCAAGTACGGAATGACTTGTACTCGTTTACTTTCTTTACTTGCTTCGCTGCCTTTTTTACTTCTTTTTAGCTTTTGAAGAAGGCTCTCACAACAACTAGAGATTAGATTAGGGGGGTACCTCGCTTCTGTTAACCTTCTTGTTTGTCGTTCAAAACTGATTTTCATCTGATGATTGCAACTTTTTCCAGAGCCGAACTTAGACATGTCAAGGCACCAGTTTAGAGTGAGCACTTTCAAACAAAACCAGGCTTTTCTTAGTGCGCGGACAATACTGCCAACAGACATGTTCTTCAGAAAAAATGATAAAAATGTCTAGAAACTGAATGTCCAGAAACTAGAAACTGTCCTGTCGTCCGTGTTTCTTTATTGTCCTCGTTTGTTTGCGCTTTTTAACCTTTTATTCAATAAGTTTGTGGTGTGCGATCGGCTTTGGTTTCATCAGGACTTGACCAAGATCAACAATTTGCGGGATCCTGCAAAGCAGACTCGTGCGCTTCACGTGTTGTCGGGCTCCTTCCCGAACGCCGGGGACGTCAAAAATTTCCAAGTGTGCGGGACGTGTAAGAACTCTTTATTATTGTTTTTATTTGTAGGGTACTACAGGCTATTAAAGGCCGAAGTGGGGTACAACATATGCATTCGCACATACAACAAAAAAACAAGTAACGGGACATTAAAAGTTTACAACAATCAACAAGCAAATATAAAAAGGAGGGGGGGGGGAGAAAACAGCCACCTTCAAGCAGCATGCAGTGCAGTCATGCAGTAATACAAAATGATCTATACAGTTGAAGTATGAAGGTTTATGCGATCTTAAAAACTATACGAAAAGAGTGAACATGCAGCAATATACGAAACAACATGCTAGTCATCAAGACGTTCCAGACCTTGCACAAAGTTGATGTCGTTAAATAGTTCGAGAGGTAGGCCGTTCCAGACGCTGATAGTGGGGGGGGGGGGGGGGGGGGGGAAAGCTGAACTTAAACATGTTAGTACGTGCAAAAATGGTTGTTAATGAAAACTGAGGTCTGTGCCGCGTAGATTTTGAATCTTCCTCCAAGGTGCCGTGCCCCGATTTTTTACCACGAACGGACACGTCTAACCCCCGATCCCAGACCATCTACCGAGATTGAACGACGTCGAGGAGCGGCTAGTAGCGACACGACTTGCCCTCATGTGCGTCCTACGTCTTACTCACTGCGGGGGGGGGGGGGGGGGGGGTAGTTTGGCATCAATAGACAGGTTGTAAATGTAGCCATCAACATTCATCAAACTGTGCAGTCTACCGCCGCAGGTAGACAAATACACTGCCATTGAGGTGCACATTAAGCGACGTTTGCTCGCCAATCAAGCTCACCGACGAGAAGGCCTCGGTGAAGAGGGCAAATATCAAATCGTTGCGGGAATGTCTGATGGAAAGCCCGCTTTAGAATCACCACGGCACTCGGTTCAATCCCGACACGTTGAAGAGCATCCTCGAGGAAGCCGAAATAGACGAGGAAGATATAAAGATGCTTCCTCTACCGGACGATCTGGACGATCCAGTACAGTTCGTCATCGCAACGCGTGCGGTGAGTTATATGATGGTGTACAATGAGACACACGTCGCGGGACTCGAAGACCACTCCTATTTCTTGTCTTTTCCACGGCGAACACGCGAATATCGTTTTTGTACGACGAACACGCGAAAGAAGTATCGTTCCCCCAAATCTACCTGGGCCAGTTGAAAAAAATCACCAGCGCTCGCACCACGCCCTTCACCAATTTTACCATTGATATCCGACGCACGGATCACAGGTGCAGGGCCGCTTCACGCGCTATCCATGGAGATGAAAGTTATCCGGTTCAACCTGGTGGAGAAGACCGTCACCTTCAGAGTCAACGATGCCACAAACAACATCACGAGGAAACAACTCGACGACGGCGAGATTATGCGCACTGCTGTAGATCAAGTCATGGTATTCATGCACGGCGTGTCAAATACGGTGCGCTACTAGATGAAAAGAAAGAAATAAGTACTAAGCATGATCCTTTAATTGGTCAAACCCACTGCTTTCCTCACGATGTCCGCCTCCGAGTTGCAGTGGAATCATATGCTTCGGGTCCACGATCGCTTAAGGGTCCAAGGCAACTGAAATCTCCAGAGGTTCATAGCCGACGTGTATCCTCTGGACAAGATAGATTTCTGAAAAAACGATTCCTTGGCGTGCGCGATCTTCCACCTCACCCTGAACACACTGAACTGCAAGAAGGTCTCGTCTTTCAAGCCTTACACTTTGGTGGACTTCTTCAAGTGGGTCGAATTCCAACAGCAAGGATGTCCACACCTCTACATACTCGTCTGACTATCAATCCGCAAAAGGAGTAATTGAGTATAAAAATGCTCGCCAGAGTCGCCATGTCGGAGTTTCTCAATCGTTGGACACGTCTCTTAAGCCACGACAGAGGACGCAGATGAGTCACCACATGTACTGTCGCTACAAGAGGACAAATAGTCAGGTGTGTCGCTTCGGGTACACCCGCCATGCCCAGTGAAAGCATGGTAGTTCTTCGCTTCCCTCAGACGTAAAACGCCAAAGAAGTCGAGAGGCGAAAAGAACTGAAGCAGAAGTACTAGAAAATGCACGCAGCGCTAGCACACACAGAATACAACGATATGCAACAGTTCATCGAACAATTCAATGCACGCTCCCAAAAACAGTACATTGAAATCTTCCAAACCTGTATTACCAGGCCTTGCATTCTCATGGAACAGACTGCAGCAGAAGTGAGTAAACGTCTTCAATCCTTGAATTGGATCCGTGCTCGGCTCAAACTGGATCATTCAGGTGATACTCAACCATTATGCCGGTGCATCGTATGTCGTGGATTACGTCAATAAGGCCGACCGAGGACTATCCGACCTGCAAAAGTCCGTCGTTACCAGATACCCCAGGAGAAGTCTGACATGAAATGCAGGCGGATCCTTAAGGCCTTTGGCATCAACACGCTCAAGTTAATCGATATGCCTTCGCAAGAGGCGGCCTGGTTACTGCTCAACCAAGATATGTCCGTGAAGAGTCTCCACGTCGTTTACATCCCGACGTGTCTGCCCGAAAAAAGAACTCACGTGCGAAAAACAAAAGAGCAAATGTGTGATGAGAATTGAGACGAAAGCTCCACGCAAGTCTGGAAACTAAATATTATCCAGAAGTACGAGGACAGACCGCCGGATATAAAGGACGTGTGCTTGGCTGACATTGTCTTTAAATATAAATACAACAGCCATACCAAGAGCTAGGTGGCCCGGGAGAGACATATCGTAATACGATACTGCCACTACTCGTCCGACCAGTCTTCGAACTACAAAAGAGAACAGGTGCTCTTCTACCACCCATTCAGGCGGGAGGTGAACGTTCTCGACAATAACAACTACGAGACTCTCTGCGAACAACACCTGCAGACCATCGTAGAGATGTTAGGGAGCACACCTTTGGAACGGACTTCGACATGATCATGAACATGGCCAGGTTCATTGTAGCTGAGGAAGAGGAGTTTGCCGAGTCCAGGAAAAGCGTTGGTCCCAGCGTCTCCATAAACTATGACGAGGACATGGACATCTTCGACGATCACAAGTACGGGAACTCCATGAAGAGTGATAGTTCGTGTGCAGCCGTCAGGAGGCGCGAATGCATTCCTGGAGCCGAAGGCTAGTACGCAGTGATGCGCATGACCAACGCCAAGCAGCACGAGATGATCCGCGAGGTGATTCACCGCATCACCACGCCCGGCTCCAAGCCAACCTTTGTGTTCTTCCCGAGCACGGCGGCTTACGGAAATACATTGGTTCTCCGCCTCATAATGGGCGTGTACAACAGGTACTACAACACTGGTGGCAATTGCGCCTACAACACTTATGTGGTGTGCGCTAGAACCGGAAAGGCTGCAGTCGCCGTCGGAGAAACAAGCGGGCCTGCTGCCTTCAAACTGAACGGGCGCCACGACGGAGACCTCAGCGATAATCACCTCAATACGTTTCGGTCTGCGTTCATGAACATAAAGTGTGCCATCATCGGCGAAGTCAGCATGCTTTCCGCCGACATGTTCGACCGAATCGACTACAGGCTGAGGCAGATCACGTACAAGTACGACGAGCCATTCGGGGGGCTCGATCTCATCATGGGTGGTGATCATCGTCAGTTGCCGCCCGTCCCCGCCAGTGAAGTCTATAAGCGTACGTGGGACAAAAACCAAGTCTTGATCTTCGAAGTGAAGTCGCACCACCTCTCCTATTTCCCGCTGCGCCAGATGGTTCGACAAAAGGATGCTGGGTTCTCCGCTGTTCTCACCAAGATCGGAGACTGCAGAGCGCTCGAACCCATGGAGGTGCGGCTCACCGGAAGCCGATTCGTCACTGCCGAGCATGTCTTGATCGAGGCGTCGGGTGCGGTGCGCCTCTTCTACACGAACAAGGACGTCAGCTTCTTCAACAGCCAGATTTCCCTGAAAGGTGTGATTGACGCCCACGAGGCGCCCGCTTCGGAATCATACCTCAAACACAAGTGGAACGAAGAATGTGCTATGGCAAGAAATATGGTAGCCAGTATGTCACACACGGAAATGGGCAACCTAAACGACACCATCATGCTCGCTCGAGGTAAGCCCCACCAAGGTCATCCTAAACATCGCCGTCAACTTTTGAACGGCGCGGTCAGAGTTCATAGTGAGATTGAGTAAACGGCAGCTGAGCCACGTAGGGCGGGCCGTCTGTGGCTCCAGTTGGACGTGCCAAACGCGGCCGTCTAGCACAAATCAAAGCCACGTGACTGATGCAAGCCGCCATAAGAAGACTCTAAGACAATTTGGCACTGGGTGCCTAAGGAGTTTCGGACCGTGACAGTTACTCTGGACAAGAAGCCGGGAGTGAGCTGCAAACGCAAGCAGTTCCTCGACGTTAAACCAAGTGCAGTCACCGTCCACAAATCCCCGAGTGCTACATACCACGAAGACTTCTACGAATAGGAACGAAAATACCCTCAAAAGCTGGTGTACGTGGCTCTCAGCGAGAGATGGCAGTAATGGCCGTCTGTATTGAAATTACAGTAATAAATTACTTTTTGTGGAGATGAGTAATGTGATGAACGACTTCTCTAGGGCTGATCATTTAGTAATGTAATGAATTACATTCAGGCAGACATTTCGGCAATATGAGTCATTATTTTTGGAATTACTTTTGTCCCAAATTAAAAAGTTCCTTTGCAAGCTTGAAAAAATGAAAAAAAATTTGCACGAAAAAATGTTGTGAAAAACATATGAGAGAAAAAAAAAACGACGGCCACCCGCGTGCAAAGCATCGTGCGAAGAACTGGACAAAAGCAGAAAGGCAGGCTTTAAAGGCGAAGGAGAAACGCTTACGTGTAGGCATCGCTGGAAGGCCACGGCTTACCTACTCCAGGCACAACAGATTCACGGCGTCACGTTATCACGACGATACTACACTTCGTTCATCCTTAAGCTGACAGTGTGATGGGGGCTGCGAGCTAATCCGAAACAATAAAAACACCTGCCTTTAATCACCTGACCCGTCCGTTTCTCTGTGCGTGGGTATGAACGAGAGCGTGATTATGTGGCGAGCGATAGACGTGAGACTGTTTCAACGAGCACGTACATTTCACTGCACTGTCAGATTAGGCATGAACGGCTCTTTGACTACAAGGCGAGGGGCAGATCACCACTTAGGTCAGTAGTCATTTTAAAACCTGGAAGGACTGGACAAGCAGATCCCTAGCCTTCTTGTTCTTTTGCCAAGCAAGGTCAAACCGTAAGCTGTGAACCGCAACCAACCGGTATAAATCGTTAATTCAAAAGGCCTTGTCAAGGCCCGAGAACGTTTTGTGCTTCCTCATGCAAAGCAGGTGACGCTCGCGGTGTGACTCGCTGCCTTTTCTTGAGAACTTTATTCGGGAATAAACCTACAAGCTAACATTGCCACTGGCTTGTTGGGAAAGTACACAGTTTAAGAAGCTCACGTCATTCCTTTCCTCAACTGAAGACGCTTTTGCTTAGCAATTATCGAGCCCCTTTGCTTGACAACACGCAAAATCTTGGGTTCTTCGGGTGTTTGGAAACAATTCTCCTTGCGAGGAATGACCTCTAATACTTCTTTTTGTAAGAACGAGCTCCCATGGCCCGACTTTACAGAGTGACACGGACTATGAATTCGTCTAAATTAGAAAGATGGAAACATATCACCATGTGATTAAGAGCCTTCACCGTTGAATGAACTGCGAAACTGGGGAGTCGACTATCTTCGAGGCACATCTAAAGAAGCTGTTTGTTATATTTAACACTTATGTCGTGTGCGCCAGCAAAACGGCTGTCCAGTATGGTTCATTTTGAGGCGCATAATCGTGTTGCAGTGTAAACAGGAAGGTCACAGTTTTGGTACATTTACGGTAAACAAAATGAGCACGAATTACTGCCTCAATGTATTCAAAAGTAATGTCAAACTAAGTTCAATAAGTTTGGAAAGTAATAGTAATATAATATCACTAATTTTAGCCTGAAGTATTCTGTAATCATATTTAATTAAGTTTTTATTGTTTTTTTAGAAAAGTAATTAGTAGTGTAATTTAATTTTTTAAACGTAATTTTGCCATCTCTGCTCTCAGCCGATGCACAGATGTGAATCGGCTCTTCATTACCAACGCCAGGGGAGACCTCACGTTCCATCACGCAAAAGGGAACGCCAACAAGGATCTGCCCCAAGCAGCACATAAACGTGAAGAAAACCTCGAAAGAACATCGAAGACGTCTGTAACGTGACGTCGTAAAACGTCGAAGGTCCGGACGCTACCTTCCTTCGACGTCGATGAAACCTTTAAATGTCCGCGAGAAAAGGTGCACAGAAGGTCGAGGGGACGTTCCAAATGACGTTTGTTGCACGTCACATGCACGTTTCAGTGGGCCGTTGCGTCCTCCCTCGACGTTTATGGTACGTGTGTTTACGACATCCGGACTACCAACGACGTTCACAGAACGTCGAGAAACCTTTCCAAATTACGTTTCCTAGCCGTCGAGAAAAAACGTTGTGTCCCCCCTCCCCCCCCCCCCCCCCCAAAAAAAAAAAATATATATATATATATATTTTTTAGTATTATTGCGAAGGCAAGTTTCTCTCATACAATGCAAGTACAAAGGAAGTAACTAAAACACAGGTTTGGTACGAACTGTTTATTTGAGCATGTTCAGACACCAGATGCAATACGGAGCGCCTCCAAAAGACGTCCCTGGATGTGCCAGCCTCAAAGATGTAAAAGAACAAACAAATTCACGTAAATAAATGAGCAAGAGACGATGTCACGCGGCGCGGGATGTTCCACCGCTTACCTCGTTCTGCTTCTGATTAATGCGCTGACGCGCGTGCTTTAGCCGTCCCATTGCGCGTAACTGGTACTCTCGCTGCGTGCACGGGAACGGTTTCAGAAGGGGGATCCCGTCCGCTGGGCGTTCTTGATTGGGATCGTCGGCGGCGTCTGAAGAATCCTGATCGGAGACTGGACTTGACGCGCCGTTATGTGCACTGCCACTTCTTTTCTTGGGGGCGTCATTCATATCCTCACAGGCACCTTGATCCGAGCAGTTGTACGATTCAACGTTATGGCCTTGAAAAAGGTCCTCGAGCCGTGACTGAATACGACGGCGTTTTGGCGATCTCCGACTTCTTCATGGGGGCGTCTTGAACGACTCATCCAATTGCAGCACTTATACTGTAGGCAGACTCGAAAAAAAAATCACGGCGACATAGCAGCCTGCCTCGGAGACCCGTAGACGTGACGGCCGGTGCTAGTGACTGGCTTTCGGAAAAAGCTGGACCGGGTCCCAGAGCTGTTCTCTCTGGGCCGATTTGAAGAACAGAACATTCAGTGAAATATTTTGGGAACGACTGAGGAAAAACGTACACCCGGAACTTAGGCTTGTCAATTGTTCGTCGTCGCTATCTTCCCCCACTTTTCTCTCTCGCCCTCTTCTTGCCGAGTTTCCCGACGCATCGCATAAGGCTGTATGCAGATGCCACTGGCATCTCCTCTGCCTGCCTTTCCCCCTCTCTCTCGCGCCGTGCCGGCTGGTATTTTTTTTTTTTTTTTTGCACGTAAGTGCGGACTGGGCTTGAACGCTTTTTGGACCGTCATCTGGCCCATTTAGGGGTTGACATCATGAATGTCAATTTCCACAAACCGTTGACAGTATCTACCGGATTTCGTCATTGCCGGGCATTTTTTTTTTTTTTTAGTCAGCTCGAAAAATGCGCAAGTGTGCAGTGCAGTTCTGCTCTTATATAGTGTGTGCTGGCATGCGATTTTCGTTTGGGTACGTCACCAGTGGCAACGAAAGCCAGATCTGTACTGACAGTCACGTGACAAGACTTTGCGTACCGATCTACCGAAAGCGCTAAGGCGCTGGAAGTTGGCGTTATGGATGAACTGTGATGTTAATGCGAATTTTTCGGTTGTGCGCAGGTGAGCATGGGTTACAAAACACGAAGAGAAATTGACGAACCTTAAAAGAATCTCGGGTGGTCGCGGAGCAGTATGGATGCTCCTAGGAAAGGACGCAGGCCTGAAATAACCTGGAGAGGGGATACTGTAGCGGCGCCCCTGAGGCGCGTGCCAGGGCCCAGGACCCATGGAAGACGATAACGCGCGTGCAAAAAGCAAGAATGGTACAATTCGATCCGTTCTAGACGCCATGGGCTTCGCAAATTAAAACCGTAACAATCTTTTAAACAAACCAAAATTATAACAAGCACATCTAAACGGAATGATATTCCCAACATGTTTTCATATTATTTTTTTTCTTCCGTGTACATTGAGTGTTGTAAATGCCCTCTTTAGCGTCATCGATGTGCAATTAATAGCATTTTGAAATACGCAAATTAATGTATCAATAATTAAATTTCTCAACCTCTCAAAAATTAAGTTTTGTTTGCGGCTCTTGAGCACTATCACCTTGACCACAGTGATTCTGCGGCTGGAGAATGAGCTGGAGAATCTAAAAATGTCGAGCAAAGCGTGAGTGGTCGACGTTGCCAGCATGTCTTGTATAACGTTTACGACATTTAGGTGTGAACGCGACGTCGCTGAAACGTCACTGACGGGGCAATAATGTAGCGTCACCCTGGACTTTATTTTAACTTTGAAGACACGTGAGTGTTCGACGTTGCTAAAACGTCTTGTCTTGACGTCGTGGCGACGATGACGACGTTAAAGTTGAAACGTGACGTCGCCAGCACGTCATTGACTGGACGATAATGGGACGTCATTTATGAACTTCAGTTCAACGTCAAAGAAACGTGAGCGTTGGACGTTGTGAGAACGTCGTGCATCGACGTCATGGGAACGTTGACGACGTTTGAGTTGAAATACAACGTCGTCACAACGTCACTGATCGGACTCTAATGGAACGTTATATAAGGACGTCACCTCAACATCGAAAAAACGTGATTGAAGTCACGCGGGACGTCACGGACGTCCGGGACTTTTTCTCGACGTTTCCACGACGTTTTATGCTGCCTGGGGCAAAACGAGTTCAGACGGTTGGAATACCACCATGTGCCAACCGTAAACAAAAAGTGCGAATCTTTATTTCAGCAGCGGCATTCGCTCGCACTGGTTGCGCTGAATGTTAGCTCCCTGCGCCTACATTCTGAATATCTCATACACGACGCCGTCCATCGACAAATGCACATATTGTGCCTTTCGGAAACTTAGTCTGGCGCCTTCTTCGAGGAAGACTCCTACCACGGGGTCGTCCGTAACCGGCGTATGGACTCGCGTCCCGGAGGCGCGGCCATATATGCAAAAAACTAAACGTATATGAAGCTGCACATCCTGCCCGCCACGCCAAGTGAAACTGTCACCGGCAGCGTCGATGTGTGCGCCGTTCGAACAACTGATAGAAAAGTGGTATACACTGTGTACATATTGTCACGAATGAAGATGACGAGAAGACAAACAGTGAACTGAAAATAAACGTTTAATCGGCGAACTTGTGCCAAACGAAATAAAGAACGAGCGTCGATGCAGCTGGAAAGCGGGCGATGATTTGGCGGCGTAACAGCAAGCGAAAGCGAGAGAGCGAGGCTGACTCGACAAGGTCCCGTGCTGCTCCCTATTTAGTGTGCGTGACTATCCGGAATTCGGCAAAGAATCTTCGACGGTCGCGCGCTAGGGGTGAGAATGAACAGGCACTTTTGAGAACAGGAAAGCAGGAATTAAAGACCAAAGTTACATCCGGAGCGAAAATGAACGCGAATCTTCTAGAAGTCCATAATCGAGCGGTGCTTTCTCGGCTCTGCGGGCGGCAATATATACGGGTAAACGCAAGAGCCATATCGAGATGCTCACGTCAGCGCAATTTGAATGTGTCAGGGATGACAGCACCACGTTCATCACTGCCGTTGGTGATTTCAACATCGACATGTCGAGACCGGACAAAAAGTGGTTTAAGCAATTTGTGTTTAAGTGCTTTGGTTTCATGTGCCACACAAATTGCGCAAACCCCACCACTCATCACCGGTAGTGCATAGAATTGACCCTGGCTAAGAAGGTATCCAAGGTTACCCGAGCCAATAAGTTTGTACGTTAGCGACCGCAAGGCCATCCTCATCACCTAAACGACCGAATGATCCACCGAACAAGACAAATAAGGACCCTGCGATCGAGACAATTGATGCCCGCCAATCAAGAAAACAATAAATGTGTGCGTATACTTTCGTCATGATGACCACCGGTTAAGACAATAAATATGTTCGTACCTTTCTTCAAAATTCAGTCTCACGTCTGTGTTGTATGCTAAACAGCTTCGGTGGTCATCCAACTTGACAGAGTGGAATGGCTTATGATTTTTTTTCGACAAATTTGGAGAAGGCGAAGAGCACCTATCCAAGTCACGTCCGATGATTTCCACCGTTTAATATTACATATTGCACAAACGATGTTCTTCGTTTTCCAGCGCTGTTCTTTCTTCTCCGGCGACAGATGTGCCACAATCACGACATGGCGGAGTAGGCCGTTTTTTAGCCATGTCTTAATTACTCCGCTCCTTTTTTTATAAAGGCATACTGAAGACGACCGCAGTACTTTTAACAAGAGTATATCTTCTATTATAAAATGAATGAATGTATGAATGCATTGTATCGTGAATATACCTTTTGGATCAGGGTGCCGCTTGCGCCACCAAGCATAGAAAGATTTACATACGTCTGGTTTACATTTTCCTATAAATTTATTCTTGTTAAATATTCGACCCCACCAATTCTGTGTGTTGTGAGGCTTTTCTAGTCTAGCTCATGCAATGTTCGAATATAGTTTTTGAGATTTCGATGCTTTTTTCATCCGTTCGTCCTTCGTCGTCAAGAAAGCTCAGTGCTACCTCAAAATCTCTTACCCCTTCAGGGCGCATCGAGAAGCTCCGCGCAATTCAAAACCACATGTTCTAGATCCCCGCTGACTCTATGGTATTTCTCACATATGTATTTTTCCAATCATTCTCCGCGTAGCATTGTGCCTAACACCCCCAATCTTGCCACAAAGAATAAAAAGTTTTTTGTGAATTATAATCACCAGTTCCTTCTTTATGTCCTGATCCGAGAACACCAAGCTTGACGCATAACTAATGTTCGCTCTTACTTTGCTTTGCAGTCTACGCTTATAACCTTCATTGTGCTCGTTCATATTGTCTCAAAAGCTAATGAAGTAAGGCTCCAAAGTTTAAAAAAACGACGCCCTTTGCATAAATACTCACTTAGGTCCCTGTTTCCGACTGCTGCGCGCACATCGCCGTGCTGCCCTCTCTTCTCACTCTACAAAAATAGTCTTGAAACTCTTTGATCGTAACTTGTAATATCCTTTGCCTCTTGCCACTTACCAGGTTCGTACTGTACAATATAAAACTTTTTAAAATGTGCCTATCTTTGACAGAGTTTAAAATTGATCAAGCGTGCATTTTTTTAGAAATGCTTATTTGATCCGAAGCAGCGAGCTTCATGTATAGCTTGTTGCAAACCGTCGCAAAAACATAATTTGACACTCAAACAGCCGCACTTTTAGAGCGCAGCTCTTAGGCGCACGTTTCAAACTTGAGCGGCGTCGGCGTCGCCGTCGCCGTCGGCGTAACGCTTTTTTGTGAAGCGTCGGCGTCGGCGGTGCCATCGGGGTAGCCATAACGCGTGGACGTAACGGTTTTTCGTGATACGTCGGCGTCACCGTCGGCATAACCGTAAAGCGCCGGCGAAACGCTTTTTCGTGACGCGTCGGCGTACCCGTAAGGCGCCGCCGTGACGCGTCGCCGTGACGCGTCGCCGTCGTCGTAACCGCGCGGTGCATTATGGGAAACGTGCCATACTGCACCGCGGCGACGCACGCGTTGCATTATGGGACGTTTTCCATAATGCACCGCGCGGGAGGGAGGAGGGAGGGGGTGGAGGATGGAGGAGGAGGAGAAAGAGGGAGGAGGAAGAATGGGAGGAGGAAGAGGGAGGAGGAAGAGAAGAGGGGGAGGTGTCGAGGAGCAGGAGAGAAGTATATGTGGAGAGAGGAGGAGAGGCATACGTCCCCTCCTCCTCCTCAAGAGCTGCGCTCTAATTCAGCGTTACAGGGAGTTGCAAATGTCTTTCATTTTTTAGTGCGACTGTTTGAGTGGCAAATATCTAAATGACTATTTTTCAAAATATCATTACCTTGAAATCTAATGATGATTACTTTCTCTTTACGCGTTGCTTTCGCAACCTTATAGAACTGCTCACGTCAAGTCTACACTACGGATATTCGATATATGATCTACGGCATCAACTGGATCAAAGACTTTATTTCTGGTTGATTTACAAAATAAAGCTTTAAGGTGTTAAAGAACTTTCAAAGGTAAGAAGGCCATTTCTTAGCGCGTGTGCAGAATGCTGAAGCTATTTATTAGAGCAAGATCCAGACTCGACCGCTTGATGCTTTGATATCATTAATAAGGGGTCAGAAGGTTACCTTAGTTTTGAGCGTGTCATGGGCCAATCAGTGTATTATGAACGAGACAATTCAATCCTGTGAACAAGTAAAAAAACATGTAGCCCAGAGAAAAAATCTGATTGAAGACACCATTTTCAATAATGTTAAGCACGCACAATAGTTTGGCGACATCACCTACAACATAGCACCTCGGCGAAGCATCAGAAGAACCAGAGGGTCTTGAGCAGCGAGCATCTGCGACGATGCTATGATCGCAGATGGACAGTGCACTGCACGGTATTTTTTTCTTCGTCCATTGCCACCGTCGCTGTGTGCGTTAGAATCAGAGAAGATGGAAGTGTTTTATAAACTTTTTTATTGAAAAATAATTTTAAAAAATATAAATAAGATTGCACAACGTGGACTGCGCAACTTCATTAGACGCCAGAAAGGTCCCAGGCAAATAAAATCAAAACAGCGTGTTTGCGACGCAGGAGGTCACAAGATATTAAAAGGGGCCCTGCGATCCTATTTCAGCGTCTACCATTTTTGCGATTTCCAAATTTCTTATGTTTCGGGCAACCCAGCGGGTAGGGAGAGTAACTAAATATCAATGCGTCATATTTTCACCGGACGACGCGGAACACTTTTAATCCTACAGACGACGCGGAACACTTTTTATCAGTGGTGCCGAACGCGCATGGCATGTGACAAAATCGGGACGTTGTAGGTCCTTGTCAGCTTTTGCCTTAAGACTGGTTGGAGCCGCTAAAAGTTTTTTTTAGACGAAATACTAAATATAAGTAGCGTAAACGGTTGCAATTATTTATGAAAGTAATTTTTGTTCCTGGTTTTATAAGAGAAAAGACACAAATGGCAGTTTAGAAAGTACGGAGATAAGCATTACCCGTCGACATACCCGCCACCAAGTGGTGGAAGAGGAGGCGCAGGCACCCCAGCTGATTTTAGTGGACGACGCACGACGCCGGCGGCCCATTCTGCAAGAAGCGAAGGTACGAATTTGCCTCCTCTGCACTCGCGCTCTGCGGTAAGTCCCACATTTTTAATACACCGAGGATAAGTGCGCTGGGTGGTGCAGTCCTCAAAATAAGTTTACTGTTTACCTGTAGAAGTCCTTGCAATTTACAGGAATCGTGTTCTCTGCAGAAATATGACAATAGCACTTTCATTTCCGCCGCATTATTGATGAAGTGCCCCGTAAAAGGTCACGGGAGGACGCCTTGTAGTCATGATTCCAGCGTCACATTTCATCGCGTGCCTGTCAAGTAGCCACTGCGAAGTCGCTGGCTGGAGGAGCTTGGAATGTGTAGCGACACCCCCCTACCGGAATCCGAAAATGTGTGCTCCGAGCGTCTCTCGGCGTAGTTGTACTCGTGGTGGGAGTTCTCTAAGAAATTGAGCTTTATGGGAAAACGAAACTGCCTGAACACCCAGTAAGGTGGTTTGGATGTCGATTACTTGGGGTGCGAAGGAGGGAGGGGGGGGCGTGAAAGGTGAAAATGCAGGTGTATGTTATAGGTCAGGGCTGGGCAGTATCAAGACACAAATATCGCGATAGTATCTTAGATATGCTTTCGAGTATTTGCAGTCTTTGTATCGAGATACATTTGAAAAATGTATTTGCATCTCAGTAGTTAAATGCATTTACAATGTATCGCTTGTATCTCGATACTTTGCCAAACTTACGTATCTCGTTACATTTGTTGCCTTTTTAAGGCAAATATTAAAGATAACGATATCTGTATCATGCAAGTTGCTTCGGAATTTATAGTACGAAACGGTCATATAACATGATCCATCGCAGTAATCAACTTTAAAATAACTGTGGTTTAAAGAAGGTTGTTTTCAAGAATTACGAAATCAGCTCATCTCAAAAAGCCCTCAACTCTTTCTAACTTAGTAGAGCGAACGGTGTGAATGGGGGGAGAGAAAGTATGGGCCCTGTTGTCTAATCTCCCCACACAATGAGTGACTCAGAAGCATAGGAGACGACAGTTTGAGATGCGCCCTCACGGCAAAACAGGATGAAATTCGGGCAGAGGCCTTTCGTCAAGCCTGGTTCGCAGTCTTTACTGTTCAATACCTACGTGGTTCAACGAGGGTTACATGTTTATTTAGCAGCATTAATGATCAATAAAGTGTTCGAGGTAAGGGATGGTGCATAAAATGAGAAAAACAGGAGAGATCACGCATACATAACCATTCGCATTCGCCATGAATTGCACCCTCCCCATGTAGCACTGTTCGGGAACAAATGTATTTCTATAAGTATCTCTATCTGTATTGCGGAATATTTTTTGCCGTTTTTGCGAAAGTATGTGAGAGATATCGCGTTGCATAAGACAAATGTATTTCAGTACCGGTATTTGGGGTCTTAAAGCAGATGCATCTCAGTATTTGTATTCCCGAATAATTTACGCACTACACTTTCAATCAAAGCCAAACAGAGCTTGGTGTCGTTTTGACATCACCGCAACTCCTGTGCAAGAAGCAGACGACTTGTTCTCTGTATGTGTATCTTTTGACTATAATCGACTCCCAATCGACCTTACTTTGGCTATCCGATTATAAAAATATGTGCCCGTAAATTATCATTTTCGCAATCACTAAGCTTATGACCTTCAAGTTGACAACGTCAAATGGTTGCTCGGCATCCGAGTCCAGCTGCGTACTATTGATCAAATTGGCCATGGAAAAGGGGTTTATCGTACCCGATGCTTTTGAATTGCTCATGTTGTTCATCCAGATCACGTGTCCTGCGTGATCATACCACCTGACTTATACACAACTACCCTTCTTGAAAAGGTTGCTCAGGATAATTAAAAAATAGCGGCAACATGCGAGGATGACATGAGAACAGATCACGGTCCAGAATACACCATCGTAAGTAGTGATTGGGAGCTAAATACTATCAACACTACATGTACCGCAGAGCTAATTCCTACTTCAATGTCAGATGTGTACCAGAGCAATATGGAAGGTTATCCTTCCCAGGTATTGGTTCATGGCACATCTGATGCAAGATATCCTCCGTCTTAGCCACACCAATCACCGGCGAACCACAGCGTATTATCTTCAGACTAATTGGCTGGCGGAGCGCTTAAACAAGACCATCACCGACATGGTGCCGATGTACGTCGATGTAGAACAGAAGATGTGGGAAGAGGTCCTCCCGTATGTCACGTTCGCCTTCAACAGAGCGGTTCAAGATACTTTTGGTGTTACACCACTCCAGCTGGTGCATGGCCACCATGTGAGTACGATGCTTGACGCCACGCTACCTCACGAGCCAGCTAACGATGAAAGTGACGACGCACAGGTGGTTGTGCAATTGGCAGAAGTCCGACAGCTCGCCCGAGTCCGGATTCAAGTCCAGCAACTTGTCGACCCTGGCCGCTACAACTTTTATCGTCTCGACGTTCCTTCCCTGCCTGGAGAACGGGTATGGGTGTAAACACAGACACAACGTCGTGGCTTCGGGTAAAAGCTTTAAAATCGCTTGTCCCAAAAATACAAGGCCTTGAGGACTTGTACGGTCAGAAGTTTATGAAGTGATGCCTGGCATTTGACTTGAGCTTAGCTCAAGTCAAATGCCAGGCATCACTTCATTAACTCAAGTTCTCTGGAACCTGATGTTTTCGAGGTTATCGCGAGTAGGGTGCGGAACGACAGATCGAACTCGAATAGAATACATAAACCCCAGAGCAAACCTCCTACTTTCAAGGAACGGCTCATCAGCTTCTGCATACAGACTAAGTACCGGGGAGGTGAGAAATGCTCCAGTAGCCAATCGCAGTCCCTGGTAGTGAATGGGGTCCAACATCTTCAGGACTGATGCTCGGGCAGAGCCATACACAATGCTCCCATAATCAAGCCTGGAGCGAACAACCGCCCGGTATATGCGTAACAGACATAGTCTATCGGAGCCCCATGATACATGTGATAGAACCTTAAGTATATTTAGCGATTTGAGACATTTAAGTTTAAGTTCCTAATATGTGGATCAAAGGTCAATTTTGAATCAAATACGAGTCCCAGAAACTTATGTTCACTTTTTGCGGCTATTGGTATTCCATGCATTTGTAAAGAAGGCTCTTGCAGAACTCCACGCCGGCGAGAAAACACACACACAGACAGTTTTTTCTGGCGAAAATTTAAAACCGTTTGTGACAGCACATTTTTGTAACTTGTTAATTGCCAGTTGGACCCGACGTTCAAATATTGAAGGGTTACAGGACGAGACAGAAATTTGAATATCATCTACATATATATAATATTGCACGGAAAGAGGTATAGCACGGGCATTAGAATTCATCTTTACAATGAAAAGGGTTACGCTAAGGACACCTCCCTGGGGAACTCCATTTTTTTTAAAAAAAAGCTCCCTGGAAAGGGTTGTTCCCAATCTTACATAAAAAGTGCGGCATTGCAAGTAACTTTGAATAGCACCTAGCATTCTACCTCGGACACCAAGACCAAAGAAATCCTGCAAAATTCCAGAACGCCAGGCTGTATCATATGCCTTCTCTTAATCAGAAAAGCCAGAAACACAGTGTTGCTTATTTACAAATGCCTCCCGCAGAGTGGTCTCAAATCGAATCAGGTGGTCGAGGGTGGATCTAAACGAGCGGAAGCCGCACTGATATTTGTCTAGAAGGTTGCTTTTTTCTAGGTAATACATAAGTCTTATGTTTATCAATCTAGACTGTGTTTTTGAGAGACAACTCGTTAGTGCTATTGGTCTGTAACTGGAAGCACATGAAGCATCTTTGCCTGGCTTAAGCAAAGGAATGACAGTGCAACCTTCCAAGACGACGGGAAATGACCCTACAACCAAACACGGTTGAATTACTACAAAATGAGTTCAAGCGTTGAGGAATGTAGGTGGCATAGCATAATGTAGTGAATACCATCAGGTCCAGAGGCACTCTGCTTGGGACTATGCAGTACTGCCTCAACTTCATGTAGTGTAAATGATGCATTATAAAGTTCTTGATTGCCTCCTGATTTACTTATAGACATTTTCTCAGCATGGAGTTTATACCGAATGAAAGCTGGCGTATAATGATCAGAGCTTGAGACAGACCAGGGTGTAAGATAGACAGGTGGGGAAACGGCCCATGGAAGCCTACCGCAGCGCCGTGACCGGATTGTGTACTCGTCTGCTTGCGGGTACCCCCGATTTGCGACAGATGGCGCTGCGGCGAGAGGAAAGAAAAGTCAGAATCGAATTTGCGTGGAACTCTATGGGAGAGTGCGCAAAATAAACCGACAGCACGACAGTCCTCTATTGAAAATCCACGAGAAACCATCTCCGTGAGTCTAGCCGGTCGCCACCGGTCGCCCACCCGGAGTGAGAGTTCGCGGTGCTCCACATAGATGGCGCCACAGAAAAAGAGAAAGCCGAGGGGGACACAATCCGGTCGCTCATTTGGCTCTCGTTTCCCCACCTGTCTATCTTACACCCTGAGACAGACTCGAAATGCTCTCCTAGTAGGTTAGCTTGCTCCCCAGTACTTTCGGGGCAGATTCCATGTCTAGTCAAAAGAGGGATAGAATATGCACAGTAGCAGCCATTGATCTTATGCACTCGGTCCCATACCTCTTTGCAGGCAACACTGCTGTTTATGGAAGACGTGTATCCCTTGAAGCTATCTCGCTTAGACTTCCTGCGAATAGACCGAGCGCGAGATTTCATTATCCTAAAGGTGATGAGATTAGTTTGTGTGGGTTATCGGCGGAAAATTCCCCAAGCCTTTTTCTGTTTCGTTTTTGCTATGCGGCCGTCGTTCTTCAACCATGGTTTCGGTTTCTTGGGAAGGTATGTTGATGTCATGGGTATGCCCATGATTAATGCTTCTAAAATATGCTTGGTGATATGCTCAGTTATGCGATCAATGGAGAGCTCATGGAGAGATGTACGCGCTAAAAGGGATGCTTGTTTAAAAACTGACCAGTTTACTTCGTCAAACTTCCAACGGGGAGTTCGCATTGGGAGTGTAACCGGTCGTCCAATGTGATTTAAAATTATGGGAAAATGGTCACTTCCAAATGGGCTAGGATTGACCCCCATGAGAAGAAAGGGAACAATGTTGGGTCACAATACGACAGGTCAATGGAGGAGAATGAGCGGGTTGGAGCACTAAAATATATAGCCTGCGAGTTGTTGAGCAAGCATAATCCAGAAGAAGATATAAATGGTTCAATCATTAATCCTCGCGTATCACATCTTCCACTACCCCATATAGGGTTATGAACATTAAAATCTCCAAGGATTAAAACTGGTCGTTGGAGTTGGCCATACAGACACTGAAGTTCGTCCCGCGTTAGAGGATGATTAGGATGTATGTAACTGGAGCAAACTGTCGTCAAGCGGTCAGACAAAACACGAACTGCCACAGCCTCCCATGTAGTATTAAGGGGTGCTGAACTATTATTGCTACCCCACCTGAGGTGTGGGAAAAATGCAGACGGTTTTTTTGCAAAACATGAAAGTTCCTTAAAAATCCAGAACGGTTGTGATTCAAGTGGGTTTCTTGAAGGCAAAAGATTAATTGGTGATGATGGTCTAACAAATAGCACACATCATCATAGTTATGTAGCAATCCTCGACAGTTCCATTGGAGGAGGACTTCTTTCATCATATGTAAGGTGGCATTTTTAAGAAACTGTCTAGCAAAACTTTGAAGTCAATTTTAATACGGGGTGCATTTTTCTTTTTGGACGTATCTTTCGGCTACCTGTAGTATCACAGGTGGCCGAGGGTAAGGACTCTGAATTAGAGTGGGTCCTGTCCTTCTGGGACTGGGGCCCGCTCTCGTCCATCGGTGCATCTGGAGCCGCTGCTGGAGGACCCTTAGGGTTCTCGAGCTCAGGCGGCTGGCCAGGTATACGGGGGCCACCAATGGCACGAGAGACACCACGGCCTTTAGGTGGCTGGGCTGCAGGGGGGTGCACAAGGCACAGCCCCCTGTGCTTGGTTTTTAGTGGATCCCGACGGACCGGCATCCACCTTTCGGTTCGAGGGCGGAGCTGCTAGCACCGCTCCTGCTGAGTTTGAGGGGGGCAAAAAAGGGTCACGCAAACCTTCCAAGGACGTCTGTGTTCCCGTTGTAGCTGTTGACCGTGCAGGTCCCCGGCTCACGGCATCAGCATAGGAGCCCAATGATGGAAACGAGTAGCATTTCTTGGCCTCTGGGTAGCCGACGTTTTCTTTTGTTTTGATACTCAGGATCTCTTTCTCCTGGTTCTACAGAGGGCATGCACGTGAGTATGCTGGATGAGGTCCTTTACAGTTTGCACAACACAGAGAACTTTCGCACACATCAGCTACATGCTCCGTGCTGTGCTCCCCCATTTTGCGCGTGTATCACTTCCACGGCAGCTGCGCGAGCCGTGGCCAAACCGCTGGCACCTAAAGCACCTTTTGGGGGTTGGGATATACGGCCGGACGCGACAGTTTATGTAGCCAGCCTTTACAGAAGCAGGGAGACAGTGACGCTCAAAGGTGACTATGAGATGTTTATGGGGAGTTTCTCATCCATCTTTCCGGAACATGATCCTTTTTACGGCAACTACTGCAGAAGAGCGGAGGCCCTCAAGGATCTCTTCTTCGCTGCTGTGCAGGAGGTTGTCCTCAGAGATGACGCCACGAATGGTGTTTTGGGTGCGGTGAGGAGACACTGTCACTTTTACATCTCCAATGGTGTTCAAGGTGAGCAAAGCAATGCTTTGTTTCTTCAAGTTTACTTCTACATGCAGATCTCAAGAATACAGTTTTTTCGCATTATAATCATCTCCAATGCACGAGTCAAGGACCTTTGCAACAGCAAAAGGTGAGAGCTCGGACATTGGACGCTGATCATTTTCTGAATGAAGTAAAATAACTTCGTAAACATGTCTGATTTAGACTTTTTAGCTCTGACAAGAGGTTCGGGGCGCAGGCGCTTGCTTAGTCGCCACGAACCGGGTTTTGGTTTAAGAGGGGCAGCCATAAAAAGGCAAGAAAACTTCGGCAACTGTGGCGCACCACCCACCACGGAGTTTAACAAGGGGACAGGCAACACCTCATAACAGTACGGGCTTGTCTGTGCATGCTGCTCTGCCAGTGTCACCAAAACGCTATAACCAAGTGTGGTTTATACGAGTGTACCTATTGCCACCCAAGGTTAGCCCTTGCCGCCAAAGAGGGGAGAAAAAGGAGCAAGAGAGATGAGAAAGAAATGAAGGAAAGAGAACAGGTAAAAGTGAAAGATCGGAGGGGATAGTAGAAGAAAAGGCGATTAGACTGAGTCATCCTGGCCGGGCCTTGCCAGGACTCCCGTCTACGAGAAGCAGGGGCCGAAGTGGTGTATTGCCTCACCCGGGGGGCCCCGAAGGGTCCAAACTTACCCCGGGCTTGACTCAACCACCAGGATGCCCTTTTCCTCGGACACGGGAAAGCCACATACAGCCAAACGTGGGCGGGCGAACCCGCATGGCTTGGGTTCCATGGTGACGCCACTCACCAAACACCTGCTTTCACAGGTGCCCCCTGCGGGGCGTTATACAATCAAGTGGATAAGTTGTGCACATAATGATGGCACGCAGTTAGGTTGTTCAAATAAGTATCAGAAGACACTTCAAAAAGCAAGACTAAAATCGCTGTAAAACACGACTAAAAAAAAATGAAAGGCCTTCGCCTAGGCGCGGAGGGGAGAGATAAGCGATGAGTTGAAGCCATCTTATGGTGGCCGCTTCACTTGATCCCAACATGGCAGCGCCCATGTGACGGAGGGTGAAAGGGTATATATCAGAAACGGTGTGTGAGTGTGTAAACATTTGCCATTTAGTTCATTTAGCAGTGATGTGACTGGTAATATTAATTTTTGAGCAACACTTGGAGCAGCGAAAAAGTGAATTTGGAGCCTAAGCGTGCACTCCATTTGCGTTCATATCACTGTACATATTACGTTAAGGATAATGTGTTGGCATGCCCATCTAAGAAGCAATGTATACTTTGCCTTGTCCCTTATGTGTAACCTTTTGTAAGCATCAATTGTACAACAGAAGTGATTCCCTTAAACACTGAACTAAAAATTTAGTTGCATGTAGAAGCAAAATACAGAGTTACAGGAAGATGACTGATGAAGGACAGCGCCATAGAGCCGTGAATGGTTACTTTAGGTACACAGTCACACTGAAATAATGTTAGAATAGACTAATTTAAAAAATGTAAATTCATGTTTTTACTAAATTCTAGAGGTTGTAATGAAACTGCAATTTCTATTTCAAATAAAAACAAAGCATATAAAATAAACCGACTGAAGAGCCCATAAAAATAGTTTTTTAATACCGAAATATCCTTGCGCAACCTCGAATCGAAAAAAAGAAACTGCCATGAAATTGCTGTCTATTGTGTTGGAGTATTCACTGGCGGCTACAGCTATGTGCGTGACCGCTGAGCGCTGATGGCGAGCATCCACAGTGTTTTTGCAACATGCATGGGTCAATCAATCCATGTCAAAAGTCCCAGACGTTACGCTTGACCCCTTGTGATCGCGGTTTTAACTTTTAAAAACAGCGTGAAACTAGGCATCACTCAAGAATTCATAAAAAATCAGCTTCTTAGTGAAACACCCAAGAATATTTTTTCTTAAATTTGCACGGCTTTCGACTTTCAATGTGGTTGGGCTTGTAAAGTTTAGTTTAGTTTAAATATTTTTTTTAACTAAAAAAACTGAAAATTTCAACATTTTTGTTATTTTATTAAAAAATATCTATATGCCCCCGGGTCTTAATATAACGTTTTACCGACTGCCCTGCAGGTATATAATCTATAAGGAATGTTGAAACCCGCTCAATTAAATTTCTCGCAGAAAACAAAAATCCTGAATTTGCAAAAAAGTGCTTTTTGACGCATAAACAGCCGTTTATATCACCCTGAGGTGGTCCAATTAAAATACAAAATCTGGTGTGTTTGGAAGAACAATCGATAATATTTTGATTCTGAAAGTAAGTAATTTTTGTTTGAAGCGAGAAAACAATTTTTGAAGTTGAACTCCCGCAACACAACCCGGCGTCGCTTCTTAACTCCTCTTCGCCGCACAGCACGCGCCTGCGACAATAGTTCACACGATAAGGTCTAAAGAAAGAACAGAGTTTTCTGCCACTTCCCCTTGTCTGTCTTTTCGGCTGCAAGGGAATAAAAGGCGGGTATAGTGTAATATTCGGAGGTGCCGCCATCGCGTAGCAAGAGCTGGCCCGTTGTGCCCTTTGTACCCGAGGGCGGCCCGAAACGCGATGCCTAAAGGACGGGCGGCATCAAGGGACCAGGACTTCTCCATGCCATGCCAAAGGTCCCACGGCCACCTCCGATTCCCAAAATAAAATTGATGGGTCTTCACCGTAATGCTTGTGGTGCCTCTTTAACATATTTTTCTAACGAAAAACAAACTTCATCGGGTGACGGCGGTTTGAACTAGTAAAAGGGGGTGGAACTACTGGTCATTCAAAAATTTATGAAAAGTAAGATTTTTTTACGGAACACTGGACTATTTTTGCCTAAAAATCCTGCGGTATTTGGATTTGTATGTTATAAGGATCTTGGTCATGGAATTTGGAATAGCTGGAAGCCGTTTTAAAAATAAGGAATATAAGAGCATTTTAGCATATTTTATGTTTTGTTACAAACTATGGCTTTCCTGCATGCGACTTTAAATACTCTTATTGACAGCTCTGTAGGTATACTGTGCAAAATAAGGTTTCAGGCAGTAAAACTAAGTATTTTTCAGAAAAAAACATCTAAATTTGTGCAAAAGTGCGTTTCGCCGTTTAAAGAGCCGTCTTCTACCTTGAGGTGGCCCAAAGAAAAATATGTAACATGGTGCCTTCTACAAAAGAGTTTATTTCTTTTTGTTCTTGAAAGTTTAATTAAAGTTATTTTCTTCTAAAGAGGAAAAAAGCATTTTGAAGTTGAGCTTTCGCGCCATAACCTGGCGTCGTTTCTTGCGCCTCTTCTCTGCACAGCACGCCACCGTCAAGCCCGGCAAAGCGTGCGACGGTGTCACGGTGTGCGCACGCAGGTAGAAAGCTGGACCTCAAGTTGTCGGGTGCATCTTGGTGGGAAGAGGCTTTCTTCTACTCTTGTTGCTTTATGGCTATTCCTATTTTGAGCGTTTTGCGCGGCTGTGTCCTCCTGTGGACTTCCACTGTCTTGATATCAGCAAATGCTTAGCGCTGCCAGGTAAGAGCATCCAGTAGTAAGCCAGCTGTTTCTTACGTGCACATCGGAATCACCCTCTGTTCTCGACGTCAGGACAGATGTCGACAGCAACACAAAAGCCCCGTGAACGGGCAATCTCATACGACGAGGCGATGTGGTGTTAACGAATGCGCGCAGTTGGAGGCTCACGCCCAGCTCGTTTTTTGTTTAAATCGGCTTTGAAACGACAAATTCTTGCGTCACTGAATAGTTCTGCTTTTCACCGCAGTATGCGTGACAGCTAGATTTCGCAGCGATATTATCGCGTTTCCCTCTTAGGAGAAGTCCACTTCAACTGATGAGGCATCGCGTTTCAAGCCGCCCTCGGGTACAAAGGGCACAACGGGTCTGATATTGCTACGCGCTGGCGGCACCTCCGATTATTACACGATACCCGCCGATTCTTCCCTTGCAGCCGGAAAGACGGACAAGGGGAAGCAGCAGAAAACTCCGTTCTTTCTACGGACCTAATCGTGTCAGCTATCGTCGCAGGTGCCGTGTTGTGCGGCGAAGAGGCGTTAAGAAGCCACGCCGGATTGTGGAGCGAGAGTTGTACTTCAAAAATTGTTTACTCGCTTTAAACAAAAATAACTTTGAATAATCTTTCAGAATCAAAAGATTATTGACTGTTCTTCCAAACTCGTCATATTTTGTATTTTTACTTGGACCACCTCAGGGTGAAACAAACGGCTATTTATGCGTTAAAAAGCACTTTTTTGCAAATTCAGGATTTTTGTTTACTGCGAGATATTTAATTGAGCTGGTTTAAACATTTTTCATAGATTATATACCTGCAGGATAGCTAGTTTCGATATTGTACATGTTCCTTTTAAAAGTATACGGAAGTGACGTCTTCACGTCTGATTGGTTGGGAGCAAGAGTGACGCAATTTCCCTAAAAAAATGGGGGTGGAGTCGGCAAAATTGGGCGGAGTCGGCTACCGGACGTGACAACATATTGAAGTTTCGTTTTGTACTGAGTACGTTTCAAAAGGTACTTCCTCCTGAGTAGGTGTCTTTCGTTGGTCATGTTTTCCAAACCGCGGCGTCTTCGGGCGATTATGCCACATTTCAACTAATTTAGTTATTGTTTTCGCCGGGAAGACTTACCGGCAGCACCGCGCAGCATTCGAGCTCCCGGAGGGTTGCAAGCATGCGACGCAGCGCCGGCAGCGCGAGACAACATTGGGACGTTGGCGCGAGGAACCGGAGGTGAAGAGACTGCAAAACGAAGCTCGTGAACGTTCACGACTGTGGAGCTTCAAGTGTTGTACACTTTGTTTCTACGACACGGAGTGCTTCTAAAGTTTGGAGGCGAACGACGAGCTCGTAGCGCTGGACTGAAGACAGTCGGCGTCTCTGTCCGCGTCGCGTCCGTCGCTATCGTGCGTCGTGTCGGGGTCTGGCGCGGCTGGCTACGCTTCCCCGAGACGCCGAGCGAGAGGTACGACGTGGAGACGGGTCTCAGGTCGCTCGGTAGGATATTCGGCGTCATCGGTTGCGTGAACGAAAGGATGATCGCCATCGTTGGCCCGTTCAAGAACGATTCCACCGCCAAGAAGGCGGTGCACAGTGCCGCAAGCATTTCTACGCCCTCAACGTTATGGTGGTAAGTACGCTCGTATTACGTACTCAAAATCAGTTCCATGTGTGTCAAAAAGAATACAGCATAACGGCGGTACGGTGTCGATATGGAATTTTATAAATGAGAGGTGTGGACTTGTCTGCTCCGCCAGGGGCGGACGTAGGTATTTCTAGAGGGAGGGGGGGGGGGGGGGGGGGTCAGGTTTTTGGTAAGCGTATCATGTTTCTTTATATTTCTTTAAGGTCAATATAAGAGCTATGTAGGAAACACTGCGTTTTATAGTTTTAGAATGTCCAGAAGCAAACATAAGAAATCCTTTGCACAACCTTGGTTCATACTTCCAACATTAGTTTATATCATTAAATTTCAGTGTGAGGTCGAGGAACGTGATGGATTTGTTCACAGATATTTCAACTGGTGTGTTGAGAGACGGACGGTACTGCCACCAGATATGTGTTAAATGCATGGCGGGGATATTGATAGCCTTTCCGTTTTATGAGCAGAAGGCATGGAATGCCTGGGATAATGACAGAGAAAGCTTGCTGGTTGCCAAACCGATAAAGGTCACCTGTCTTTCCCCTGCAAAGAGCCGAGAAATAGTTTACACATCTGTAGACCTGTAAAGACCTATTTCTTAGTGTTGATTAAACCAGGAATATTGCCATTTTGGGTACCGCTTCATATCCCCTGTGGTTTTAAACATCCCGTTATTACCTTATGTATTATGACTACATCACTCAGGTGTGCCTCTTGAGGTTAGCATTGGGATATCTGTCAGTTAAGATCTCTCAAGTTATTCCAGCTTTCTCCCTCCCCTTTACTTTTTGTCACGGTGCCTATTTAAGCACTTTTTGGAAAATAAAAATTTCAGCTGTGTTTGAGACCTTTCGGTGTATGTGTCCTGTTTTACGTAGAGTATCAGGGTTTATGTTACGTTGCACAGCTAGTTTATTCTTGAAAGAGTTTATTTTTAAAATGCAAAACCGTAACTTGAAAACGTAAAATGATATGAAAACAGGTTTTGCAATATTTCATTCTCGAAAGTAAAAATGAGCACACTAGCATAGCACAACATAAACACTTGGAAATTCTTAAATCACAGGTTGTGTCAAACATTGATCTCTTATTTGAACAGATTTTGAGCACACTACCTCTAGCTTGTATTTCGTAACATATCTATTGATATACACGAAGGACTGCCATATTGAGGACAAGATTAAATGTAACTAGACAATAATATACTTTAAGCGACCTATTTTTCGTGATTTAGGTTAAAGCTTAAGTTTTGGAATAATTAGCGAGTTCTAATTTTCGCGACGCGGTGGAATCTCAATATAGATTACCAATGTGTTGACATCGTACCGGGATTGTAGGCAATTCGCGAAAATTAGGTTGTTTACAGTATATACAAAAAAAGACGTGGCGAATTTTGCTACTGAGGTTTCCAGACACAATGAAAGAAGTTGCTGTTCCAAGTTATGATTACACTGTAGGTCTCAAGAAAGGTGAGTCCGCAGGCGAGGTCGTGAAAAGTGTACATACCTTGACCTGAGACATGGAAGGAAAAGAAAGGCGCGTCTCCGAACACACAGCTGTTTTTGGAGACGCTTTTTCTTGACCCTTCCTCTCACGTATTTTGTTTCTTCCCTGTCTCAGGGTAAGTCATATCAACCGAATGTTTCTTGGGTTCAACAAAGCAAGCAGGCGTCTTTGTCCAGGTCGTCTGCTTGCTTCCGCGCCTTCATAAAGCGCTGGGACCGCGAACCGCTGGTAACGGGAGCCCTTTATGTGCAGCCATTAACTCCGCGATCCTGGCTTGCTCCGACAGGTTGCTTTAAAGAAGGCGCGAAGCGCGCATCCCGCATTCCTTGTAATATTGAAACAACTTTCTCTGCAATTAACTCTTAAATGTATTGCAAAAAAGACACAAAAAAGCAGTTTGTTTTAACAACGCCCAACAGTTTTTATTGTTTTTCAATACTTTTACCTGTACTAGAACAGATTCGACGGCCAGCGATGCACAGGATTGGTTGCCGTTCCTTAACTAAAAGCAGGAACTGCTCCCCGCGTTCTAGTAAATCCTACCCCGTATCCCGCGCGTAGGGACGCCTCGGGGAAAGCGTAGCTCCCTCCGCTCGTCGGGGTTTGGCTCCGGACGTCGCTCAAACGGGTGACAGGTGTCAAGTTTGCGATGACGTAGAGGCGTCAAGGTGGGCAGAGCCGCTACGTGAGTGTTGCTTAGATACGTTCCTCCTTTCCATTACGTCACTTCCACGTACCTTTTCTCAAATGTCGAACCTAGCTATCCAGGGCAGCCGGTAAAATGTTCTATTAAGTTCCGGGAGCATATACAGGGTGTCACAAATGAAAATTTACACGCTAAAATGGCTCGCAAAAATCAAAAACTGGACGGATCTTGTAGCAACTTTCCTTGGAAATGTTTTTAACTGGTCACATTGTTGTGCCGAAATTTCAAGTCGGAACTCCGAGTACAAAGAAAAGTAAAAAAAAAAATGATAACTGATTTTTTCAACGGCGGAGCGGCAGCTGTCGGGGAGACACCGAACGACGGGCATGTTTCTTTGCCGTATCCGGAGATGGCGCTACGGATTCACTGGACACTGAATGAACGAAAAAGCGCGCTTTCATCCGGGTTTTCGGTTGCGTGGGGTATTTGCCAAAACAAAGTTGTTTGGGTTTTCAGTTAAGTTTCACTGTGCAAAGTGTCACGCCATAAATACGAATAAATAAAACCGCCAATGTCTGCTCCAAAAATGACGTACCTGCGTCTCCGGCGGTTCTTGTTTCGTGCATCGTTTGCAACAGGGGCTTATTGGCCCTAGGCTGGTAGGTCCAACAAACATGATGATCGGACAAGGTTAGCTTGAGGTCTAGAAACTGTATGACATTATCTATTGGAAGCTCATGCGTGTGCTGAAGGGGGGACAGGGCGTCTCTAAAAGTGGACAAGAGACAGTCCACGACCGAGTGAAACCGGGTCGTGTCGTGGTCAAGAAAGACTAAAAAATCATCTACATACCTAAAAACTTTCCTTACTTTAAAACCATTCAGGTGCGGTCCGAAAGGACGTTGTAATGGTGTGCTAAAGATATATCACTCAGAATAGGCGCTAAACACGAACCGATACATCAGCCGGTTATCCCAAGAGTGTGCTGGTGTCTTTTGCGAAAGGCGTTCTCAGGGGGCTGAGTGTTCAAGATAACCCTTGTCCGGGTTTAATCAAAGAGAAACAAGTTAAACAAAAGATAGTGGTTGTCCCCTATATGCACAAAAACTGCGCACAACCTTAGGAAAATAGCTAACCGAGTGAATACGAAGATTGTTTTCTGGGCTCTGGAGAAGCTAGCCGGGTTGGGCAGAATAATGAACCCCTTTCGCGGAGGCCCCCTGTGCTGTGGCAAGAAGCATACACTGTAAAAAAAAACCGTAAGTTAACAGCCTTTTTCAAAACTGGAAAGCGCCGTGAGAGGCGCGCACGGACAAAACGCCGTAGAGGCGACATGACGGCTCGAGTCCGTAAATGTACGGCTTCACATATTTCTTAGTTCAGGTCTGTGTTCCCTTTTCTTTGAAGTAAAAACACATAACACACGCCACGTTTGCTCTAGAGATAGTTTTCTTGTTGGCAGATGTCTCATGTTACGTGCCATTCGTGCCAATGCTAAAATCTCTTTCGAACGGCGGAGGGAGACCCACCCAAAGGCCGGCGCACTCAGCTCGCGGACGACGACAACCGAGCAAGGAGCGCCGTCCATCACGTGATGTTTACTTCCCGGTCTGTATGCTCGCTCGCGCGTGAACCACCACGGGCGGGAAGGGCGGCAACACTCTTCGTCGTCGCCGCGATCATCTTTCACCATTCAACCGGACTAAGAAGGTAAGCCAGCTCATTTTCGCATGCGCCTTGCGAGATAATCGAAGTGCAGAAGGAATCAAAGACGCGTTACTTAACGCAATGGCGCGGGCTGAGTCAGAAAACGCGCCATATTTTTTGCTTTAGCTTCCGGACTCAGTTGCGCGAGGGAAACCTATCCACGCATCAGACTCGACTTGATGGACGTGTGCAGGCGCAGGGCTCATCGCCATGACTGTTTGGTTTGCTCTGGGCTGAGTGGGCTCTCCCGAACTCCTTCTGTTCGTACCTTTTGCTTTCGGGCGCCGTCACCCTTTCGCTTTCGGGCGCGGTAAGAACCGGAGAAATCAGATTTTAACATGAAAGACTGAAGCGCGCTCATTGAATAATCATAATGAGCGCTGTCGCGTACTCAATTTAAGAGCATGTCGTGTTTTCTCTAGTTTATACACTGATGTTTAGGACAATTGCTGGATCGCGTACCCCCGCTTGATCGCTGCAGCCCGAGTGCGGCCACCGGACGGCAATCTTGCATGTTGAGAAAGCGCGCTTTTGGAGCGTTGCTGAGGCTGGTGGCAGCGTGCTGAAGACACGGTTTCTACTCGTTCGTCGTCATTCACCGAAGAAGTTCTTTAAAACTATGTGAGATATGAGACTTGCGAATGAAAACACGTGACAATGTTTACGGAAGCGCAGTGCAGCAGAAAAAAGGCACAACTCGTCGAAAGCAAGTTTCGCCGGTCTCGCGGCATGTTCAAAGCTTCCTTGGCACCCCGAAGCGCTGCGTCTCTATGCCTTCGCACGCTTGGATGCCGGTCAAGAATCGACACCGTGTGAATGTGTTTTGCGAGTGCAATGTGGCTGTAGCCGTATGTGCCTCTGGAGCAGCGGTTTACTTTACTCTGACGACTGTATTTGTAACTAAGTGGCGACGGAAGAAAGGGGGAAAGTACTTCTTTTTTTTTTTTTTTTTTTGCTAGACGGTTCAGAGAATATTGCGCACAACAGCTCCTCATCAGTGATCAGCGGTGTCTCATTATCAACCTACTTAATTTCACTTGACGTTTGAGCACGGCTCGAATAATTGTGATTGGTCAACAGACTGCACACGACCATATGGACCGCGCTTCAAAGATCTCCATTCTCGCCGTCTTGTACTTTTGCCTTCGAAAACCCTCCTTGCTCTACAGCATTGCTCTATTTGTGCTGCTATGTGATCTATTAGAGTAGATTTGGAACACAGCCATGGTTAATAGTGCATAAGAGCAACTGTACAGATTGCTTTCCCCCCTTTATTGATAGCAACTCGCCTGAACATCTGGATGCTCCAGAACTCTTTAGCCGATATAAGATGCAAAGGCATCTGTGCACGACACACCTTCAAAACATTTTCGCGGCACCAATTCTTGATCGGTATCCTAGCGTGCGAAGACACAGAGACTCAGCGCTTCGGCATGCCAAGGAAGCTTTGATCATGCCGCAAGACCGTCGAAACTTGCTTTCGACGAGTTGTGCCTTTCTCTTGCGGCACTGCGCTTCCGTAAAAATTCACACATGTTACTCGCTTATATTTGCCTACGTAAAAGCGACTATTAAAATATATGCTCAAGCAAAAAGTGGCCACTTTCCGAGAAGTGTGTCCAACCCTTAGTTTCCCTTTTGTAGTAGCTTCTCCTTGGCTGGAACGATTATTGATACCTTGCGTGTGGGGAAGAGCGGTGTCAATCATTCTTTCGGTGGCACCGATTACTTGAGAAACACTCGTATGAATGAATCTTCCTCCCATTATTTTCATTTTAGGGAAAAATGCTTGTTCTGACGTGTGGTTTATTCGCTATGTTTAAATAGTTTTGTTGCTTTGCAGTTGTCGAAGGTGGGACTGATTTAGTTATTGCATCAAGCTTTAAAGGCAATGAGGTCATTGCCAAAGTTCTGTGTTTTTGCTTTCTATCCCCATTTCCAACAGCATTCTTTTTGCTGTGAATAATTGTGTGTCATAATTGCAGTTATGATAGTTTTTATGACACTGTGAGGAACTGCGGGAATTCCTATAGTTCTTGCATCGCTTTTTACAATGTGATAAACCGTAATTTCTGCTCCAAAAGCTCAAATGTGGGGGACACGCTATCACAGCCGTGATGAAGCATTCACGCATCTTTTTGCTGCAGATTATACTTCTGAGCATCGCCAGCAGTGACGGGGCCCATATGCTGGACGGACTACAGGACGCCACGAAATTGATTGTTCTCGAGCCAACCACGGGAAAACAGTGGTTCCTGGGACCCATCTTGGTGGATTTCAAGTTGGGAGCATTAGGAGCCTGCCAGCACTGGTCTTCAGCTACGATGCCTCTACAGAAGCCGCTATCCAACGCCAGTCGTTCGAGGCACGCTACCACAGCCATGAAGGAACGCTCGGACATCTTTTTGCTGCAGGTTCGTTATTTGAATACTTCAACTTGCCGTCGTTCAAGCAACTATTGTCTGCTAGTGGTATCCTGCCCCGGTGCTTGGTTGTGCTGTTTTCGTTGCGTGTGGTCTTGGTTTCGGGACGTCATGTCCTTAAGTTTGCAGTGTGAAATAAATTAAATGAAATATGTGCTACAAAAGCCATGTTTTTGCTGCAGAAGCTGTTACAAGCAGTTCTTTTGTAAGCTTCAGCACTGATGATTCCATTTTGTCTGTTAATGCATGAAAACATTAGCCACTTGTGCTTTCTTGCCTTTGAGACATGCTCAGATAATTATATGGTTTGAAGTTGAACTGGGGGGGGGGGGGGGGTGCGGGGGCTTCATTGTTTACTTTTAGAATGTAACACGCATCTCCAATGTTCAACTCAACGAGCTTCCCGCAGCGTCCATCTGCATCACACTAGGCAAGCCTTTGTGCATCTTTTGGCATGCAGGATACAACACTACTTTATTTCAATTGTACGCTACTGCATTACCGTAAAATACCAGGCAAGCGCCCACTCATAATTTAGAGATAATCGCGAAAAAAATGGGGGAATGGGCGCTTGCCTGGTCATCAAATTTACATATAAATGTACTGTGCATATTTTCTCAGATCTTAGAGATTTGGATATCGGCACTTCATGTGGAATGGGCGGATGCATGGTATTCTACGGTAGCTAAGAGTTGCACTTGGAGTGTCGTTCGGTACAATGAAAATAGTTTTTCTTCATATGTTCACAAATCTAGCGTGCCAAGGCACAGAGACTCAGCGCTTCAGCATGCCAAGGAAGCTTTGATCATGCCGCAAGACCGTCGAAACTTGCTTTCGACGGGTTGTGCTTTTTTCTCTCGGCACTGCGCTTCCGTAAAAACTCACTCATGTTCTCATTAGCAAGTATCCGGCTTACGCAGGGTTTTAAAAAAATGTTTCTGGCGAATGACGACGAACAAGTAGAAAATGTGTCTTCAGCACGCTGCGGCCAGCCTCGGCAACGCTCCAAAAACACAATTTTTCGACGTGCAACATTGCCGTCTGGTGGCCGCACTCGCTGAGCGGGGATGCGCGATTGAACAATTGTCATAGAGATCAGTGAGTTTATGTGTAAAAAAGGTTCTTGTCTATGGCAGTTTGTTTTGAGGTGGGCCAATAATCTCCACTAGAGGGTTGGATGGCGCATTGAGCGAACAGGTATAAAGCCACCGGAAGTAAGCAGCTTGTCCCGGAAGTGAGCGCTTGACAGGCTTTCCCACTCTTACGAGCGGTGGTCGAAACAGTGTCCAAGGCGCTTGATTTGCTTTTGTTATAACAATAGAGCCTGCTTGTCGCGTTCATGCAGGCCCGAGATGTCTTCTTGGAAGCCATTTCATGTCTGAGAATTTCGGGATTCTAGTTGATTAAGTGTACACTCCCCAAGTTCAAGTGCCTCATTCTCAAAATTGATTCCTAAAAAGGATTATTAAAACCCACGTAAAAATGCAAGAAAGCATGAATCAAAACATTCACTGAATCCATTATAAAACCCAGCAAACACTCGATTTCTGGGACAAGCATCGAACTTCCGATGGCTTCACTCGTGCCCGACTCCGAGCTAGGCTAAGCGCCTTCCAGGCCCCTATATTAGAGATCAGTGAGGTAGGCCTACCGCGCGAACGACGGTCGTGCGTGCATGACGTCGGTGGCACCACGGGTGGCACCACTGACGTCATAAGATGCTAGAGAGCCTCAAGTAAGATTGCATTCAACTTAAACCATGGAGTTTGTTTGCAATTTAATGGCAGCGTTAAAGATGGCGGATTATACAGTTTTCTGCGTGTAAAAAATGCTTAAACTATTGGAACAAAAATGGTGTCTATAGAAAAGTGTTATTTTATTCTTCACATAAAATCTTCAAGCATCTGTTTTTAACCGGATTTACGTTGAAAAACTACCCGTATTCCCGTAACCAACAGCAAAATTTTGCAATTTAATGGTGCCCATGAACACATGCCTTGATCTAGCAGTTGAACACACTTTTACTTGAGGCTCTTAATTAGATGCTGGCTGGAAGCAGATGACGACATGCCACCTGCTTCGGCCGCTATGATTCATTAAATACTTTCAGTAGATATGATGTATTACCGTTCGATAATAAATAGGACTAAGGTACACAAACCACTTCCGTCCCACGGTGAGCTTCCATAGACGAAAACAATTTTTTTCTTTCGTAAAATTGAGGAACCCCAAGTTACTCGCTTATATTTGCCTATGTAAAAGCAACTATTAAAATATATGCTCAAGCAAAAAGTGGCCACTTTCCGAGAAGAGTGTCCAACCCTTAGTTTCGCTTTTGTAGTAGCTTCTCCTTGGCTGGAACGATTATTGATGCCTTGCGTGGGAGGAAGAGCGGAGTCAATCATTGGTTCGGTGGCACCGATTACTTGAGGAACACTCGTATGAATCTTCCTCCCATTACTTTCATTTTGGGGAAAAATGCTTGTTGTGACGTGTGGTTTATTCGCTATGCTTAAATAGTTTTGTTGCTTTGCAGTTGTCGAAGATGGGACTGATTTAGTTATTGCATCAAGCTTTAAAGGCAATGAGGTCATTGCCAAAGTTCTGTGTTTTTGCTTTCTATCCCCTGTGAATAATTGTGTATCATAATTGCAATTATAATAGTTTTTATGACACTGTGAGGAACTGCGGGAATTTCTATAGTACTTGCATCGCTTTTTACAATGTGATAAACCGGAATCGCCTGCTCCAAAAGCTCTGATGTGGGGGACACGCTACCACAGCCGTGATGAAGCGCTCACGCATCTTTTTGCTGCAGATTATACTTCTGAGCATCGCCAGCAGTGACGGGGCCCATATGCTGGACGAACCACGGGACGCCACGAAATTGATTGTTCTCGAGCCGACCACGTGAAAACAGTGGTTCCTGGGACCCATCTTGGTGTATTTCAAGTTGGGAGCATTAGGAGCCTGCCAGCACTGGTCTTCAGCTACGATGCCTCTACAGAAGCCGCTATCCCACGCCAGTCATTCGAGGCACGCTACCACAGCCATGAAGGAACGCTCGGACATCTTTTTGCTGCAGGTTCGTTATTTGAATACTTCAACTTGCCGTCGTTCAAGCAACTATTGTCTGCTAGTGGTATCCTGCCCCGGTGCTTGGTTGTGCTGTTTTCGTTGCGTGTGGTCTTGGTTTCGGGACGTCATGTCCTTAAGTTTGCAGTGTGAAATAAATTAAATGAAATATGTGCTACAAAAGCCATGTTTTTGCTGCAGAAGCTGCTATAAGCAGTTCTTTTGTAAGCTTCACCACTGATGATTACATTTTGTCTGTTAATGCATGGAAAAATTAGCCACTTGTGCTTTCTTGCCTTTGAAACATGCTCAGATAATTATATGGTTTGAAGTTGAACCGGGGGGGGGGGCTTCATTGTTTACTTTTAGAATGTAACACGCATCTCCAATGTTCAACTCAAAGAGCTTCCCGCAGCGTCCATCTGCATCACACTGGGCAAGCCTTTGTGTATGTTTTGGCATGCAGGATACAACACTACTTTATTTCAATTGTAGGCTACTGTATTACTGTAAAATACCAGGCAAGCGCCCACTCAAAATTTAGAGATAATCGCGAAAAAATGGAGAATGTGCGCTTGCCTGGTCATCAATTTTACGTATAAATGTACTATGCATATTTTCTCGGATCTTAAAAATTTGGATATCGGCGCTTAATGTGGAATGGGCGGATGCATGGTATTCTGTGGTAGCTAAGAGTTGTACTTGGAGTGTCATTCGGTACAAGGAAAATAGTTTTTCTTCATATGTTCACAAATCTGGTTCCCTCCATTTTCAATTATATATAAGTGGCACAGATAAGAAAGATTGTAAATAATTTGATTCCCAAAAAAACAAAAAAAGACAAGTGACACATTATTTCTAAGCTCACAGTTCACCATTTGCATCTCTGGTTTATTTCTATGGTACATACTACACAACAAGGAATCACCCTGTGCCACCTACCTTATCTGAATGCCGAGGTTGCTTGCTTTTGTTTATTGGTTGAAGGTGATAAGTTCCTTTTTTAACTAAGGGATGGACCGGATGAGGAAGCAGTTGTGGTTTTCACGAGCCAAAATTTCACCAGCTTCCACATATCCTTGCGATTCTATCCTGATAGCCTGCAGTTATCTCATCTTATTGAACTCGGTCATGCAACCACATCTGGTAACTGTACTGCAAAATGTTCACACGACACCGAGGGCTGGCTTTGATATAGGGCTTTGCTTGACCTGCATAGGCTACGCAAAAGTGGATCACATTGTTCCCACCATACAATGCACCTGAAGGTGTCTCCTCTTGCAACGTTTTTTTTTTTTTTTGCTCCTCTTCTCTGTTCAATACACAAACTGATATCCATGGGGGTAGGTGGTGCCATATGATTTAAGTTATCTTCTATGTTTTGTTTTATCTGTAATTCCTGGTAGCAACCTCCACTGAGAGATCCTTTTGTTTGCCGAGTCACTTCTATCCATACCTGTTTTTTATGTTTCCTTTGTGATGTATCAACAAGCCAGTCTACAATTTTAGTCGCCATGCATTCTTATCCTAATTATATTGACGAGTAGGATCACTTGGGCTCTGTTTTGGTTGTTGGAGTACCATAAAAGTCCACGCTATGTTTCATGGGAGTTACTTCAGCTCAAGTTCAAGTTCATTACCTTAAGGGCATTCTCGTGGAATGCATTGGGGGGGAACAAGAATTTGTAGTGGCAATAACAACATTCTAAATAGGTTAAGCATTAATTTCACGTACACACAAACAATTGTTTACGTGTATGTGTAAAACAAAAGAACAGCTGTAGGTATTATTTTAGAAATCAAATGGTTCTAGATTTTTCAGGAATGGAAAAAATGAAATCTAAGTATGTCACCGAAGCCCATTACATGTTACTATAAAGCTGCCAAATTAGTTTATCAAAAAATGCATTAGTTTCACACAAAAAATTCTAATTAGTTGCGGGACCCTTGGGTCCACCTACTCAGCGAGCCAGGCCTTGGTGACGACATCTGCCTTGTCCCTTTAGTGTCTCTTGTCAGTCCCAAGCTGCGGGGCGGTGCCACTCGTAGATCTCTTGTATGCACTTTCAGGTATGGATCAGAAGGTGCCCAGGCGTCCCTCGCCTCAACTAAGCTCCTTTGTCCCACTTTTCCCTCCCAATTTTTGGGAAGTTGGAATATCTGGCACAGCTTGCTCCTTCGAATGCAACGTCACTTAGGTACAGAGCCTGAGTAACGGACAGGCGTGGCGTGGCGAACGCGGGTAGAGAACAACGAAAGAGAGATTGTTTAACGTCTTAATCAGAGTCACATGGTTTATCGACGAGCTGCCGTCGCCACAGTAGGAGTTGTGTCAAGGTATCCTGGTCCCCAGATAAACATGATGAACATTAAAAAAAATAATTTTGTAATTATTGGAGTTTTAAATATTCTGAATTTTTTAGTGTATATGCAATAAGCTATCGTTCTGTCATGTAACAAATACTCTAACTTGCCTAATTTCTGTGTCCATGCCCCTTTCAAGTAGTTTCATTTGGGGTTTACAGCTTTCTTAAATCACACTGGCACCTGCAGTGCACTTACGTGTAACTCATAGTTTGCAGATATCGGGAGGTTTAGTTTGTCATCGCATTCTATTCAGAACCTAACCACATCGCGCATTTTTTTTTCAGGTTCTGTAGTTGTTTATATGGACTTGATTGCTCTGGAAGTTATGATGATTGCCTTCCACAGGAAGGCTGGACGTGACCCACGAATTAATTCTCAGGAATAAAGGTATGCACGTGTTTTATTCCCTGCTGCATCTTGTGTGCACTTCCTCGAAATTTCTTACTAACACGGTGTTCAAGCACCTGTTTATCTCTGGGAGGTGCACTTTCTTAAATCACACTGGCACCTGCAGTGCACTTACGTGTAACTCATAGGTTGAATATCGGGAGGTTTAGTTTGTCATCGTATTCTATTCAGACCCTAACCACATTCCACATTTTTTTTCCAGGTTCTGTAGTTGTTCATATGGACTTGATTGCTCTGGAAGTTATGAAGATTGCCTTCCCCATGAAAGCTGGACATGACCCATGAATTAATTTTCAAGAATGAAGGTATGCACATGTTTTACTTCCTACTGCATCTTGTGTGCACTTCCTCGAAATTTCTTACTAACATGGTTTTCAAGCACCTGTTTATCTCTGGGACGTGCACTTGGCAGTAACATCTGAAATTAACTTACGACAGCAGGCTTGAAGAAACTCCGTGAATGCGGCAACTTTATCTTCGAAGGCATTTTTCAAACTTCCCTTGCTACAATGGTTTCGTAGCATAAGTCATAAGTTGGTTTCACTGTCTAACGTTTGCCAGAATTAAGCTGAGGTTCCTGCACTGCACTTATGTGCAGCGCTTAAAGTCTGGGTCGTCTCAGGGGGTCCCCCACTGATTTTAATGGATGGTCTGGGACCCTCCTCCACAGCCCCAGCATTTGTGAAATCAAAATCATATCTTGCAATAAAATAGCTTGTTTTCAGGAATGTGACATTTGGGGGTTAGCAATTCGAGGGTTGCAGGTACGGTGGGGACAGAGTCAGCAGTGGGTGTTATTTTATGTGCATCTAATACATTTCGTCAAAACCCCCCCTCCCGCCCTCCTCCCTTCTTTTAGGGACCCCCCTCAACCTAAGGGAGACTTCAAGCTCTGCTTATGTGTAACTAATAGTTAGCAGGAAATGGGAGGTTCGTTCTGTCATCACATTCTGTTCAGAACCTAATCACATACCACATTTTTTGTTTTGTTTTCCAGGTTCTGTAGTTCTCCCTATGAGCTTGATTGTTCAGGAAGTTAGAGATTGCTTTCCATGTGAAAGCTGGAAAGCAAGCCCACTAATTATTTTAAGAATAGACGCATGAACATGTTTTACTTTGTACTGCATCTTATGTGCACTTGCTTGAAATTTCTTACTAACACGGTGTTTAATTATCTCTGGAAGGCACAGTTGGCAGTAACTTCTGAAATTAACTCGTGACAACAAACTTGAGGTATTTTATTGGATGTGGAAATTCTGTCTTCAAAGGAATTTTTCTAACCTCCCTTGTTGAGATGGTTTCGGATCATAAGTTACAAGTTGGTTTCACTGTAGTACTCGCCATAGTTAAGATGAGGCTCCTGCAATGCGCTTAGATGTAACTCGTAGTTTCCTGAAATTGGGAGGTTTATTATGTCATCGCATTCTGTTCATAACCTAACACATTCCACATTTTTTGTTTTTGTTTTCCAGGTTCTGTAGTTCTCCATGTGGACTTGATTGCTCTGGAAGTTAGATTGCCTTCCAAATGAAAGCTGGACGTGGCCCACTAACTATTTCTCAAGAATAAAGGTATGAACATGTTTCACTTCATACTGCATCTTACGTGCACTTCCTCGAAATTGCTTACTAACACGTATTCTTGTGCGAATAGATGATTTTGAGTTAGAAGCGAACAGCGGTATTGGCCGAATATTTTCGATTTGAATATCGAATAGTTTTTCCATGCTTTTTACTATCACTGCATAATCCTTAGACGAAAACCCAGCTAAACTTGTGAACATTGTTCCACTTGTTTGTTTATACGCGAAGTTTAATCTATCTATATTTATGAACTGTGACTTCAGAAGTTCTGATGTCTTGGAATGGCAAGTAAACGAAGGATTTGACATAAAATGGATCCTATAGAAATGTCCAATTGAGTGAATTTACAAATCTTGCTATATAGAATAATCTTTCGTTAATTTGAGTTAAAAAATGAAAGCCGTTTACGACTCCCTGTAACACCGGATAAGAGCGCAGCTCTTGAGGAGGAAAATGGAAGGGTACTGAGGGATAGGTGACCCCCTGAGGTTGCGCGACCTCGTGGGGGCAGGTCACGGGACTTCAGGGGGGTGACCCTCATGAGGGTAACTCTCATAACCCTCATGACCCTTGTGAGGGTGATCCTCGTGAGAGTAACCCTTGTGACCCTCGTGAGGGTAACCCTTTCGAGGGTAACTAATTCTCGCAACCCTTGTGAGGGTAACGCTTGTGACCCTCGTGAGGATAACCCTCGTGACCCTAACCCTCGTAACCCTCACGAGGGTAACCTTCGTGACGTCATTATGGGAAACTTCCCATAATGCAAAGCGCGATTACGGCGACGCCGCTCAAGCCGGAAACGGGCGCCTAAGAGCTGTGCTCTAAAAGAATGAATCGCGCATGAGGAACGCAGGTTGTAAGGGCATCTCTGCCTAACATAGTATACTCTTGCATAACAGTCAGTTTAATTTTAAAACTTTTACTACAAAGTAGATATGCACATTCACAAAGTTTCCATTTATTTTCAAATACAGCCGGCACACGTGCACCACCCCGCGTTCAATGTATGCTTTTCTTCCAACCACGCAATTGCGATATTTCTATTTTCCCAAGTGTTTATCGTAGTGGGTTATCCTGTTGAGTGCGCTTCTTATTGAGCACCGTTGCACTGCGGAGAAGCAACACCCGCGGAGCTCGCTTCCGCAGGTATTGCTTCTCCGCAGTGCAACGGTGCTCGGTAAGAAGCGCACTCAACGAGACTAGCCCGCCGCACGCAACCAACACTTCAAAAAACACGAACAGCACAGTTCTTCTCAAAGCGAATATAGAATAGTGTATTATTTGAAACTACAGTCCGAAATTCCGAATACTCGCACAACCCCACTAACACGGTGTTTAATTATGTCTGGGAGGCACAGCTGGCAGTAACTTCTGAAATTAGCTCGTGACAACAAACTTGAAGTAACTTATTGAATGCGGAAATTCTGTCTTCAAAGGAATTTTTCTAACTTCCCTTGTTAAAATGGTTTCATACCACGAGTCACAAGTTGGTTTCACTGTTTAGTGCCCGCCAGAGTTCAGCTGAGGCTCCTTCAATGCCCTTACATGTAACTCATTGTTTGTGAAAATTGGGACGTTTATTCTGTCATCACATTCTGTTCATAACCTAACCATATTCCACATTTTTTGTTTTGTTTTCCAGGTTCTGTAATTCTTCCTATGGACTTGATTGCTCAGAAAATTAGAGATTGCCTTTCACAGGAAAGGTGGACATGGCCCACTAATTATTTCTTAAGAATAAAGGTATGAACATGTTTTACTTAATACTGTATCTTGTGTGCACTTCCTCGAAATTTCTAACACAGTGTTTAAGCAGCTGTTAATCTCTGGGATGCGCAGCTGGCATTAACTCCTGAAAGAACTTGGACCCGCAGCCTTGTCACATTCCCTGGCCATTAGATATTTAATTTGAATTGTTCCCGCGTCAAAAATTAGTTTACGTGTTGTCTGTAACTTGCAGCGGCAGAAAGCTGTAACTCTCAATCACTGAGCTGCACATCATGAGTGACGACGGGAATCGTTCCGACATTGAAAATTAGCTGGCGTGTTGTCCGCACATTGCAGCAATGGCCAGAGACTGTTAAAATGTTAGCTGCAGTGATTTAACAAAACCGATATCTCAGTGAACAATAAATAAGCAGTAAAATGCTATATTGTTCACTTAGACATCCATTTTGTTAAGTCAGTTTAACAGGCTGTGGCCGACGCTGCAAGGTGTGGACAACACACCTGCTAATTTTGTATGCAGGAACGATTCCTGTTTTCGCACATCACGTACAGCTCGGTGATTGAGAATTACGGTTTTTTGCCGCTGCAAGTTACGGACAACACACCAGCTAATTTTCGATGCCGGAACAATTTCAGTCGTTGCACATCACGTGAAGCTCAGTTATTAACCGTTACGGTTTTTTGCCGTCGCAAGTTACGGACAACACGCCTGCTAATTTTCGATGCCGGACCAATTCCCGTATCTGTGGATCACGTACATGAGAGTTACGGTTTTCTGCCATGCTTCTACGGGTCAAGTTACGGGCAAAAACCGTAGGGCCTCATTACTGTCATGCACGTAATACCTACGTAATGCTGTGACCGTTATGCAAGACAACGGAAATTGTACCGGCATCAAAAATTTATTGGCAATTTCCGTAATTTGACGGGATTTTTTTTTACAGTGTAGAAACCCGTTTGTCGGTTGCGCAGAGGGAGTCGTGTACATGATTCAGTTGTCCTGCGGTAAAAAGTACATCGGACAAACAGGCAGACGCTTAAATGATAGGTTACGGGAGCACAATTTGAATGTTAATAACCACCGTGACGGTCATCTTTCAGTTCATTGTCACGATTGTGGATGCAGGCCCTTGTTCAGCACGTGCGCGATTCTAGTCAGACACAAGGATAAGACGGTCAGGGAAATAATAGAAGCAGACTTGATGAAACAGTCTGGAGCACAGCGTGTCAGCGTTGCCTCCATTGACCTGTTAGACAAAGAGATATCGTTCTTGCGAGCGACGGTGAGGCCCGGGATTGGCTGAGGTGAAGCGGTGTGAGTGTATATATGCCCCCCCCCCCCTATTGTTCAAAAACAAACAGTTGAAGTAGCGCTCCGTGATGTCTGCCTCCCTTTTGTCCTCGTCTTAAGCGCAATCATGACGTCAAATTCCCAGTACCAACTAGCCCAACAATCTGCATTGATTCTATGTATCTCGTTACATTTCGCAGCTCTTTTATCTTTCTTTTATTTTTATTTTCAGCCCCCCCCCCCCCCCCCCGGGGGGGGGGGGGGTGACGCATTTCGAAGGCCTCAATAATTCGCGTCCGCGTCCGTCCAAGTTCCAACAGACATCAGTTCTCCTTCCCTCGGTCTTTCAGAGGCGGACCTTGCCTTTCTTCGTTCAGAACTTCAGTCCTGAACTCCTTCCTTTTGTTAGGTTCCGTTCATCTTCCTCCTTTCCGAAGTCCCTCCTTTCCTACTTTGCCTGATAAGGTCTCCCTTTTCCCCTTCCCCTTCGCCTCATAAGGCGCCTCTCCTCCTCGCCCTTTTGGGAGACTGTCCACTTCAAAGTATTCTCTGCGTCCTAGAGATAGAGAGAGAAAGAGGGACCTGGATTAGTTGGGGGGACACTGTACTTATTTATAGAGGTTTCATTTCATTTCATTTATTTGCTCTCAAGGCCGAAGCATTACAGAGAGGAGTGGTGAAGCAAAAAAAAAAAATAATACAACATGAACATAAACACATCAGGGGGATTACAAAAAATGGTTGCAAATGGCACTTTTGAAACGGTCGGTGTCAGTGATTGAAGCGATGGAGGCGGGGAGGTGGTTCCAGTCTGTGCTGGTTTTGGGAATGAACGAGTGGAAGTGCAAATTGGTGCGGCTGCTTCGGACGCCAACCTTGAATTGATGGTCGCTGCGGGAAGAAATGTACGATGGTGGCAGAAAGAGAGAGTCACTGAGTAGAGACTTGAAATGCTAAACCTTATGAAAGAGACAAAGACGAGATAGTTGACGACGCAATGAAAGATCGGGTAAGTTAAGATTAGATTTCATAGAAGTGACACTGGCAGTTTGAAAGTAATTTGAGAAGATGAAACGCGCGGAACGGTTTTGAATGGCTTCTATTTGAAGAATAATGGAGTTAATATGAGAGTCCCAGATTGATGATGCATTTTCAAGCTTTGACCTTACTAAAGTTTTATAAAGTATGAGTTTCAAGTTAGTTGGGGCTAAAGAAAAATTACGCCGTAGATAACCGAGTGCGCGATTAGCATTACTAGTGATGTAGTCGACGTGATCATGCCATGAAAGGTTAGCAGAAATGATAATGCCAAGATATTTGTAGGACGAAACTTGCGTTAGGCGATCACCGTCAAGTAAGTAGTCACACGGTAGGTTGTGATTTGAATGACGTGCAATTCTCATTGACTTACATTTGGCAGGGTTAAGTTTCATTAGCCAGGTGTCACACTAAAATGAAATGTTATCAAGGTCAGACTGAAGAGCATGACGATCAGCAGGTTCCAGAATTTTGCGATAAACAACACAGTCGTCAGCAAAAAGTTTTATAGATGAATAAATGCAGCTAGGTAAGTCGTTAATATAAATAAGAAAAAGCAAGGGCCCTAGCACTGACCCCTGCGGGACACCGAACGTTACAGGACAGTGAGGGGAGTTAGGGCCATTGGCGGTTACATATTGCGTGCGATTAGACAAGAAGCATTCTATCCATTTAAAAATATTAGGGTCCATGTTAAGTTTACTTAATTTAAAGAGGAGCAGACTATGACAGACACTATCGAATGCTTTAGAAAAGTCGATGAAAATGCAGTCAACAGTGATTAAGTGACCTGCAGCAGAGAATAAGTCGTTAGTAAAGGCGAGTAGTTGAGTTTCACATGAGTAATTTTTTCTGAAGCCGTGTTGATGCATACTAAAAAAAGAATTAGTTTCAAGGAAGGACACCATATGACAGTATATGACATGTTCCATGAGTTTGCACGGTATACTGGTTAATGAAATGGGTCTATAATTATTGGGACAATGAGTGTTACCTGATTTGTGCAGACGAACCACCTTTCCCACCTTCCAGTCGTTCGGGAGCGTGCAGGATTCTAATGATTGTGCAACAATCTTCGACAATATTATAGATGAATACACTTCGGTGTTCTTCAAAAATTTGGGGGTAATGCCATGATTACCTGGAGAAGAGGGAAGCTTCATATTTTGAATTAATTTCATTACGCCTGCTCAGTCAATAACTATTGGATTGATCGGAATAAAATCATAAACCGGAACATCGGGAAACATACATGGCGTGCTGTTAAGAAACGACGATGAGAATGCAGAGTTCAAAACAACGCAGTTCTCCGTCTGTGAAACTTTGCTTCAGAAGGTGTCGCCTAAGGAAGATGTCGAAAGAAGAACCACGCGCCATTCTTGATGGTAAATTTTTTCAACCTATTGAAGACTCGCTTACGCCTAACAGTAATACATTAAAAGCGAAATGCCAATTTCGCACGAAAGTTACTTCCGGGTAAAGAACGTCCACGTCCAATTTCAAGCTGCATCTCACTGTGAGTACTCCATTATTCATTTCGAAATCATTCTTGTGCATTTGTTTAGACTGACTTATGCCATGCTTTTTGTCTTCTTTTTCTACCCTAGCGGGTGCACCCAAACAAAGGCAGCGGAATATGACAATTGCTATATTGCGGATGTTGCGTACACAGAACCTTCGTTTACAAAATTTAGAATAATTCATGTTTGGAGCGTGTACGAATGCCGTTTCTTTTATGCTTTCATCTGAGGCATTTGTAATGTTTGTAGGTTCTTTCAGGGCTTAAAAAAAGAATGTAATGTTAACACACGCCGTACAGAGATATATATGTTTCCTCAATCTCGCACGAACTGTAACTTTCAGTTACTACTTTCTAATGTACCATGCTTATTTAACAACTATATCACAAACCAAATAAACATGGACACGTTAAATAAAAAAAAAAAAACTCCGCTTTTACTGTGTGCAGCGTCGCTAGTGGGATTTTGAATTACATGTTTTCGTTGTGATGTTTGTATGTAACATGTGTTTTTCTGCTTCAAAGCCGCTGCCAGTGTAAAGGGATCCGAGAGCCAGTCAAGCTATTTTTTGACAGCTCTTTGTCTGGCAATCCATCCAGTTTTCTGGAAAATAAAGATCTAATTTGATATGATCTGACTTCATTTGATTTGATTTCATTTTATTTTATAATAATAATAATAATAATCTTTATTTTTCGGGTGCCCTAAAACGGCCGAGCGGCCTTCTCTTAGGTACACCATTTTCCATTTTAATGGAAGAGCAATCCCACGCTCTTGGCCAACGCCGTCGTCATGTCGTTACTAAGCGCTTTTGCTTGTCAGTGTTAAGGGCTTTATTTGAAACAGCTTATATCTTTTCTTTTTTTTTGTGGGGCTTTTTTAAAGAGGTTGGGAAGAGATGTTGTACAGATGCACACGTCTGACGGGCTTTAAATCGGGCGGCGTGATTGTACAATCTGGATGAAACGAACCGGCAAACACCTTTTGCACGACATTGGATCACCATACGAGTCGTCGGACTTCGTGTGCGGTCAGACACCGTCGTTACACCTGTGGCATGAACGGGCACGTAGTATCGGTTTCGAATGAAATGCGATAGCAAGAGCGCGTGGCCTTCGACAAGTGCTCCTCATGGAGGCCTATGGAAACTGGTAAAACTACGCTATAGAGGGGATAGAGAGTAGGTCGATGCGAGGGTTTGCGCCCTACTCTAACGTGTTTTAGCCTCGCACAACACAACCCAAGCTTCCACGCTGCACCGGTGTAACGTTGTAAATTCCGTCGCTGTTTGCATTTTATTTGAGCCCGATTACCTTGATAAAGTTGAAAAATGTTCGGGCTCACCTACGCAGGCGAAAACATGGTGTTTGCAAGCGTGTTTTTTTTAAAATTAATGTTCCTGCCCAATATTTCGATTTAGAAAGAAACGAGGTTGAAGTCAAATTTATAACAAGCGAACTTATGCCTAAAGAATGGGTAAATTCGAGATGAGCCTATTCACCCCCGCCGAGCGCTTCAAAGTGTCTCACTAATATCCAATGAATTTATTGTATGAAGTTTTGAAACAGCGGTTTCTATACATGAATGGTTCACGGTGGATTAGAGACGTCTGCGCTGAGCTCGAAGTTGAGCCATTATTTGTTGTAGCACATTGTCTTTTTAGCGGCGGCTTCTTTGTTTCCCAATAATCCGCTATCTTGATCCCTGCCACAAATCGCCCAAAACTTCACCACGCAATACTACACTGACCGGCCTTTGTTTACCCAGCATCGAAGAAGTGTACATACAATCAGTATATGGGTAGTTCAGATTATTCCTGATTGTAAACAATGATATTGCACTCACACTTAATAGTTGAGTGGCTTAAGAAATGAACGTCGTTAATTTACTGGAAAGCTGGCATTCGTCAATTTTTGACAATATCAATTACGCTTTTTTTTAAATGTGGTTTTCGGTCATTTTTTTATAATTGCGATCCTGCGTTCTATAGTAATTTTATAAAAGTAATGTTACCTAATACATCGTGTAATTTCTGACAACAGGGTGGACTTGGTGAATTGGTTTCGTCAAATATGGAAAAAAAGCGGAAGCATTTGGGAAGGCAGTGGAAGGAAAATTAGGAAGATGAATGTAACACAGTAAAAATACCGCACGTGCGCTGGTGAAGTTGTTTCATTTAAGCAAAGATCAACTTTTATTATGTGCCGATAATGACGAGTTTATACATTGCCATTTTAATTATTCAGTGCATAAAATTAAGCCATGAGGTCTTATCCTTCACTATGTGTTAGTTTGTTTTATAAAAAAACAATTCCAAATTTTTTTCATGTTGTAGGCACCAAAGACTTGACACTACATATTTATGTACATTACCTACAAAGTTCAACAGGGTCGGCGATGTAGACTTATTGTGGGAATCGTCAAGCGTGCCCTGCCGCCGAGCTCGTGAATGACAGTCCTTTTGGCCGTCTGCATTTTCACTCAGTTGGGCGTGCGATTCGTTCCTCTCCACAATGTCCTTGAACGCTATGGAAAAGTAGCGACACCACGTAAAAAAGTCGCCAGCTTTGCTTCCTGAAAAATACGCATCACACGGAATGATTTTTTTGTCATTTTCTTGCGACAATATGCGTTTTTCGTTTTGAGTAGTTCTTCCCCCCCCCCCCCCCCCCTGTTCGCCCTTATTTTCTTCGCCCAGTAGATACCATTGCGTACCGGTTCAAGCCGACGCAGTCGATCGATAGAGTTTGCCCCTTTGCGCCCAATCGTTATCCTGAATATTTCCCACAATCATCCCAAGTGCCTAGCCTCTGCTTGTTTATATCTCAACCGCAGCGTGTTACTCTGTGATGACTTTATTTTGTTTTATCCCAATGCACTGCAGTACTTTATTGTTTTGTTTTATTAACCAGAGACGTCATCATTTTTATTCCGGGTTGGGAAAGCGGCTGCACCAAATCGACCTTGGCTGCAGTACGTTTATGGTCCATTGCGATATCCGGTTTTATGTTATCTTTCTTAGGTTTCAACATTGCACAACTTACATTTTTAATCCTTTCTTAACTCTAGAAAAAATAAAAAAAACGATGTAGTACATTCATTTTTCTGCTTCATTAATGTTTGTGTTTAGCTCACCAAGATTTCGGCGTTTTCTAAATGCAAACAATTTTAAATTCTGAATTAGAATAGAAAATTGCAGGCGTTAAGAAGTTTGAATCAAAAGCCGGTGAGTAGTTATCTACGCGATATATTCCGCAATATAAGGAAAGCTTAAAATGTTAAGGTGTCCTTGAGATTCAGATGCCTTAGCGAACTTTACAGTCGACACCAAGAACGTGGAATCGTAGACCCTTTCCAACATTCACTCTGGACACTTAGATAGCAACCATCATCCGATAGTATGGTGTCTGTCTTGCTAAAGGCGGTCTTGTAGTAGCCGATGGAAGAAAAGGGTAAAATGAGGCTCCGAGGCGAGTAACACTAAGCCTGGGTAGAGCCTGGACAATAAAGACGCTAGTCCGCTATTTTGTTGTTTTCTAACAGCATAAATAAACTTGAAAGCTTGTACACGTTACACATTTGATGTTGTTCTGGAAACCTTGAAATGTTGGTCTTTGATGCGCGCCAAATAACTCAAAACATGCTGCGTCAGCGTTCCCTTGGACTGCCTGATGTGGTGAGTTTCATCAAAAGTTATACTCGTATAATTGATTCGTACCAAGGGGCAGTTTCCTGTCACCCTAAAAACTGAAATGAAAAAAAAAACCTGCATGGCGATAAGCACACCCACTTGTTTACGATGCCGTTCACAATCGAACCGCCATTAGCATAAGAACAGTCAGACTGAGATTTCAGACACTAGATGGCTTTGAATATGTGAAACGATCTCAGTGCCCATATAGCTTGTATATAACAAGTATGAATAGTATTTCTGGCTAGGATTGATAAGTATCTTGTCAGAAACTATGAAATGCGTTTTCTTTGAATCTCTTACCAAACGCATCATCAGCTTTGTCTCAAATTGACAAAGCCTGAAATGGTACACCTAATTTTACCGTCGTGACTCCAAATACAAACGTTTTGTTTGTTTCTACCATCATTATAAAGTATGTGAGGCACTCTAATTAACTTCTTGTTTAAAGCCTCTTGTTCTCAAGTCCAGCGCCTCTTGGGACAAATAAACGCGCACACCAAGAAACACAATATCCCTCTTTTGACTGTGCTATATATCAGGAAACATATTGTTTTATGTTCCTTTATGAAAAAATGAGTCCAAAATATTTTTGCTTGAATGTGTTCACGTTCTCTACAGACATTAACCCACACACACGTATATACAAAAGTACTTCAAACTGCAACTAGAGCATAATTTCAGATACAGAATAGTTGTTTTCTTGTGTTTGAAGCAAATTCATGTTGTTGTTTTCGTTTCGTTTTTTAAAGAGACTTTTTTTTTTAAACATTGAGTCAAAAATATATTTGCTTAGAAGTTGGATACTTCTACCCTTAAATGATTTCAAATTAACAACAGTGCAAAATAACATAGAAATAGCAAAAAACAATTTTATCCATTATTGAACAATCTTGAATATACCTTGCATTTTTTATTAACGCTGGTAAAATTAAGGATTTCACGTACTGACCCTACATGCGTCCCCAAATTTATTATCAGCATACTTTTTATTTGATGAACTTCACAACCCACGCACAGAAAGCCTCAAAGCAGATGTTACTGTTTTTATACTTACGTATTTTAAAACTTTTATTGATTCGCGAGTGCATTTTCTTCTTTAATACTTGCACACTTTAAAAAACAAACTCCAAAGTCGTCACTGAAATCATCGTACTAACATAAATGCACTTCATCACATCCGATTTATTCGAATAAAACTACGAGGGGGAATTCAATCACGCGTAACTCATTTTACGAAATCCTGTATTTATTTTTACACTTTCAAGATTTTGTCACCATCACAGAGCTCTCGGCCTGATGCGATACCCTTGTCGTGGCGTTCCTTGCACTGCCCAAAGTAACCTTTACACTCGTCTATTTTGAAATTTTCTAGTGCTTCTGCTGCTTTTTTTTTCGCCTTTTTTACATCAACAATTTGTATCATTTTGATTTTTTTTTGTCTGGGGAAACAAGAACGTTGCAAGAAGCAAAGTCCAATGGTAAGGAAAAGGACGGGCCCGGGGGGGGGGGGGGGGGGGGGGGCACGGGAGGCATGCCGTTTTTAGCCAAAAACAATGTTTAACACTCAGCGCGGTGGGAGCAGAAGGACAACCCGAGTTGTTTCGACACTGGTTCGTTCATGATAATGCGTCTGCTCACACTGCGCTGAGTGTTCAGCAGTTTTTAACAAAAAACATGAATGATTCACGTGCCCCACCTTCCCTATACACCTGACATCGACCCATGTGACATTTGTTTTTCTTGTTTCCCCAAATGAAAAACGTTTTCAAAGGAAAACGATTTGTAGATATGAAAGAGAAGCAACAAAATAGAATAGGCTACAATACAAACATTGTATATCGATTTTTAACGTATTACAATTTATGCCAACATAAGCCAACAGGGCTTGTGCGTCGCACGCGGGAGGTACGTAGATACTCAGGTATGCACACAGTCACGTTAAAAATAAAGTTTTGTGCCTGTGGCACTGCCCAAAAGTTTCATCGTAATTGTGCACACATCTAACTTTGTTTTACGAGTTCATACTGAAAAGCAAAAACCACAAATTTCGGTAATATCGAGGGCAGTTTCAACATTTTATCACAAACTGAGGTGGAATAAATTCTAATTTGTTTAAACTAAAATACTGTTGGAACAAATGTGGGTTTGCATTCAGTGCGGGTTTTAATTCAGCTATATCTTCACGCAATTTGGTAAAACGTTTAGGCACGTAGTATTTCTTGTTGCCTCTCCATATCTAGTTTTTATGAATCGTTCTAGGTATATTCTGCTTGTACGTTACATTTCTTTCCTTAACACTTTCTGCTTTTTAATGCTTTGCTATTATGTCATACTTCAATTATTCACTAAAGCACAACACTTCTAATTATTTTAGCATATACTTATACTTCGCTTGGGTTTAAGTCCAGACGTAACCGATCCTACTAGGTAATGGGAGTTATCAAATAGCGCCAAGCGCGTGATTCATTAGGCCTTCTCTGCACATGATAGGTCCAGCGGTGATAAAACAGGTACATAAACATGAGAAACACCATAATTGTGGGCTTTTGACGCTCTATAATTGGTCCCATCAGCAAGTAGCGCCGGCTGCGTCTAAACTTAAAGAGACACTGCAATGAAAGAAACATTTTGAAGCTTATTTGGGAAACGTAATTTTCTTTTCTTTATTTTTCAACGGAAAAATGAAAGACGTTTGAAAATTTATGTGATGCGAAATTAGAGCGCAGCTTTTGAGGAGGAAGAGGGGAGGGTATGGAGGGGAAGGTATGCCCCTCCTTCTCGTCCGTGCCCTTCCCTCCTCCGCCTCCGTAACCTCCGCTCCTCTTCCACACCCTCCCCTCCTCCTTTCGCGTACCCTCTCATCCTCCACCTCTATGCCCTCCCCTCCTCCCGCAGTTTCTCCGCTAAATTCAGCGGGAAAATAGACGTCATGTTACCTCAACACCAATTCAATTCCCCGCTATATTTAGCAGGGAAAATGACGTCACATGACTTCGTATCCCGTCACCTATGAACAAATTCTGTTTTCCCGCTAGATTTAGCAGAAAAATTGACGTCGCGTGACCTGAACACCAGTTTAATCCCCTAAATATAACGGGGAAACTGCGTTAATGTTGAGGTCAAGTGACGTCTGTCTTACCACTAAATTTAGCGAGGCTACGCCGACGGCGACGGCGACGCCGGTCTACTTGGAATCCGGCGCCTAAGAGCTGAGCTCTATTCATTTTTGATTCATTTATTGTACCCTTAAGGGCCCTTCTTCAAGGGCATTACATAAGGGGGGGGGGGGGTCATACATGAAAAAATACAAAAACAAAGCACCAGGTGTTGCAGCTAACAATGCTGCACTTGCATAAGATGTGAAAAAATACAATGATTGATTCTTAGTAAAAACGTGAAATTATAGCATCACGAAACAAGGTGGGGTCATCAATGGCCACTATATCAGGTGGCACGTCGTTCCAGTTTATGATGGTCTGTGGGAACAAAGATTGGTTAAAATAATTAGTGAGACCAGTGATCCGCGACACATGGCGTGAGTGGTTTAGCCGTGATGATGGTCTGCTAGGAGGAAGAAGCAGTGAGGAACGTAGTATTGGGTGAAAATGGTAAACCTTATGAAACAAACTTAAGCGTGTTATTTTACGTCGTACGTTGAGAGTTTGGATATCGAGCTGACGTTTGAGAGATGAAACACTAGTCGTTGGGAAATAGTCGTTTAGGATAAATTTAACAGCACAATTTTGGATGGACTCAAGATGGCTGATGAGATAGGCTTGGTGTGGGCTCCAAATGGCTGATGCGTATTCCTATTTCGGTCGCACATATGTTTCGTAGGCCAATTTTCGTAAGTGGGAGGGCGCTTCTTTCAAATTTTGTTTGATGTACCCCAGAGTCCGGGAAGCTTCTGTCACAATAGTTTCGATGTGTTTATTCCAGATTAGATCACTTGTCAGCGTTACACCGAGGTATTTATAATAAGATGTAGACTCAACTAGGTCGGAGCCAATAAAATATAAAAAGTTGCTTCTTGTTTTTTTCCGAGTAAAGAGAACCAGCTTGCATTTTGACATATTCAATGACATAAGCCATTGGGAGCACCAAGCATAAATTAAACTTAAATCACTTTGAAGCTGAAGATGGTTATTGTGATAATTAATTTTGCGATACAGAACACAGTCATCCGCGAAGAGGCGGATGCTAGACGTGATTGAGTTAGGTAAATCGTTAATAATTATTAGAAACAGTAAAGCTCCAAGCACGGATCCCTGAGGAACCCCGGAAGTGATGCGACTGCAGTTTGATTTATGGTTGTTAGCAACAGTGAACTGGGTACGAGAAAAAAGAAAGTCACGTATCCAGGAGACAACAAGAAGGTCAATGCCAAGACAAGAAAGTTGATCGATTAGGCGATGATGAGGAACCCTGTCGAATGCCTTCGAGAAATCAAGGAACAAGGCATCTGTTTGGATTAGTGAGTCAGTATTAGTGAAAAGTTCATGAGTGAACTCTACAAGTTGCGTTTCGCACGAGAAGCCCCTCCGAAAACCATGATGGCGATTGTAAAAAAAGGTATTTTCTTCTAGGTGGGAAATAACGTGAGAAAATATTACATGCTCAAGAAGTTTGGACGCAATGCAGGTTAATGAAATGGGACGGTAGTTCGAGGGCAGGTTACGATCGCCGCTTTTAAAGACTGGAACGACCTTGCCCAGCTTCCAGTCCAAGGTTAAGCAACCTTGCTCCATTGACTGAGAAAAGATCAATTTAAGACACTCACTAGATGTAACTTTGGTATTGCTAAGAATTTTCGGGTTTATATTATCGGGACCACAAGATGACGCTAGTTTTAATCTTTTTATGAGGTGAAGTATTCCATCGGCTGAAATTTCAATGGAAGCCATAGGTACAAAGTCGGACAAGGGTAAACATGGAATATCAGTGGTATTTTCACAGGTAAACACAGAAGAGAAATAATTATTTAATACAGTGGCGCAATGAAGCTCAGATACAGCGACTCCATTTTCGTCCTGAAGATGAATCGTTTTGGAAAATATTTTCGCCTCTAGGCGAAAATATTTTCCAAAACTTCTGGGGATTAGAGCGCAAAATTCTTGGTAATTCTAAAGAGAAGAATTTCTGTTTTGACGATCTACTACTTTTTGTATAAGTTTTGAGGCACGCAAAGTATTCAATCCAACAGAGTAAACGTTCAGCCGTTTCGCCCTTTAATACAAACGTTTCTTTTTATTGTTCAATGAACGCAGTGTTTCGTTATACCAGGGGTTATTCCTGTCGCTCCGCACAGTGACAGTGGGGGCGAACTGCTCAGTGAGACTGTTTATTTTATTTTTAAAAAGTAAGCAGTTTTCGTCAACCGACCTTGAAAAAAAGTTTTCGGCGTATGTTTCATAAAAGGAAGATAAGTGCTGATTTATTGCCACGTAATCAGCTTTGTTGAAGTCGCGGATTGTTTTGATTGTGGGGTTCCTCGTGAGGACGGGAATTGATAACTCAGTGAGCAAGATATTTTGGTCACTTAAACCTGGAACAGAGTCAACATTTTCTATAAGTTCCGGAGAGCTTGTAAGGACAAGATCAAGAATGTTATCACCACGAGTGGGCTGATTTTGGATGAGGTTGAAGTTCGAGCAGTTATCGAGAAGTTTTTTAGCATCATTCGACCCGCTTGTGGTATAATTAACCCAGTCAATGTCTGGAAAGTTGAAGTCGCCAAAGATTAGGAATTGCGCTTTCGGGTAAAGGCCCTGAATGTTAAGCAAAAGAGAGTGCGGATTGTCACAATAATCACTATCCCGAATTGGCGCCCGATAACATGCGCCGATTATGGTTTGCCTAAATGCCGATGTAATGCAGACGAACACAGTCTCTAGTTCAGGACAGGCTCGAACACAAAATGAAGATACACATTTTTTTATCGCGATGAGCACTCTCCCTCCTCGTTTGAAAATCCTATCGCATCGATAAACGTCAAACTGCAGTTCATCAGGAAAAATTTCGCTGTCGTTTATTTAGGGTTTCAGTCAGGATTCCGTTAGAATGACAATGCTGGAGTTATTTTCACAAATGAATGCACTTAGATCATCACGTTTAGTCATAACACTGCGTATATTAGTAAATGTAACACTGTAGTTCAAACTTTTTGACTGCCTCGCGTGCACAGCTGGGCGAAGGGGTGTGACGTTAGGAATCTTCAGTTTTCTAGAGACTTCTATAACAGAGTCGGAGGTAACGTCATATTTATAGCACTTATTATTCATATGCAGCTTATGATAGCGGATTTTGAATGTTTCATTTTGAGACCGAGCAAACAAGTACAGTTTGTTACGAGCGGTGCGGACAGCGTACGCCATTCTTCCCGAATGGCGTACTCAGAATCTTTTAGTTTAACGCCCGAAGAGAGAATGTTCTGTCTATCTTGGTAACGCAAGAACTTGACAATGATGGGCCGATTTTTGTTAGGTAACAACTTTCCAAGCCTATGTGACCGCTCAAGTTCGTTCGGGTCAAGCTTAATTCCCAGCCGTTGCTCACAGAAGCTCAAAATAGTTGCCTCCGATTGAATCAAAGTTTCATTTTGCAAGTCAGGGACACCAAAGAACAATAAGTTCGATCTCCGAAGCCTGTTTTCGGCATCGTCGCACCTTGCGTTTACTTCCGATAACTCTAATGCAATTTTGTTGGAAAATTCCGAACTGCTTCCGCTCCCATCCGAAGCCGTCCTCATAGAGCTTAGATCGGCGTCTATTGCCGCTACCTTTTCTTTAAGGTTCTTTATTGCCACATCTGTTGATGATTGGGCTTCCTGGAGCTTCTTAATTTCGGCAAGCATGTGGCTTTGGCCAATCTCAATTCTAGTTACAATGCTCAAAATATTAGCCACTTGGGAATCAACACTGTCTGGTCCGGGATTGGTTTTGATATCTCCACCTCCAGACAGTTGCAGGGTTAGTAATGCTAGGTAAACGGCATGTGCACTCAGCGTCAGGAGCATAAACAGTCGGCGTCGACACTCAGAAACGTCGTAGGGGCACGACACCGCAATCAAACAGGGGTCGTTACTTCGGTGGCAGTGAGAATTTGGAACGTAACCAACCTGAACGACGTAGAAAAGGATTGACATCGTTGTTTCCAATGCGATGCCGTGCCCCAACTGGCCTCGCTGACTGACTAGCTTAAGTAGCCATGCGTCCAGATAGCTGTTCGGTGACGTCCCAGGTTGCCAGACACCATATACGTTGTAGGCCAAGCGTGGTGACTTGATCGTTGGTGCCACCGGGATAGTTGTCGAGTCACTGGCTGGGACGATCCAAAGGCCATCGCAGTCGAAGAAGTGTCCGTGAAGATGACCGGGCGACGTCGTTGCGTATGCAGCTGTCAGCAACATCTGAACGACGGAGAAAAGGATTGACATCGTTGTTTCCAATGCCGATGTCGTGCCCCCTCTATAAAAATGTAGCAATATTTACGCCGTTAACCGTAATTTAGGTTGAGTTCAGGGCACGCTGTAGGTCCTGCCCACAAATCAGTGGCTCCTCCCATAACTACTGGATTGGCTTGGCTGGTCGGTCGAACACGCTCAGGAGTCTCGTGTCTCCCTTTTGCGACATCCGGTACGTCTAGTCTGGCGTCTGACACTGCCTGTTACCGCTCATTAACACTGGAAGCGGATCCCCGTTCGCAAAGCGGTTGCGAACGCGGTTGTATAAAGACCCAGTACAATTGCACGCGCACTTGATGTCATCGAGTGCGCGTGCAATTGTAGTGGATCCAGTGTGAATGAGCGGTTAGTTGTGCGAGCAGACGCGTGGCAGCTTCCGCATCGTCTGCTGTTTCACCGCCGTCTGTCTGTCGTCTGCAATGCTCGAGAACGTGGACAAGAAAGTAGCGCGTCGGCGCCCGTTCTCGCCTTCGTCCGTCTGCAATTCCGTCCCCGTCTAACACATTCTACAACGCTCCCAAAACTCAACCACGAAAGCGGCGTTCTAGCGTTTTATCATGAGCGACTGACGGCCCAACACACGAGCCTGTCAGCGTTTGTCGGTGTGCCGTAAAAACTGGCCGAGAAGAAAACAAAAAAGCGACGAAATGAATGTGCGATTGTTTTAGCATTTATAGTATTGTTTCCGTTGTTGTTGTTGTTGTTGTTGTTGTTTTTGCGCAATACTATGAAACACGAACAGAAGCAAAGCTGGAAGGAATGAGCCTTAGATCGCATGACCAGCAACCAATCACCAAGAAAGTTGGCCATCTAGTTGTAAATTGCCTACAAAGCTGAACAAACCAGATATGAAATATATATTGCTCTAAAACGCTTATCAGTTAACCCGAGTCGGCAATATTTCGATGGTTACGTTTACCTTGCACCTCAAAGCCACGTTTACGTTTACCTTGCACCTCATTCCCCGTCTTGCTAAAAAAGGAGTCCTCTTCTATATTGAGAGCAGACAGAAAAAGAAAGAGAGGAAAAGCAATGCGTTTTTTTTGCGTCAACCGTGATCTCGTAAGTTGCAACCTGTTGTTCATCAAATAACAAAACAGCCGGTCCTTTCTGACCCTCTCTAGGAGTGTTGATGATAGTCACGGATCTCGCCATGGGATGAGCCTTGTTAGCTTCGTTTCTCGGCCCGAAGCTGTATGTCGGTGCACCACTCCAAACCATTCTTCTGTCGCCAAAAGAGTGCAGGCTTGAGGCTCCTCCCTGCGCTAAACTTGTCTGGGTTCGTTGAGTCAAGGTTGTCTAAAGGTGGAAACGAACAGAGCCAACCTTCGACATCCTCATGCCGATCTTATGCATGGGCACAATCTTGTTTGCGCAGGGGTCGCAATATGTTTGCAGTTATAACCACTGTCATTATTGACAGTTGCCGGCGAGACCGCTGTCTCGGCGCGCAAGCAGCAGATTAAAAGGAACTTTTCGCGAAAGAGAGAGAGTTTGGAAAGGAAGAGATAGTGATGTACACTCACTCAGGTGGGATTCTTGCAAAGTATATTTTTGGAGTGTTGGGATGGGAATGAAAAATTAAGGACGTCTTTGTCGGCAGTTCCAGCTTTTAAATTCGTTATCTGATTTCGTACTTGTTCCCTTAACTAATGTCCGTTGTACTCGTTCAGCCCTGATGGTATTATCGTCCTCCTTTCCTTATTTCTTACATGCGTTCCCTTTAAATAAAAAGACATACAGTGCACTCTTTCTCGGCGATGTTTTTCAGCGATTATAATTTAGGTAATCGAAGAGACTAAAACAATAGAGAGTCAAAATAGAGGGAGAGAGATAATAGGGAGGCGAAAGGTCACATTTTGTCACGAAATCCCGCATTGGTTTGAACATGGAAGTAAGCGGTCACACGTATTTTGTATATCCACATTTCAGTCACGGCTGCAATTATCTGCACAAAACGAAGCTACTGTGAGGAATACTTGGGAGACAGAAGCAAATGATATACCGCAACTCACATACTCGTCCGGTAACCGGCCTCGACGTATAGACGCATTGAAGAGAGCACTGCCTCCGTCCAGAGCAGCTACAGTTCTGTTGACTGATAGTTTCCGCCAGAAATGTTTTCGACGCACCGGTGAGCAACTTTCAGAAGAGTGGCTCTTTGGGCTTGTTGGTTGGCCATTTCATAAAACTTATGCGTGCGCAGCGAAGACGAGGACGAAGGGAGGACAGGACAGAAACGAGGCGTACCTCGTTTATGTCCTGCCCAAACGAGGTACGAAGAGCACTTCGTTTGTGCGTGCGCCTCGTTCGTGTACTGTCCTCCATTCGTACTCGTCTTTGCTGCGCACGCACAAGTTTTATGAGTCAACTTTCGGAGCGTGTACGGTGAGTGACCCACTTGAAGGTCTCCGGCAGGCAACCAAGACAGCCGATTGGGGGTCCGTACCGGCTCAAAAAGGCATCCCCCTTTCACGCGTGTGGGGACTTGAAAACGGAAAGGTGAGTCCTCGGCGAACTGCAGAATCGGTATTTTAGTGCTTATTTCGAGTTTCGCAAGTTAAAGACCGTAGACTTCGTAGACTATCTAGGCAAATAACATACCTTTTTTTATAAAACCTTCTGCGTGAACACAACGGGGAGGACTGCGGAAAATTACCTATGTTTACGCATACGTAATTTATTAGCGCGCATGCATTACTTGTTAAATGAAGTGTTTTTGTGAAGGGATACCAGCGAGTGTTTTTGAATTTTGTCTCCACAAATATAGTTTATTTACGTAAGTTTACACACAAAATAAAATATGCTTTCTATAATCCAAACAGACCACGTTTTTGCAAAGAATAGAACGTGATTTCATAAGTGGAAAACATAATTGTCAAACTACCAGAGATACGGTATTTCTTACGCAGATAGGTACTGAGCACCTTTATGAATTATTTCCTGGTGTTTACTTTTAAATAACGCATTTTTCATGTCACACTGCGCTCCAGCGATTGTAGAGATAAGAAGACTCGCCTTCCAGAGCCTAGAACATAATGTCTGGCTCGCGCCGCTTTCATACTGCAGGTGGCGTTAATGTTAACATGAATGACTTATTTGAGACCTCTGTAACGTCCCTCAGATATGTAGGAAGTTGCCAGGAGCATATATAACCGCCAAAAAATGACCGCATCTCCAAGTGGTGAATGATGTTGATCGGGCCAAGCTCTGGCGGTGCTGATGAAACAGATTTTTTGAGCATTTGACAGCAGCGCCCTCTGGTCTTTAAACGTTGAGCCAATGCATGCAAAGTATAACGCGATTATATACGCATTTGACCGCAGCGTCCTCTACTGTATAGACGTCGAGCAAACATGCAACGTTTCATCCATGACATCCCCAGCTCTTGAGTTACTACCACATCTCAGAGCCCCCTACTCGTCCCGCAGTCGTGGCCGAGTGGTTAAGGCGATGGACTAGAAATCCATTGGGGTCTCCCCGCACAGGTTCGAATCTTGTGGACTGCGCAAACATTTTTTTTGTCTTTTTTTAAGAAGACAGATGGGATGGCAATCGATGTGGGCACGGACGCCAGACAAGGCTAGACCCTAAACATTCACAGGAAAGTAACTTCCAACAACATCCGTTATTATTGAGGCCGCCAGTAGCATTGCGGCGAAGCCAGTATAGTTCAACCAAGGACAGAGTGACAGTCCTAAAATTGGCTTAACCAAATAGTGCAATAGGTTTGGCCCACATGAGCAATGGGGGACTCGCGCAGCCCCTACTAAACCTACGTTAATCCCACGTGGGCAAAGCGAGGCCATGCCCAATATGGGCTACCCACGCAGTGGCTCCCACCTCGGGTATTCGAGGGAAAAGTCGAGCGCAGCGTGGGCATTGGGCTGGCCATGCATTAAAAAAACAACGTGTGTCCCACCTCGGCTTTGCGGGGGTCAATTTATTAACGGTGTGTATTTAGCGGTGGCAACGCATGGGCATGTCCGACTTCAATCAATTCATTTTATTTACTCCCGTAATACAAAAAAAAGAGGCGATGGAGGCAGGAGAAAAAGCTGCAGCATTGCAGCTTGACGAATCCCCTGTCCCGTGCAGGCAGCTCGGTCAGCGGGATACAATCGCATTATTTGAAACAAAACAAAAAAAGAACATTTATGTACCACACCAAGAAGTATGTTTTAGGAGGATAACATTTCACAGAATCTCTTTTTATTTAAATTACCAATGCAGATACCTTGTTCTTTAAAGAAATTCGATACTGTTGGAAGTGTGGGCTGAATCATCTGAAGCCCGTAATTAGTTCATGGAAGTGGTACTCTTCTCAAGGTTCCGGCGTTACGCATATCGTATGCAATATTTTCGCTAGTTAATTTGGAAATTTGCCGTAACGGATGATTAGGAAATTTAATGGATGCCATGTACATAGCTGCTAGCTTATATTTAAAATAGTCATTGATTTTTATTACTTAATGTTTAAAAAAAGATGCTCAGGTATGTGCGCAATACGACTCATTCGTTACGATGCGGATTCCTTTTTTTTTGCAGCAAATACAATTCATTAACGTTAGTACTTGTCGTAGTGGCGGTGTCACTGTGAGTTCTGTCTGATCGACTTCCCATGTGAGTACTGTATCATGATGTAGAATATCCGAGACTGTGGTAAAAGCTGGGAAACTTGGTCGAAGAAAAAAGACAGGAAAAAGCGCCAGTATAACCACGAAATATTCACAGAACGGTGTTTGCGCTGACAATTCAAGGTCACAAGAGGAAATTAAGCACATATGATTTTTTTTTTTTTAATTCAGATAAGACCATGTTGAACTCAGTTTTTTTAAGGAGAGGGAGCTGTTGACTGTTTAAGAACAGTTTTGAACTGATATGCGCTTGTTGGAACCGGCAATCGAACCGTTATTTCAAATGCCTCACTGAACCAGAACCAAAACGGAATAAAATTCAAAGCTACTGAGCCCGAACGTGAAACGAACTGGAATAATGACCGGTTCGACTCCCTGCCTTTAACCCAGCCGATCTTTTATAGTGTTTTCGTTGAACACAAATAAAGAATTGGATTTATAAAGTTAAGAAATTGCAAGAATTGTACGGCAAACGTAAACGTTTACGTTTTAGGGTGGGCTTCATAATATGGTGCTACAGTCCCTTGTGCTGGCGCAGTATACCGATTGCACTTTGTCAGCGGTTTTCTGTTCTTGCCGCAGTGCGTGGAGATTTGGGGCAGGTATACGCGGCATCGCTTCTGACAGAGCACTAGCGGTGCTGTTGTGCAAGTATGCCAGGCAGAGAACAAGACTGCTCTTTCTAGCGCCACGTACGAACTAGGCATTCTTAAGGCATCATCAAACAAACAACATGCTAACCATGTATCTGCGGAAAGTATACGGTTCGTTTCCAAAGAAAACTGGGTGATTTAAATTTTTGGCGTCTGTTTTTTCGACTTGAAAGCCTTTTACGCTTGATCGAGCGGTCAATGCCTGCAGTGACACCAAGTGCCACGAGGCGCTTTGTGAGACCACCCTTCGGCTTAGTATAATTAGTGCTTTGAAGAACCTCTTGCATACTGCTGCAGTCGTTTCAACGCTTGTTAAGGTCAGCTTGAAGGCTGGTTCTCACATGCAGTGAAGCGCTGATGTAATGCTACCCACGCGTCGTCGGCTACTTATCGTCTGCCATGAGTAATAGTTTTGACGGTGCGATACAGGGCAGGTGAACGCTACCGTGAGCACGCGCTTAGTGTGAGGTCAGCGCTATGCTTGTAGCGCTCCGCTGCATGTGTGAACAGGCCTTAATGCTGCTTTTTTCGCACTAACATAATTTAGCCCCCAATGGCCATATTTTACGGGAAGGAATTAGAGAAACGGAATGGTGGAGCTCAGCCATTACAAGAGTGGGAATGGGTCCAGCGTCTCCATTTTGAGGGGTTGAAAGGATTGAAATTGTTGGAAACTCCAACTTCCCGGAATGTAATTAAAACGGAATGGGGGTGCCCCTTTCCGCAACACCGGTATCACGTAACAAACGCCTTATTTTGTTGTTTCTTAATGTGCTTTAAAACTTCCCAACTTGCACCTCTGCCATTAAACGAATAATTAAAATGTGCTTAGTCGTCTGAATTAATGAAATAACTAGGCACACTATAAAAATTTGAGAAATTTTCTAAGACGCTTGCTGACAACGTACAGGGGGTTTAGCTCCCTCAAAGCGCTTCGTATTTTTTTAAAGTTTTGTGCAATGGTTTTTAGACACCCGAAGTGTAAAGACTATAATTACAAAGACGCCATCCACACATTTTAACATCTATCATCAGTTTGCAATTTCCACAAACACGTGCGCGTGCAGAACGACAACAAAGGAATGCAGATAGACTTCAGAGTCGGCAGAAAGAGGCACGATATGATGTCATCCTTTCTAGCTGCCAACGTTAGATTAGCACATTTACGGAACTCCCCATAGATGCTGCATGCACGAGCAGTAACCTCTCTCCCCCGGCTTGCCTCACGTCGTTCGACGCGCCACCGTTTCTGGGGGACGGCTGCTTTGATAACTGCAGTGTTTTTTATGCAATACGTGTCTTTGGAGAAGTACAGCGTGTAGATATTACTTTTGTTGTGCTTTGTGAAACGCACAGTTTTGAAAGAAAAATCAAGATGGCGCTTCACTCGACAGAAGGCTGACTGAAGGGAGCGGGGGGGGGGGGGGGGGGGGGAGGGTGTTACTTCCGTGGCAGAAGTTTCACAAGAGAGTTAATTTTGTAACGTTGCTAGCTGCTTAATACTAAAGGATTATTTACTTTCTGAACTTATCCTGACAAACTTCGGGGAGGCGAGAGTTTAAGCCGATCTTGGCGTTCGGGTGTGGCGCTCCTCGTGGATGAATTAGGTCCGAGCTTCGCACGAACTGGGACCCCCGCAAAGCGGCCGGTGGTTGTGCTCGCGACGTCGGCGAGGTGCAAACTCCTGTTTTACACGACGAGCGCCTCGTCGAGAACACAACGCCTGCACTACATTCTAAAAGAAAATCTTTTAAGGTTCCTCGGCTTGTCCGTATTTTGCACCCTAAAAGTTCTTCTAAGCATTCCCTAATAGGGGTTTCGTAAGCGCCTTTTTTATGCGAAAGAGGTCTCCACCGCCCATCCCATAATGACGTCACACGTGACATCACGTGTGACGTCACGAGTGTCACTAGGGTCAAGAGTAACGTTTCGACTAGGGTCAAGAGTGACGAGATGAGGAGGGAGGAGGAGGGTGGAGGTGAAGGAGGGAGAAGGGGGAGGAGGAGTGGAGGTGGAGGGAGAAGGACAAGGAGGTGAGGAGGGGAGAAGGGGAGGAGGAGGGGGAGGAGGGGGAGATTATGAGAGGGTAGGAGGAGTGGAGGAAGCAAGAGGAGAGAAGGAGGAGAGGAGGGTGGAGGAGAGAGCAGGGGAAGAGAAGGGAGGAGGAGGGAAGGAGAAGGAGGAGGGGAGGGCCCAGCTACCCGTCCTGCAGGCAAGTAATATAATAATTGGGTTGTGTGTGTGTTTATACAGCCTAGAACTTGGTCTGCCTCACAGGGGCGACGAGTCTCCCAGCTGTAGATGAGAAATTTAGCCAGTGCGGTACAGCCGCTAGCCTGGGGTCTTTAACGTGCATCACGCAGTAGTGATACACGACCGCACGCCGGTACGATGCTCATCCAGATCGAAACGGGCAGGGGTGGGGCTCGAGCCCAGAATCCCTGGGTTCTGCAGCGCGAGCTTTCGCTCCACGTGCTCCGAGCTGGTGTGCGCTGGACCACTCGGCCACCGATCCCCCCAGGCAAGTAATATCACCATTCATAAATCGCAGAGAGGCACGTATGAAAACGTGGTGTACTCGTCATCCAACTAAGGTCGGCAGCGGCTTGCTCGTGGTAGCTCTTTATCTTTCGCCTACAGCACTCAGCAAATATTTCGCGCAAGACAAAGAAGAACTTTATAACAGTCATGCAGCAAAAAATACCATTCGTTCCGAGAGAAGTGCACTCGCTGTTCTGCTGTGCACTCTCGGGGAGTACGCTCAAGACTAATGCTGAGGGAATCGAAAACGCCGAGCAGTCTTCAACAAAGCCGAGAGCAAGTAGAATGACATCGAGAGACTTACGCGCTTCGGCATAGTGTTGACTCTGAAGGCCGGTTCACACACTTGCGTTGGAGTCCGTTTGACTGCGCTGCGTCGATAACCCAAAGCGACTCAACGGCCTATTCGTGCTTCTTATAAAGCGTAGAATCCAAATCAAGGAATCATCGTGGCACAAGATATAAGTGGCAGGGATGTCCTGGTTTTTCGCAGCCGCAACGCAGTCAAACGCAAATGTCTGAACCAGGCTTAACGCTGTCTCGTACTGCTACCTTGCTCCTGCTGTTCTGTTTCTTGGCACCGGCAGAACTTAGACATAGTGGAGCTTCTAGAAGTGAGAACTATGTTTCCTTTCTCCGGAAGAGCGGTGAGCGAGAATACCCCAATATATATATTGTCACAGGTGGTGACTAAAAACAATAGATAAACAGAAAGAAATAAACGTTTAATGTGGCGAACTTGTGCCAAAAAATAAAAGAGTACAAAAGATAATAACAGAGCGTCGCAGGCGTCGAAGTCGGCGAAACCGCAGGATCGAGCGCTGGGGCTAGACTGACTCGACAAGGTCGCGAGCGGCGTCTTATCTAGAGTGAGTCACTATCTCGAAGATTCGACGGAGAAGGTTCGAGCGTAGCGCGCTCGGGGCGAGAATGAACACGCACTTTCTAGAACAACATAAGCGGGGATAACGATAGAAGTTATGTCCGGAACAACAATAAACGAGAAAGTTCTAGAAGTCCGTGACCCCTGCGCGCGGCATTACTCCCCCCTTTAAAAGTGCATCGCCCCGATGCAACACAAAACAAAACAAAGCACATAAAAAGAACGGCAAACTGAAGAGTCATTTGAAGCACATAAGATCCACAGTCCTATCGAGCGTAGTACGGCTTCAGGCGCACGACGTGGACGACCTCAGGTCGTGGTGGGCGGCGTGAAGATGTTCGTGTTCCGTCGGGCATCACCTCGTAGTTCAGCTCGCCGAGGCGGCGAAGTACCTTGTATGGTCCAAAGTACCGTTTCAGCAGTTTCTCGCTGAGGCCGCGGCGGCGGATGGGCGTCCATACCCACACCCTGTCTCCGGGCTGGAAGTGGACGTCCCTGCGACGAAGGTTGTAGCGGCCCGCGTCGACGCGCTGCTGGTCTTGAATCAGGAGTCGGGCGAGCTGGCGGACTTCTTCGGCCCGTTGAGCAACCACCTGGCCGTCGTCGCTCTCAGTGTCAGTTGGCTCATGGGGTAGCATCGCGTCTAGCATGGTCGTTACTTTCCGACCATGTACCAGCTGGAAGGGTGTGAATCCAGTGGTCTCTTGAACCGCCGTATTGTAGGCGAACGTGACGTAGGGCAGCACCTCGTCCCACGTCTTGTGCTCTACGTCGACGTACATAGAGATCATATCGGCGATTGTCTTGTTGAGTCGCTCCGTCAGCCCGTTGGTCTGCGGGTGGTACGCAGTTGTACGACGGTGGCTGGTGTGACTGAGTCGGAGGATTTCTTGGGTCAGCTGTGCCATGAACGATGATCCGCGATCTGTAATCAGAACTTCTGGCGCGCCGTGCCGGAGGACGATGGACTCAATGAAAAACTTAGTAACTTCCACAGCAGTCCCCGAAGGAAGGGCTTTCGTTTCGGCGTACCGCGTGAGATAATCTGTGGCGACGATGATCCAGCGGTTCCCCGACGTCGAAGGCGGAAAAGGACCAAGTAGATCCATTCCGATCTGCTGGAAGGGTGCAGTTGGAGGAGAAATGGGCTGCAGGAGTCCGGCCGGCCTCGTCGGAGGTTTCTTGCGTCTCTGGCACTCGTGGCATGATCGTGTGTATAGGTGAACGGTCTTGGGGAGCTTGGGCCAGTAATACTTTTCACGAATACGGGCCAGTGTCCGGCTGTAACCAAGGTGTCCGGACGTCGGGTCGTCGTGGCAGGCTTGGAAGATCTCCTCTCGAAGGTCACTCGGGATTACCAGCAGCCACGGCGAGTTACTGTCCCCAAAGTTCTCCTTGCAGAGTACACCTTGTCGAATGGCGAAGGTCGGCAGGGTTCGTGAGAAAACACGGGGCACGGTACTCCCGCGCCCTTCCAGGTGCTGAATTAATGCGCGCAGCTCACGATCGTTTCGTTGACGTCGTGCCAGGTCGTCGTTGGTCACTGCTCCTAGGAAGCACTCGTCGTCATTGTCGTCGCTGCTGCCGGAAGGTGTTTCGAATCAGGAGTTGGCATATATACATATATATGTATATATATGTATATATATATACATATATAATCAGATTATTTAGCACGGTATATCGCAAAATCAAAATACCTCAAGAGAAGAGCAGGAAGAGGAAGAAAGGAGGGGAGGACGAGGAGGAGAGGAGACGGTACGGATGAGGGGGAGCGGCATACTCTCCCCTTAGAACCCTCCTCTCGTCCTCCCCAAGAGCAGGGCTCTAATTCGGCATTACAGGGAGTTGTAAGCGTCCTTAACTTTTTTAGTTCTAACTTTTACTTCCTATGGCAAAATTCTTATACCTTAATGCACGTTATACGGCCACCTTAGTACAAAATCTTAGCTCAATGCGTTCACGAACCGATTTATGCGGTCCGCTTCAAACAGCCACCGATCATTTTGCTTCACGCTACAACATCAGAAGAATTTGGCCTCCTCTTATTCTGCCCCTAATCCTCCTCCCCTTATAGCACGGGAACAGACATGGCGCCAGAAATGAAAGAACGATTCTTCGAATGAGGCATGGTATACGTCGTCGCCATTCTTAAAATACAAATTTAGCGGGCAAAAAAAAAAAATGTTAAGAAAAAAGCAAAAAAAAAAAGAAGCATCTTCATTCTATAGAATCTGCGTACAAATGAGGCTTAGCTACCCAATATGCAGTTCGTCTAAATTATTTCAGCTCAATGCCGTATGCTTTGAAGACAAGCAATACCTTAACACTCATTGACGTAGTCTGTAGCGAAGTGCCGAAGAAATACTTGCATGTTCCTCCTTCTTGTAATCTTTTCTAGTAAATTATAAGGCTTCCCAGTCATCATAAAGTGGAAGCCCGAGGTCACGCTGTCTAAGCATCTATAACTATTTTTCTTGTATCGTGTGTTTCCTTTTTTTATCTCTTTTTTTTTTCTGTAAGTTTTCCATGGAGTTATTACCGCTTTCACAAAAGTTATGGGGACGTCTCAAAACGGGTGAGTGTCGGGTATCACCGGCCAGATTGTGAAGTAAGTGAACTTCCCGCCGGGTAAATCCCCCGTGAGACACGTGAACATCGACAGGAAGCGCGTCCCCCTGACTCGCTGATGCACGTAAGGGGGCAGCTGCCTATACGGAGTGCAAGTCGTCTGTTTGTTGCGCAGGAGTCGTGGTGACGTCAGAAGGACGCCGAGCTTTGATTGGCTTTGATTGATACCTAGATGCCTTAAGGTCTACCCACTATTTTTTTTTTCAGTCAGCCAATAAGAGCTCGGCATCCTTCTGACGTCACCGCAAAGCCTGTGAGAGGAGCCGACCAAGTTGCGCTCCGCATTCATCGAAGGTGTCAAACACGCGTGCGGCCTCAAAAATAGAGCTTAAAGTAAGTATATGCGTTCTTTCTCAAACTACGCATACACCTCACAAGACGTTTTCTTTTTTCGAGGTATGAATTTTGCTGATGCTGAGGAAGTGAATTTAGCTATGGGTTAGCCATAATCTATCAAAAAAAGAAGGTACACGTATTCAATCAATCAATCAAATATTTGTATTTTGCGACAAATCTCAGATGCAGATATAAATGGTCTATGAATGCACGAAGGTGGATGGCGGTAAAAGATTAAATTTTCTTACAGAACGTTTGAAACACTCTCGTATAACTTTAATCAGATGACGGAAAGCTCCGACACTTTGGTGCCTGACTTGGACCGCTAGAGCAACATGTGACCGGAAGCTTACAGTTTTGCAATACGTAGTTTATTTTTGAAAAAAGAAAACTTTGTAACCTTTTTTTTCCTGTGGACATCCTATGGACACTTATTGAAGACTCCTTTCGCCATTCACGATGATTAAACGAAGCATGACTTTGATTCACCAACGATGATTCATCTCTGGGATGAAATATCATGACGTAACGATGATCGATCTTGCACAAAGAAAAAAGATATCACCCGGTGGGCAAAGTCCCCGACCGCGACGTTATGAACAAATTATGGCAGCTTGAATGGCAAGCTCGGAGTTACATCTTGCTTATGAAGAGATTGGACGGTTTCCTTTAAAAATGTCTCTATCAGACGTTCCAAAATTTTGTCAGTGATGCATGATCATTTTTGTTTAAATATTTGATTTTCCGTGTTGAAGTGACCATCTCAATTAGCACTGGAATAAGGGTGTTTCGGTATTTTGAACGTAATAAAAGACGAGACGAAGACCCCGTTAACGAACTTGGCTGCGTTGAACGCTGATGATGTTTACCATGTTTTTTTTAGTTTCTTACCTGTTATTGCTAAGTGGAAGTTAGAACTCCAGACGGGCAAATAGAACGAAATAATGTTTTCTTTTTTTGTGTGTGTGAATTCTTATAGCAAAGTACACGATTGGGTTAGTTGGTGATGCATTGTAAATAAAACCTGTGTGTTTATTAAAAAAAACAAAAACGAAGGACGAGGTAAAGAAACTGTACAGACCACTGCTTGGACTGTCCAGGTTTTTTTTACTCGTCCTTCGTTGTTTTTGTCCAGTGTTTATTCGGAAATCTTCATAGCCCTTAAGTCAGTAAAGATACGGGATAAATATTAACTAAAATGTAAAAAAATAGGTCAGAAAACCAAGAGGCATTTCATCATTACGTGTCTGTGAATACATTTGAGGGAGCTTATTTAAATTATTTTTCTTTTTGTTTTTATTTTCTTGTTGTGGTTAAATTATCTCATATTCCTTTTTAACCCAGGGCAAGGCTAAAATCATTACACTTGGCTTTTTGTTCAATCATTGCGTTCAACTCAAGCCCCAGCCGATCGAAAAGGTAGAAATACCGGGCAGCGAACTGGTACACGGCGGCTGTATAAGCTCCCCAATACCGCCATGAGAGCGTTAAAACAACCGCATTTTCTTTATATATTATTGGGGAATAATAAACAGTCATCAGCCAATTGCAAAGTGTGTAGTGTCTTCTCATTAAATGACAAGACCGCCACAAGTTGGTTGGCAGTAGCTGCAGCATGGACGGTCTAGTAGGCCTATATAAAGATACACCCCCCAAAGAGCGGTTTCTTTAATGAAGAGAATCTTACAATTATCAAACGAAAATACAAATCCAGCTTAATTTCAAAGTATGAGTCAATTGAGAGTGTGTTGGGCTTCTATACCTCGTCCATCCTCTAAGCTGAGAGTGCGGAGGAAGCTACATGCTGGTTGCAACAGTCATATGTCTATCTTTACCATGCAGTGAGCGCGCAGAAAAAGGCGTATCGTGATTAAAAGTAGGCGGTTGATTGGTGGTGGGGGTGTGTCGGTCCCACCTCACTGTCAACTTAAGTGTGAACGGAGTATAGTGTCGAACAGGAAGAATAAAAATTGAATATTAAAATAACCGTGCGCACAAAGATGCTTCGAAAAAAGGCGAGCTCTTTCAATCACTTCCTCGGTGCATTCAGAAGTGGAAAACTCATTACCCCCTGTGAAGAATACCTTTCCACCAATGAAATAGTTTAAAAGAAGCCTACCTGCGTCACGTTCTTGCGAAATGTCACCTTCCTGCCATGAAACCTTTTCTTCGTAGTTCTGACTTCAGCATTCATTTCTGCCGACCTGTTTAGTTGTCTGTATTTCAATTTGGCGTTTTCTGCGCTCTTTGCGGCAGTCGAGGACTCCCAGAGAAACCATTCCCCGTAATATGAAACAGACGCGGCCGTCGACAAAAACTTTCCTGGATCGAAGAACTGCTACACCTTACCACGCCGAAAATACGTTGCCACCTTCTTTTTCTGGACAGAATGTATTATACGAACTGGAGGCGTTCGGTCCAAACTACTGTCAAAGCTGCGCGCTCTCTAAAGGAACATTCGATTATACATAAGTCACGACCAAGACGGGCTTCAAAATTTGTGAGCCTGACCTTATTGCGCGAGAATATTACGTTCGAGATACTTTGAAATGCCATGACTTGAGGTGATACGTTTTCCCATTAAAATATACAGTCCAAAGTGGCTGAATTTTAGCCATAAATCTTGGTACCATTTTTACTTTTTTATTGATTACGTCTTATATTGATTGAAGTGTAAATACATCTTTATGGGTTTATTCAAATATAACTTTTTTACCACCCATGTTTCAAGGGTCGACAGGGCCGGCACGTCCTTATCATTAAACTACTACGTGTTCCTTACCATCGAGTGGTGATATGAATGAGCATGTCCAACGTAACTTTTTATTTGGGAATATTGTGTTAACCATTTGAGCTACATCTGTATGTGACCGACAAGGGAAAGGCAACTGTTAGCTTAAAAGGGTGATAACAAAGCAGAACTTTCCCCAAAAGCGAATAAAATAAAAAGCGAAGAACAAGGAGAACATTTATGGGTTTTTATATATGCCGTATGCGAAATAAAAAAAAAATAAAGTTGTGCCTTTATTCTTAAGGTGAACCAAATAAAGCTCTTAAATATCCTTAATTAGTCTGTTTATTTTCTAGATGATTGGGGAAAATAAACTGTCTGCATGCTCCACACGTGCCACGTTGAGATGGGCACAACTTAAAAAATAAGATAATAATCAGTCACATGTTTTACACCAGTATTGCGAGTCTCCTTGTCATGTGGTTTTATTTATTATCAAACTTTGCAAACTAGACCGTCGAAAAGTCGAATTATTGTATTACTTGATTGACAGTGCCCTGGAATAGGACATGTTTGAGCAGACACCCTGTGTTTTTTGTGTACCTTATTTACGTTTGTAGTAGATACTACGAGCCATTTAAGGCTCATGCAAAGGGGTTAGATACAAATATGTAGAAAAACAAATGATGTAGTATACGCAAACATTCGGTGGCGGCGAAGTATCCTTCTGAATGTTGGGCGGCTTTTAAAACAAGCATCGTTAACTGCGATCGCCCGCGTCGTTTAAATCTCTTCATGGTGTTTAAACCTTCAAAGTGTAAACGAAACTTGAAAACAATGTAGAAGGGACAAAAGAAAGTGGACAGACAGTGTCTCAAACAAAATAGAGGGGACAGAAGAAAGCGGACAGACTCGTTTTTGTCCCTTCGTCTTTGCCTTCAAGTTTCCTTTCCAGTCTCAGACTTTAAATCTCATGATTTATACGTATCAGCTTGTCTTATCTTTTACCTTTTTTTTCGTTTAAATGTTCCCGCACCAATCAAATGGCATCTACAGGTATACGAAGATGCATGCGTATCCGAAAAAATATTCAGGTACACGCTCCCGATACAAGTAATTCAGTACACAATATAATTCATTGCTTCTTTGTTAACGGGACATTGACAACGTATTTAAACTCGCCGAGTTTTTTTTTTTGTTCTTTTTTTTTAATTTGAACATGACCTACGAGAGCCCAACTTTCCAAAACACAATTTGCGGCACGAAATTGGTTTTCTTTTCCCCCTAAAGGACCCAGTCGAGAATTCGCCGGTTTCAGTGCATTCACTCTATTTTTCATTGTCAGGTGCCGTTCAAACTACGTGTACCCAGACTTGTACACGTTACTAAAAAAAGTAAAGAATGAAATAATAAATTACTCATGGCTAAATGTACCTAATGACAGTTACAGTTACACTTCCGTAAAAGTAAGTGACCGTTACTTCAAAAAGCAATATGGCGTTGCTTTCAGCCTTACTGTCCAGGGGTAAGAAACAAGACATAAGGGTTATGGAATCGTTTATTGTTGCCGCAACTCACACTTTTGTGACCTTGAGCAACATCTCGGTCTCAAAAAGTCTCATCGGACATTTGCCTCGTTTCTATGTGAAGATATCGTCCGCCGCACTAAACAACTTTTCAATCGACCTTTTTCCAAATAGGGGCTGCCACATGGACTCGGGACCGAGTGGCTAAAGAAGGCTCGATGTAGACGTAAGCACTTCTTATGAGTTGTGAATGCGAAAGCATGCACGCGCTATTCTGCTGCCTTATTTCGTCTTCCGCGTGCTTGCGACGACGGTCGAACGTTCGCGCTCGATCGTCGGCCCGGTGACCTTGGGCGTGGAGAGTGGAACCGTTGCCTCGCAGACACGCAGCGCCATGGGGTGGCGGTCGTTGAAACTGACGCGCAGGGGCAAATGGGAGCCTCGTCGACGCGCGCCAGCCTGTGGGACTGTAGCCGAAAACCATCAGCTCTACTTTGATCTTTTGGATCGGGCGAACTAGGTGTCGTATGCCTAAGCTTTTCTCGTGGTTTCATAGCTGGGAGCTGGTTTCACTTAAAGAAAGGATTTAAAGTGCCGTTTGGTGCGGGTTCAAAGCTGATGACTTCGGCTCGCTCCATGGGACAGTTAATGCTTTCGCATTAAAAGAACCCGTTCGTAAGTCGTACCCTACCTGCTTGACACCCAAAACGTCAGCTAGATGCTGTTGGTCCATTGAGACGCTGTGCCCTGACTCCGGCTCCACCAAACTTTGCTTTTCTCCCCATTGCAGCTTAACTTGGTCCCTGAACTTGATACAAAGAAGTCATCTCCCTCTCTCTCTCTGCCAGAAGGAACCAAGGAAAGATTGAAGGTACAAAGAGAAAAAAAGCGCGCACATATCTGCTACAACAGCTCGTGTGCACTTCGACGTTTTTTTTGTGTGTTTTTTTTGTATTTGTTTTTTCTTGGAAGGAAATGCGTTGAACTCGGCAGTTTACCTGATATTGTTTTCATGCAGAGTCCGGTTCTTTGTATCAGTGTGCTTCTCACTTCGTTGTAGGCTAGCAAGCTGACAAGTTACAATTTGCAAACAATTAAACCGCAATTTGTTTTTGTATTTTTTTTAGATCGAGGTTTTAGGTGCCGTTAAGAAAGGCTTTGAGCATCTAAAGGAGGGGACTCCGCACGTTTTGTAAATGCAGGTGACAGTGTGATTTCAATAGAGCTTACCCTTACAAATAAACAAAAAAAAAAAAAACGATATATTTTATGTCAATATTTGAAATTCTCGTAATTTTTCTCTGCGATGAGAACAAAACAAGTAACGAATTACATTCATTTCCTTACGTAAAAAAGTAAAGAAATTACTTTACAATTGCTTTCTTAAATATGTAAGTATTTCCTTACAAAATTATTGATTACAAAATTACTAAGGGATTAAAATTACTTTCGTTACTTGCAACGGATTACGTACAAGTCTGGGTGTAACTAATATCTTGAAAGTCGGGGGTCATCTACGTCATACACTCGGTACTACATATAAAAACAAAACTAATACAAACCTCAGTTCTGTGGTTTCTAAGAAGCTGCATATACGTTGATAATAAAACAAAAATGTTGCACAGATCACCGAAAGTACATGTACACGTCAATCTCAACATGGCGACGTACCGCGGGCATCCCGAGGGCTGGACGACGCGATGGCGCTGTACAAGACACGAACGTTGCGACGGGCCCGGGGTCACTACTTCCGGACAGCCGTTCCTCGTTCGCGGAAGGGCTATAAGTGCGTCGCACGACAAATGTTGCACCAACTTCGTCGTCTGCTTCACACACGTGAGTAGCGGGGAAAAAAAAACTCGGTCAGGTGTAGCTATGTGACTTCCAGCCATGAGCTTCCGTGCTCGTGTATTGGTTTCGGTTTCGAGCAGTTGCGCTTTTTTAAATTAGTTAAAAATCTACGTGACTAATATGCAATGGGTAGTCTCCGAACCAAAGACTCAAACCGCAACCGTAAGCGAAACCGAAAACCTTTTACGAACGAAAATTTTTCAGTAACCGGGACCGGAACGAAACCGTTGTTTGAAGTTCATGAAATCGGTAACCGTAAACGTAACCTTAAATTATTTACTGGTTAGCGATATTAACCGATACTAACCGAAATATAAAAATGTTTGTTTTTCTCAAGAGAGCGACCTCGAGGAGGGATCTTGAAATCTCGTGGTCATTTGACAGACTTACCGTCAGCGAGTGGTGCATCTGGTGATATATTTCCGTTGAATTTAAATTTAAGATTAAGGATACTTAGTTCAAATCACTCGTCTAGCTCACAATGAATAGTCTCTATTCGAGAAAGCTCGACTAGGGTTCGAGTGCTATGCACATACGCGACGGGCTGACTGAGGAGGCTTTGAATTGGATGGTGATGATTAAATTATCAAGCCAAACATTCTACTTTTATTAAGGGCGGCACTGTTTGGTTGCTTTGGTAATATAGCAAGAATAAATTATGTTATCACCCTGATTGTAAATCTTTTTAAAATAAAACAGCCTAATCCGTAAAAATAATTTCTTGAAATGTAGTCAACAAGTGTTGGAGCTAAAAACGTGCGCAACTTTTGACCAATTAGAAGTACTAGTGGCGTGGCCAGGAATAATTTTCGGGGGAAAGGGGAGGGGGTATTTTCAGGACCGATGATGGGGTAGGGGAGAGGGGTTGTCCTACCTTTGCGTGTAGCAGCACCCCGGCTGGCTGGAACAATTCGGTAGTCCTGTAATATTTGTCCTCTTTTACTAACAAAAAAAAAGTTATAATTCCGGGGGGGGGGGGGGGGGGGGGGCGGGTGACACCCCAAACCACCCCCTGCCTACGCCGCAGAGAGCTAGTGGTGTCCCAAATAATTTAGAAACAAAACTATTTCATATTTTATAAATTAATTGCCAATGTTCACATAATATTAAAAGAAAATGTTACTTTTAATGCTTTCGTTAGTAATCTAAACAAGTAACGCAACACACCCAAGAAATATTACTATTTCTCCGACTGGTGGTGTCGTTTTCAAATATTCGCGCATGAGCAAACAAGTCAAACTTTAACCGAACTTTGATCAAACATAACGTACAATTTTAAAAGAAAAGTCGAGCTTGGTTGAACTCGAACTTGGGGAGGTTCGCGACATCCCTACAGAAAGTGCTAAGAAATTCGTGAGTTCTTGTGATTGCGAATGTCCCGTTGTTGGACATCTGGGACTACTTTAAACCGCTTATTATAAAACGATTGTCTATCATTTCAGTACATGGTGTTCCAAGGCAAACTTAAAGATGTAAAAGCGGACCTTCCTGTGGTCGAGATAATGTCATATTGACCAGCTTCTTGTATATATTGCAATCAGCAAGAATGAGCAGCGGGTCTTTTAAGTTTCTCTCGGCGGAAAATCAGAAAAAGTATGTCGAAAACGGGACGCAAGCTAGACCGGCGTGTTTTTAGACCGTATGACGCAAAAAAAACAAAAAAAAAACACCACCTCTCGTTTTATTTGGCCTTTGTGGCGAAAGTTACGTGGCCCTACCAGACGACCCAGTGGAAACTTGTGAACACGTGAAACATCCAGTGAAGTTAGACGCCCACAAAATAACCGAGGAATCTAATAGTTTCGTGTTTTTCGTGCACAGGAGAGAGTGTGTAAGAACAAAGAGCATCTCTTCGTCAACTAGACGGTTTCGCCGTGAGTGTTCGAGCTAGCCAAGACAAAACTACGCAGCCTGTCGGACATAGTTGAAGAAGTGTGCGAAGGACTGCGCCACTCGTGCTCGATCGTGGATCGTGCCCGGGAAAACGCAAGCGGTGCGTTTCCAACGACGAGTACAGGTTTCGTGATTGTGACAAAGACGTCGCAATGTGTAGTACGATTGTGCCGATCGTTCCCCGCAATAATAAAGCGGCATGTTCTCGACGACGGGTCAAGATCTCGTGATTGTTACAAACGTCGACCTACCGCCTGGTGATCTCGTGAATGATATTCACGTGGACATAGGGGCAGAACCGGACGTCAAAACTCTATTTTAGATTCTAGAATCCAGGCCTTAAGGTAAGAAAACTAGTTTCGCGTCCTACTTGTTACGATCGCGCGAGACATATCACAATTATTCGAACTGTTCTGTTTGGGCAGAAACACACAATCGCTCTTGTGTTTGACGACATGGGTGAGCAATAAAATCGAAAGGACGGCATTGATGCTATTTCATGTCTTGCTTTAACAGTGTCACGAACAGACGCTTTATTGCAAGCTGAATGAAAAATCTGGCTCTCAAACTTCAAAAATAGACGTGTCTGAAATTAAAGTGAAACCGAATTCCCGGTTCGGTTCTATGCGAAAAGCACTTTCATTCTAAGCCCCCAGGTCCTCCATTGACATAAGCTCAAAACTTAGAAATTGTTTTCTTCTTTTTTTTCTTTTTTAGTTTGTCCGTGGGTTTTTGCTGGAGTTTGCTGAGGACTCTCACATAAACCCTCTGCTCACAAGCTCGCATCCACACGAAAATTAACGTCAGCAAGCCATTCTAATCAAAAAAAAAAAGAAAAAAAAAGAGAAAAAAAAAGAATATTTTACATATTAAATATTTTATTCAGTAGAATTAAGTTGAGCTATGTTATGAAAGCCTGCCTTCAAGCTAAAATAAAAAGTTTATTTCGGCGAACATTAATTACTATTTTAATCAATCCTTATTTGCACAAGAACTCAAATAAAATTTGTTCGATCAAGTGTCCTCGCTCTTTAGAAGAGTCGGATGTGATTTGAAGATTAAGCGATCCGTGTCTAGAGTGAAGTCAACTCTCGCCTGACAGAGACTGTAAGCGCTCGACTTCCGCGGCTCGCTGCATCGTTTATTTCGCGAAGATCTGCCACAGCAAAGTTGCCCAGTCAATTACAGCACTTGAAGACGCCAGTGAAAGCGGAAAGCGTAACAAAACGCCCATTTTATTGAGGAACGCACGAACCATAGCGGTGATGTTACTTTAAAAGCATGCAAACAAAACCCGAGCCGTGAGTGTTCTCGTCTCTCCGTCATTGCGGCCAGAAGTGGCCCGAGTATCATGTATAAAACAATCTATTGGGAAAAAACAAACAAAAAAAGAAGGTTGTTAGGAACGTGCAACCGGTAAGCGAAACAGTAAAAATTGAAGCCATAAAAAACCGAAACGAAACCGATATCAAGAGAAAACGGTAACCATGACTCTAACCGAAACGTTAAATTTTTGTGTATGAATAGTTGCTTTAAACGCCATTTACCACACCTAAACAAAAAATAAACTTTTTTTTTTTTTTTTTTTGGGGGGGGGGGGGGTGACAGCTTTTTAAAGGGGCATTATTGCAGTAATGTGATTATTCTCGTTACCTTGGATAATCATGATAACAGTGTGTAAATGTAATGCCTCTCGGGGAAGCATGCGCGAAAACTTCGCTTAAGAAATATGACGCTATAGAAATATTATGATTCTTGTAGGGTTCCCGTGATAATATATAAAATTGTAAACATGGTGTTCGAGCTGAAAATAAAAAGCGGTTGATTTGGCACAAAAACAAAAAAAAACGCCAAATCGTACTTATTTTATTATTTCATTTGCGAGAAGAAATGCGCATTCGTAATACGTTAAGACGACGTTTTAATTTTGTTTGTGTAACGTGCCTCGTAAAAAAATGTATCCGAAGTATCCCAGCATAAAAGAAATAATAATTTAATACTTTTATTTAAAAAAGACGACATTTTCCGATTGGTCGAATTCTCCACTATAGGGGACTCGTAAAGTGCAGAAGAATCGCAGAAGATTTAAAAATATTTTAAGTTAATATTCTACAATGTTCATCGTGATGCTTATTTTCTAATGGAAGGCTTCAAGTTTGTTTGCTTTATTTGTAGAATATTATAACATTTTTCACACTATCTGAATATATAAGACGCGCTGTTTGCACGTCGTTGATGTTGTAAAAAGCGCGCAAGGTTAAAGTAACGGGGGTTGTTAATATCTCTTAATGATTTGTCAAATCTTCTTGTCGGGAGCTTAAAAAGATCCCTCAAAATGTGTTTTTTTCGTCGGCTTAGGTTATTGAGTTTATTAACTAGCTCCGTTTGATATCTGCTCTCAGATTTGAACGCTCCGAAAGCGGAAACCCGAACGAAAAAGGCAGACACGTTCCTAACAAAATAAAACACCAAAAACTGAGTATTCTTCAAATATTCAAAGACTAAACTTTATCAGCTCTTGTTTTACTATTCTTCTACTAAAATCGGTTGCGACATTTTTTTCTTCTTTTTTTCTTGCCACCGTTTAAACAATTCGTCATTGTGCGGCTTACTATAATGCCTCGCGGTTTGCAGCATTTGATAACCACCACTGGGAAACGATCGAGAAAGCTATATCATATACCAACACTGACAAATAAAAGCTACAGCAAATAAACCGATAATTCTAACGTGGGGGCTGTACGGGCCATTATGGGAATCAAACTTACCCGCCGAAGTAATGTGTACACTGCGATAAACTTACCAACAAACAAAAAAGTAATAACATCTGAGAGGCGTCAGATTGCAGAGATGGCCCCACCGTTCGTCCTAGTTTTCTACAAGCGAAAGCCGGCATGCGTTAGAATGCAAAAACGTTGGAGCCACCTGCCGCACCATTTGTTGTCCAGCAGATTTTTGTTTATGTACTGCTTTCTGATTTAAGGCTTAAAATGTTTTCTTGATGTTTTCTTGACTCGGACTTTGAGAAAACGTTTTCGCCACTCTTTTGTGCGCGTTAGTGTTCGTACGTGCCCGTGTGCAAGCTTGTGTGCGTGTGTGGGTACGTGTGAACGCATGTATATCTGTGTATGTGCGCGCGTACGTGTTTTTGCGCGTGCATGTGCGTGTGCGTGTACGTGTGCATGTGCATACCCTTGTGTCTGCCTTTTCATATAAGTGTGTGTCTTTGTCACCTGTGCATTGCGCGTGTGTGTGTGCTTCTGTGGCTAGGCGCGTTCTTCTTATTTTTTCATTGATCAATATTGTTCACCTTCTTCAGTGCAGTTAGAGGAGTGGAAAGAAAAAAATCATATTTCACATCGCAATGCACACAAAAATAAATTAGCACAACGTACGTGATTACAAGTTGTTACAATGGACCTGGTACATTTTCTGAGAATGTTCACGGGAAAAAAATGATTGGCAGAGAGTTCAATCTAAGGTTCAATGCACGTTCGACTCTCCAGCAGTTTATCAAAACCGGCAATGTTTTCTATGCTAACAATGTCACTTGGCAGTTCGTTCCATTCCTTTACAGTTCTAAAAAAAAAATATTAATAAGTGTCAATGTTCACGCGCTGCATTTCAAAGATTTTATTGTGTATCCTCCGCATAGACCGAGTTAGTGAGCCTGGCAGCATATGTGGGAAAAGGTCATTGTTAAGCTAATTTCGAGAAAACTTAAAATGAGTTTTAAGTCAAATAATTTCTTCACAACAAGGCAATGACGGGAGTTTTAGTTCCTGCAGTATGAAAGCAACTGACGCGGTACGACCTTACTTCAAAATAATAAAACGGACAGGCAAATTTTTGTATTTGTTCTAACTTATCAATTCGGTTATTTCTAAACGGGTCCCACCCAGCACAGCCGTACACCATAGTTGGCCTTACTACTGTTGTTTAGTTGTGTTGCAGAAAGCTTTACATAGTACGGAGAATGTTTTAAGTTGCACTTAAAGAACCACAACTTTTTTGTAGCCTACAAATGATCAATGGGAGATTTGCAGTTTAAATCTGAAGCTATTGTAACTCCTAAATACCGTAAATAATATGCTGTTGTTAATAAATATTTACAATTTTATAAGTACCATTAAGAACTTTTTTTTGCTTATTCTTCTGACGAATACAGTTTGTTTTTGCTGGGTTGAGTTGCATTCCCCATCACAGACATCAATTATCTACTGAAACAAGCGAGTAACTTTAGGTTCTCCCGGCCTCTTTGGCTGTTCACCTCAGTGTACATGAAGCAGCCGTCCGCAAATAATTTAACCGTAACGTCGGAACTCCCTTCTTTCGCAATATCATTAATGTAACACAAAAACATCGAAGGTACAAAAATTGACCCTTGGGGGACTCCTGACGGCACACCACAAACAGGCGACGCAGCGGCATCAATAATTACAAACTGTGCCCTCTTCATAAGGTACGCTCTAATAAATTCAGTGATATCAGCATTTACTTTGTAACTATTTACCTTTCTGATTAGGTCTTTATGGGACACTTTATCGAAAGCTTTCGGGAGGTATAAATAAATCGTGTCTATTTTTCCTCTTTCGTTTGATGAATTAGAAAAATCATGAAACGTTTCGATTTGCTGCATTAGTGTGGGCATGGCTCGTCGAAATTCATGTTGATTTTTTATGTAAAATATTCGAACTGTCAAAGTCGTCGTAAAGGTTTTTAGAAATATTATGTTGGAAAATCTTGCACAATTTGCATGATAGCGAAGTCCGCCTATAGTTTGTTACGTTTTGTTCATCTCCCCATATATAAACAGGAGCAACCCTAGAACACAACCACTCCCCAGGAACGCTGTGTTGTTCCAGACAAGCCCAGCACATAATGTTAAAATATTTTTCAATCGATTTTGGCATATCGCCAGAAAAATTGATGACGAATACTATCCGGATTTGGTGACTTTTCGCGATCAATATCAAGTTATAGTGCGAGAACTTCCTGTTCGTTAACGGTCATGTCCGATATAGATTGAAGTATGTCGTTCCTCTCCTTGCTTAAATCTGTCGTGACGTTTGTAGGAACACAAGTAGGGCCGAAATATTCGTTACACGGACTGGCTATAGTTTCGTATTTGAAATAATATTATTACCTTCAGTATTTGCTCTACTTTTCCTTTTGACTGCGCAAGATACAAAGCGCGACACTTTTAGCGCGAACAAGCGATCGGCGGTTTTTCCTGTTTTTCTCTTTGAAACCAAGGGATGTCATCTAAAATGTTATAGCTACGGAAAGAGCTCATTTAGTTCTATAATGCAAGCCAGTGGTTCTCAAATGGGGGTCCGCGGACCCCTTGGGGTCCGTGAAGGCATTCTGGGGGTCCGCAAAGCACTGCCTCATTAGTCAAGCTCGGCAATAAAAGTCGTATTCTTTTCAGATTGAGAAGAAACATTCAATTTTTCGCGTGAGTTTTCTCGTGTGTATGTCAATGAGATAAGTCTACTTCCCACTAGCCCTTAGTTATATTCATTCATTAAATTATTATCAAAATTAACCTATACCTTTCCCTTCCCCTCACCACGAATCGGGTCCCCCACCATTTCCGCCGAACCACAAGGGGTCCGCGAAACGTCAATGGTTGAGAACCGCTGATGTAAGCGATAACATTTCGTGCTCGCTAATACTATTTAGAAGTAGAATACAAAATGCGCCGATGTCGTGTTCGCGCTAACAGTGTCGCGATGTGTACCTCAAGAATATCTGAAGTGCTGTTTTCAAAAACTGCGGTAACGTGAAAAAAAAAAAAAAATAATGGTTTCTGGACTCCTTTAACATACTTCTTAATGCTTGTGAAATACGGGAAATGTCACCTCCGCTTGCGTATCTCCGCTTTTGCCTTCGTTGTATTTTGCGTTGTATCTAAATTATTTCCCTCGTAATCTTTGGGTGTTACTTACGCATACGGGGAGGGGGGGGGGGGGGAGGCGGGGGGGCAAACATTGTTTTAAGCAGTGATTGAGAATGTGTTTAAACTGGCACCACAGGTACTTGCGCTATCTAATCCATACACAATTCGAAATTGTCCAAGATATCGACGTCGTCAGCAGCTTTGAGGACATTCACATAAACAACCGGACACTTTGTGGCGGCAGATGACGACACAACATTGCAAGCCGTCAACATTAAATTGTGGTCTGATATACCCACATTTACAGAAAAATCTCTTCGCAACCAAATTTCTTATGGCTAAAATTAGGTCTAGCACAGAATCTACTGGGATTCCCGCTCGTGTAGCCTCATTTACTGCCTGTGTCATAGCCGTGCCACACGGGCAACTCGAATGCCATTTACAACAAATGACATTTGAGCGGACGGCCAATCAGCGCGCGACACTCCGGGCGTGGCGCATTCCACGCGCGACAGATTGCGAGGTGATTCGCCGATCACACAAATGTCATTCGTTGTCAATGGCATTCGAGTAGCCCGGGTGGCACGGGTATTAGGTTCAAGTTAAACATCAAAAAAAGAAGTAATGTGGATTGTTTCACGTCTTTTGTACCGACTTCAAAGTTACTTCAAGTCATTTTTTGTAAATTAAAATCGCCAGAAAGAATAAGGTTAGTTTTTGTTGATAAACTTAGAGACGGAAAGTTGTAAATCATTTCCAACATGAAGAACGGGCATTCAGGAGGTTTGCACACTGCTTCTATTGCATGTTTCTTGACACAGAACATAAGTTTACACCATACACTTTCTGTATCTGTAAGATCAACCACCACAAGACACGTTATCGACTGCTTTAAAATTATAGCAACCCCTCCCCATCGCGGTGGGCGGTCTTTACGCACCATCTTGTAGGCAGTGGGTAGATTTCGTCGCCTTTTATGTCTTCATTAAGCCACGTTTCCGTTACGACAACGACGTGCGGATAATGCAGCATAAATATGTGTTCGAACTCATTAGTGCTATTAACCATACTTCGCGCATTCACGTTCTTTACGTGCCTTGTTGTTACAACCCGTACCTGTCACGGATTTAGAGTTCGCACTTTATCTTTCAACTTTGTTCGGCTGGCGGTATCGTCATCCCATGTGAATAAGTCGTTATCAACTCGAATTGTATAATATAAGAGTTTAACATAGCAACCGTCTGCTCTTTCGGTGCGCGTGCTTTCCCTGCGGATTTTATGTCTGCTCATGGTCGCCCGTGAGCAATCGTCCTGAATCGATAAACGAGAACACTTCAACTTGTTTCAGTTCTCAAAAATCAATACCTTTTCACTGCAGTCACGGAAGTTCAATATTATCCGTTAGATCTGTTTTCTCGCTTTTTCTATAACCCGTGGATTCGCTCGACCGCCTCATTTTTACACCGAGGTCGGAAAGTACCTTCGATCGAACCTCAACACTAGTCTCGTTTTCGGACTTGGGAATAGCAAAAACAACCATCTCACGTTTTTTTTTGTTTTGTTTTTTTTGTTTTGTTTTTTTCTAGATCTATTTTTTATATTTACTGGTGCTTCTTGCTGAATTTTTACAGTGTCTTGGACTTACTTTACAGTCGTAGCTACCAACTGCTTCTTCGTTTCCGTTTCTTTTTTTTTTTTACGTTTCCAAAGTTTTCTTTCTATTTGTTCGGTACTTTTGTAGATTCCATGTACGCTTCTCCTAGAGTTGTTTATTTAACCCTAACGTCTTTTACATTTTTATTTCTCTGTTTTTGACTAGCGAGTTTTTCTTTCATTATGTCTTCAAGAGTCTTTGGGCTAGAGTTCGACTCCACATCCCCACAAAGCACTACAAGTATTTTTTGTAATAATAACAGTACACAACACAACATGACACTTTTGGGCACAAGAGAAAAAAATAGAAATTTGTCGTCGCTTCTATATCAACAGCCATGGTTTCTGCCACTAACCTGATTGATGAAAAACAAGGGCGGCATTTTAGGCGACTTGCTCCCAGCGTGGCCTCTGTGCCCACTAAAGACTGCCGGGTCCTGGCCTATAATGGCGCACTGGTATTCCATGGTGCCCGGTTTCCGATGTTGCCATTGGTTGAGTTGAACGGCTCGCCGGGTTGACACGGACGTGATGTCTCGCTGGTCAAAAGCGCCATTTTAGATGACTTCCTCCCATCGCTTCCTGGGCACAGCGCCAACGCTGGGAACATGTGTTTCTACGAGTGAGTAGGTGTTCGTGTGCGTGTGTGTGTGTGTGTGGGGGGGGGGGGGGAGCAATAGCCTTTTATATGCACATTCCGTCATGTACAGAAATCTTCAAGGATTTGTCCTTAGCGAAACTGACCAACTCTGGTTTCTGACATTATATTTGTCAGAATACACGGACCTTCATATTCAAACAAAAATAGAAGGCGTATCAAAACGAAGGCTTCTTATTTCAAGTGTTTGTTTCCCTCCCCCGATTGTTTACTAACATAAAACTTCAAATTCGCATTTGTACCAGCATATATTTATTACTATAAATATTACAATGTTCGGCATATGGTATTTCTGGTCGCGGTTTAAAGAAGTTATTAGTTAAATAAGTTCCTAAAGCCGCAACAAGTGAAGAGTACAAGCAAAGCGAAACCCAAAAGGGCGATCATTCAAAGGGGGCTTACAACGCTTGTGACGGGCATACAACGCTTGTGACTAACCTTGAAGCTGTTAAAAATCGTGGAGTACGTTTTATCTATTCTAACTATCATTGCACCGCTAGTGTATTATCCATGAAAACCTCATTGCCCCTGTCTCTTCTTACCTTACGGCGAAAAATATCTCGTCTATGCCTTTTCTACAAAATTTATCTCTTCGACGCTTAACTAAAAGATAAATTATTCCTTAACCCCGCATATATCTTTTCACGCATTGATCATCGTTTCAAGGTCGGCATTCCTCACTGTGAGACATCAGCATACAACGACTCCTTCATACCAAGAACGTCTTCTGAGTGAAATCACCTTCAAGCACCTTAGGAGCTATTCCATCACTTGATTTATTTTAAGAAGCGCTTGCTAATCACTTTTGTTAATATTTTGTTGAATTGATTCTGTTTTAATCACTGCCTTTTCCCTTTCTATTTTCTTTTGAGTGAATTCTTATATGCCCCGTCCCCTCTGTAAGGCCCAATGGGCCCTGAGGGAATTGAAATAAATAAAATAAATAAGTGATGAAAAATATACTTTAACCAAGGCATTAAAAAAGTGTCCCAAAGTTTTTAAGCCTGCTTGGCTCCCTCTTCAGGAGTGACTAAATTGAAGAGGGAAGCAGCACGTCAGAGCAGCAGCTCTCGTATTCTTCCTCAGCCAAGTGCATCCCTTTTTGTTTTACAAAAACTGTCTTCGTTAATTCTCCTTGTCAGGTACGTTACGAAAATACTAGGCGTATTCAGTCAGCAGGGCACCCAGGGACCTGTTCTAATTTCCTGGAGTGGGTTGAATATGCCACGGCTCCAGGAAAAGTCGTCTGCGAAAACAAGGCTCGATGTAGATCATGCGTGCATTCGCCAAGTCGATTCCATTGTCGAAGACCTCACGGTGTTCGACGACGGCACTGAGCTTACTGTCAAAATTTCCCAAACGATGGGATATTTTTAATGGCTTTTGTTTGAGCATTTTTTAAGCATAAATAGCTCTTAAACCGAACACGCTGTCCCAAACCTTTCATCGTTCGTCCGTCCGTTTGACCGTCCATGCAAATTACGTTAAATTTAGCGAGCAAACTGACGGCCCTTGACCTAACGTCAAATGACCTATACACCAAGTTAAGAATCTGACGTCAAGTCACACAGATATATTTAAGTTTCCCGCCATATATTGCTGGAGCGTGCACGCCTTGCGACCTAATAAACAGTTCAGTTTCTCCGCTAGATCTCATGGAGAAATAGACGTCACGTGTCCTAAGCATCAATTCAGTCTCTCCACTAAAGTTTGTGCAAAAGGTGACGTCACGTAACCTACACCGAATCAGTTTCTCCGCTAAATTTAGTGTAAGAGTTGTACGTCGCGTGACCTCATGGGATGTGACCGCTACAACAATTCAATTGTATTGACCATGTGACCCAAATATATGTCAGGTTACACATTAAATTCCTTTCCCACCCTCTCCCTCCCTTTCTTTCTCCATTTCTTCTCTCCTTAGGGTGTCCTCCCTCTCTGCCTTACCTCCCCTCGCTCCCCACCCACCTCTCCCTCTTTCCCTATCTCTCCCCATCCCTCCCTATCCTCTATGGTGCCCTCTTTCCCTCTCCCTCCCTTCCCCTTTCTTCGCTTCCCTTGTTGGTCATGTGACACACCAATTCCGTATATACATGAGGTAAATTTTTCTTTCCGGGGAAATATACGTCAAGCGACAGGCCGATTCCCTTGTCATTTTTCTCCCCTCTCTTCCCTCTCTATTTCTCTCCCATTCTTCTCTCTGCCCGTCTACATTCACCTCGCCCTCTTTTCATCAGCTCCCGTTCCCCTGCCTTGACTATCTCCCTCCTTCCCCTCCCCCTCCGCCGACTCAGTGCCCTCCCTCCCCCCTCCGTCCATTTTCACCCTTCCGCCTCCCCATTCCAGGAGACGTGACAACCAACTAGCCCTAACCAAAGTTTTATCACATCAATTCAGTTGCCTCAAAATTAATTAAAATAGGTTCTTCACTCCCAGAAAGGCTGATAATAACCTCTAAACAATGAAAGCAATAGACCTTTTTTTTCAAAATTCAGTCTAGCAAATCTCATCATTATCGTCATCTCAGTGTGTGGCATCTATGCCAAATTAATCGCGGCCTTCTTGAAGGTGATGGAGGAAGAAGTTGAAGGTACTAAAAAGCCTAGAATATATGAGGCCTTTGCGTTCGAGGTGTTAGTAAAACACGACGCTCCTATAGTATAAAACGTCTTCGTAAGCGTTTATTTCGGAGTGGTCTAACAATGCGGCATAAAAGTTGCTCTGAAGTCTTTGGGAGGCGGAAATTTAGTCCAAGCGGTTATAGGTCAGTACATTTTACAAGTCGTTCCTTATGACTCCAACATCTAAACTAAAACATTCCAAAAAAATCACTATTAGGTGATCATAGAACCTATTTTGATCTGCCATTCTCGTGCGAATCTGACGGTGCTTCACAAAAAACAGCTTCACCGCCGCCATTTGTTTCTCAAAGGCGAAACTGCTTTTTGAGCCACCAGATGACACTGAATATTAGAACGGATTTTTTTATTCTAAATACTGCATTTCCTGCATTAAAGGGTTTGGAAGATAAAGCTCGCTGCCAATGTTATTACCGTAGTTCCACCCAACCATGCAGATTTCTGACGAAGATGCTTACGTTTCAGATAGCACGAAGTGTCTTTTCGGACGCCTAAACCTTGAGGACCGTATATTATGAGAAATATAGCGTAATGTCCCCATAACATTATCATTCAAACTCTCATAAAAAAGAGCATCTAGATTATTCAAAAATTTGCACCGGCAGAGTGGAAACTACGAAAGTCGATGTCGCGGGCAGATTTTGGTTTACTTAAAAGGCATTTGGATAAATACCGTTTGAAATGCCATCAAAATGCACTGTTAATTTTGTTTTATTGCCTGAATTTTTTGTAGTAGTATTTACACGTTAATCGCAGCTCCGAGAAAACGGATGGAACATAGCAGGAAACCACTGTACTGGCCGACACAGCTGTTTTCGTGACTTCCGCTCGTCTCTTGGGGCTACCGTGATTGCATGTTTTCGGCGGTTGGCGCAATGGCCGCCGAAATAAAGCAACAAAAGTTGCATGGTTACGTCCACAGCAACGAAAACGGCAGAAACGAGAGCGCCGAAGAGAAAACAGTTAGCCATAATGATGTGACGAATTAGGTTCTCCTTGCGTTGCTGCCGGTTACTCAATCGTTAGTCTCATATCAGCGGGTTGCCTAGGTCGCTCTGAACGCAACCTACGAAATCGCGGCAATTAAACATTGTGCATTTATCAACGTTTACCGCTGCATTAGCAGAACAGTAGGTAGTCCTTCCATTGCTTCCCAAAAATTAGCTAAGTTTTTGGCAGCTCTATCACGCCAACGTAGCGTCGCAGGTTTTGAACATAGTGGATAAAAATTGGGGCGAACCGTTCCGAAGCCAGTAATTGCCTTAGAGAGGTTAGGAAACAAAATTTAAATGTGTAGGTTATTCTTGAAATGGAATGCTTATAGGCTCCTTAGTATATACAATAATTTTCGCAATTTCTCGAGATCTAGTAATTGCAATATTCACTTTACGAAAGTTGATCATTTTTGTCTGGCGACGAGGCAACACTGCCCGAGTTAGTCACGCCATGGTTCCCATAAAGCACGTAATCATTATATTTAGTTGTACGCTCTATCGTTCTAGGCACCCCCCTGCTCCCCCAAGCTCGCTTCGTCATGGTACGATTGCACGCACTGCCACTACGCGGCTTCTCTAACGCTGCTCTCACTGTCGCTTATTTGCCATTTGACCTTCCGCCCTGCATGCACGTACGAGATCGTCGCGGACGACGCCGAGTTCGTCCGTGAAGATCTGGTCGTTGTGGCGTAAGTTGGTCGCCACTGGGTCACGGAATAAATTACCAGCTTCTAATATCTCTTGATAATAATCACTGATGCCTTCTGATACAATGTCAAAGACTCCGACAAAGCGAGCAATGCTGTAGGCGTCATCGCCTTGAAACCGCGTGCTCAAATCGCCGTCGGTAATCGAGGAAGCTGGAGCTCGATAAGCCGAGAGAACCTCGTCTGGGAGTTCATGCAAGGGGACGTCGCACGTCGCCGGCCCAAGAAACATGGTGGCCTTCCCGAATGGGGTGAATGCGAGGGTCCGCCGTATCCAAGGCTTTCCAAAAAAAAATTACAGGGTTTTTTTTCATAGCAAAAATAAACTATGGAAGGCCGAACGGCTATGCTCCATTAAAATGTAGAGCGAGAAGTCCGAAGCACATGCGAAAGTTTCAGCACGAACCGATATTTCACACACACCGATATTTCTATGCATATAGACAACCATCTTAAATGGAATATTCATGGTGACCAAGTGTGTCAACAATTAAGGGTACTGAGGGCTCATATATTTCACATCCAATATATAGTTCCGCATTCTGCACTTCGAATGCTTTATAATTCACTAGGAAAATATGTCTTACAATATAGAATAAAGGTTTATGGACACTGTGCTCAATATCTACAAACAAAAATAGAAACTCTTCAAAAAAAGATATTTAGAAAGATTTGTTACCGAACTGGAGAAAGCAATTATACAGAGTATATGTGTAAAGATTTGGGAGTACTATGCTTTAGTGGTCAGTTGAAATATGATATAACAAGAAATGTTTTCAAAAGTTGTTATAAAAAGCAAATTAATAAGGAAAGAACGCTGCGTCGTAACAGGAAACACTCTGTGTACCATTAATAAACACGAAATTCGTTGAGCCTACAGGAACGTATTATGTGCCGAAAATTTTTAACGAGTTACCCGATAATCTGATTGGATGTAAAAATCCCTTTGCCATTAAAAAAATAACACGACAATGGATCAATGCGCAGTAGGAAAAAAATAATTAATGATTCATATGCGATTGATTAAAAATGACCTCTCCTTCGACCCAGACTACGCATATATTGCAACGTGAGTTTGTTTTTATGTAGATATTGACCGAGGGAAAGCTGTAGAATTGTACTGCTAAATTGGGTTAGTTCGACCTGTTATTGTGTTATTTTTATATATTTATGAACTGTGCCTAATCAAACCTTTCTATGAATATTCGTTTTCAATCATAGTATGAGTTAGAGTGTCTAGGGCGTAATATATTCAAACAGAATGTGTCACACAAATGAAGGAATCTGTTTTGACCTGTCGCGTCCCACGCACAAGCCTCATCGGCTTATGTGGGTGTTCAGCGAAATTTAATTTGGAAAAATAAAATTGTATTCTACTGTATTGTATTGTATCGTATTCTATATAACAATTATGCGTGATTTTCTAAAATTGTCAATGAGAAAATGGGGCCCATTTTCGTCCGTTTTCGGTTTCTGGCGCCATAGAGTACCATGTATTCGAAAGATTCGTCGACCACCATTTTCTTATTGACATTTTTAGGAAATCATTTCTAACTATTAAGTAAAATATCGGCTCGCGCTGAAACTTTGGCAACTGATTCGGACCTCTAGCGCTACCTACGGGCGGAGAAGGACCGTTCGGCGATGCGTAGTTTATTTTTGCGGTAAAAATAAACCCTGTATTTTTTTTTTTCGGGGACACCCTGTATACATATTAATTTATCCACGAAACTATCGCACCATTTACAAAACAAATTTAGCCAAAACGTTTAAAAAACAGTGGGTCCCAGCAGTATAGTAATCTCGTATTTTATATTGACGTGCCCCAACCTCTTTAAACCCGAGTGGTATGCGTTGAGCTGGTATCATAGCTGCCCTATTTCATGGAACGACCTGTTTTCGCCCGCCATAACTGTCGAGCGTGGAGGCCGCCTTAGGTCTCTGGATTTGCGAATAGACCGATCTCATTAAGCTTTCGGCGCATGCGTGACGCCGCCATAACTTTAGTTCACAGTAGGAAAACGGCAGTGCACGAGAGGGCTCGTGCCGTTTCGTGCTCTACACGCGCAGGGCTCCAGCGAGGTTGATGCACGAGCAGAAACGCTAAAGCTCCCTTAATGCATTGCGGCAGTGGTGGCGTAGTCAAACTGGCTGGTGAGATGTTACGTTTCCGGCGATTTTGACAACAAAACGGCTGCCGAAGGAACAGACAGATTCTCTCTGCTGGTGGATGACGATGTGTGTTTACTATACACGCAAGCTGGCTTTTAAGGACACTGTATCAAATTAGGACCGGACTAAAAGAATGAAATGCAATCCCGCGCCGCTCCATATAATCTTATCAGGAAGCCAAGAAAACGCATAGCGTAGCTCAGCACAGCAGTTGTTACAAAGATTGGTCTATCGTCGGTGACAGATTACGAACCCGGTAAAAGCCTCCCCCTTCAGCACGCGCTCGTTGCCCTGGACGGGCCTCGACTGTGCCAGAGCCGTATATGTAGAGAGTTTGGTCAATGGGAGGCGCGGGCAGAGCCAGGGCGTGCGGCAGACTCGGAAAGAGGGCTTGGCATGCTCTCTTGACCAACCAGAAGCCGAAAAGAATCCCCTAGCGGTGGTAGCGAGAAACAGTTCTGATCAAAGGTATCTGTTCGTATATGGTTTTAACAAGTGCGTAAGAGTGAAGTGTGGTAACTCTTTATGGTTGAAAATAGGGTGCACGTGTTGTTTTGATCACGATCATACAGAAATATGTAAGAAACGAATGCGCCGCTCAACTCTGTTTTGCGCGGACAGAGTGTGACCGCTCGGATGGCAGATTCCCGGCCCTCGGCGCTTGGCGTACGGGTTATGTCGATCGTTCCGTTAGTCGCACTCTTCCACCATCATTTTCGATGAGCGCGATTGAAACATCACGTGTAACATATTTTCAGGCATCGAGAGTTACTTTAATGCAGTTATCAGGTTTGTTTCTCGCGACCACCGCCAGGGCATTATTTCCGGCTTCTGGTTGGCCACATTTGAATTTCTGAAGACGCCCTGGAACACGCCCAGCCCGCTTTCGGCCAATGGCGCCTCCTCATTTGTCTCCTATACTTCCCAACGAATGGCCAAACTCACTACATATACGGCTCTGTACTGTGCGTGCGACGAAGTTCCATCAAATGCAGAAAACTCGCGCTTGGGGCGCGAGCTTTCTGTGTCTACTAGCATCTAACGGCTTATTATAGACAACTAACAGCAAGCAAAGCGACTGGCCACCGCCATGTCACAGCTCGTGCGGACAAGCCCGTGCAATTGCAAGCTTGCCAAAGCTATGTTTACGCGCGAGCTGCACGTGCTTGCACGTATGGGTGCGGTGCCTAGAAAGGGAAATGTTAGAATCGCGCAGCTTGCACTGTGTGCGGCGGCGCGCTAGTGTATCATGACAACAATAGGTGTCACGCTCATCGACTCTGGGATAGTCTGCAAAGATTTAGAAAGCGCTAGGGCAGAAAGTCACTCTGCTTTAGGTCGCCAGAAGGCCACTAACAAGTAAGGCTAGACTAGGGCTTTGTTCTATTTTTTGTGTACACGGAGTTGTCACACAAATTTTGGGAACCTTTAAGACAGAACACAGAAGATGACGACATAGTGTCGTGTGGTGAGTGCATGCGGTGGGTGCATCTAGATGAGACAAATTATGAGAGCTTAGCGGAGGCGGAGGAGGGTAGCTTCGTTTGACCAATCTGCGATAGGCTTGCGGAGGGATATAAGTTGATAGCTAGGGTTAAGGCGGTGAAGCGGAAGCTTAAAGTAGAGCGAGAGAAGCAGGTGGTCCTGGAGACTCAGGTCGAGGTGTTTGCTAAGACAGCGGAACTCAAGGTAGAGTTTCAGGAGCTCCTCAGAGAACAGGAAAGAGAGGTGGAGCGCATGGCAAGTCAGCTTATTGAGGAGCGGGAGAAGCGGGAGGAGCTCGAGAGACAGATGGGGGAGCTTAAGAAGGAGGAACCACGAAAGGCTCAGATGGGGCAGCGTACGAGGGAGTGCGGGGCTGGGTTGGAGCGGCTGAAGAGGGAGGCAACAGCGAACATAGCGGGAAGTGCGATCTCAGGGGAAGGAAGCGCTAGTAAACAGGTGGAAGTCAGCGGGATGGGAGTGGCTTCTCGATGCTACAGTGTCGTAGTAGCGCAGGTTAACAGCGGGGCAGTAAAGGACGCGGTGGTAAACCGGCATACTCAAAGAAGTGAGGTAGCGCAGATTGCTGGAGGAAGTCAGCCGCAGGGCAGGGACGGAGAAAAAAGGAGTGAAGATAGGCAGTTGGATGCTAAGTGGGTACTGGTGATAGGAGACTCGAAAGTAAGAAGGATTAAAGAGGGTCTACTTGCCAGGGTGGAAGGGGACGGGAGGGAACACGTAGTGGCCCAGTCAGGAAAGTGCATCGTGAAAGCTGTGGGCAAAGCTAAAGGAGAGCTTTGGGGTAACATGGAGGGAAGGAACCTAGTAGTAGTGCATGCAAGACTCAATGATGTGTTGACAGGAAGTAGCCAGAACCTCGGCAGTCACAATGAGGTTGCGGTACGTAAGCTGAAGGAGGTGTTTGAGAGGTTGAATGTACAAATATGCATTATCCCAGAGGTCGTTGGACAGGTTTTTCAGACAGAGCTGCGGGTGGTGGAAGCTAATTGGTTGAATAGGGGGTTGAGCAAACGACTTCAGTACGGCGTATTAGAAGTAAACAGGGAGTTGCCTTCTTGCTCGCTCCGACCCATTTGCATGGGGTATGGACTACAGTGGAACTACAGGTAGCACGATAGGGGATAGAATTTGACGTCATGTAGCATATTTTTCAGGGGGGTCCCGGAGTCTTTAGGGCTCCTGTGTAGATGAAGTTGAACTAGAAGTGTCAAAACGTAAGCGACATAAGGGGCAAGAGCATGAGACCTAGGTGCAACGGTAGAGCAAATATAGTATATATAAAAATGGAGGGAGGCAGGAACAGGTTAAAATGTGTGATGAGAGAAGAGCAATTAAGACTCAATGATTTAATGATTAAGGGTTAGTTGAAACACGTCTTAGAGACGCAAAGCAATCCCCTTGCAATCCTGATTACGTACGGGAACAAAACAATGAACAGAGGGCAGCAGGAGAGGGGGCGCGGTTAGAGGGTTTTCTAGAAAAAGAAAAGTGAAAGCCGTTTACAACTCCCTGTAACACCGAATTAGAGCGCAGCTCTTGAGGAGGAGGAGGGAAGGGTACTGGGGGGTGAAGTGACCTGGGGGGGGGGGGGGTCACGTGACCATGCCGATGATGTCATCAGTGACGATGACGATGCGGACTCCGATGACGTCATCAGCGATGATGACGATGACGATGCGGATGTCGGTGACGTCATCAGTGACGTCATCTGTGATGATGACGATGACGATGCGGATGCCCCCCCGAAGTCACGTGACACCCCGAGGTCACGTGACCTCCCCGATGACGTCATCGGGGAGGTCACGTGACCCTGGGGGTGGTCACGTGACTTCGGGGGGGGTCACGTGACCTCGGGGGTCACCTGACTTCAGGGGGGTCACGTGACTTTGGGTGTCACGTGACCTTGGGGTGACCTTGGGGGTCACGTGACCTTGGGGGCCACGTGACCTTGGGATGACCTTGGTTACGCCGACGCCGACGGCGACGGCGACGGCGACGCCGCTCAAGCCGGGAACGGGCCCCTAAGAGCTGCGCTCTAAAAGTGAAAGCCGTTTACAACTCCCTGTAACACCGAATTAGAGCGCAGCTCTTGAGGAGGAGGAGGGAAGGGTACTGGGGGGGTGAAGTGACCTGGGGGGGTCACGTGACCTTGGGGGGTCACGTGACCTTGGGGGGTCACGTGACCTTGGGGGGTCACGTGACCTTGGGGGGTCACGTGACGATGCCGATGATGTCATCAGTGACGACACTGATGACGTCATCAATGACGATGACGATGCGGACTCCGATGACGTCATCAGCGATGATGACGATGACGATGCGGATGTCGGTGACGTCATCAGTGACGTCACTGATTACGTCATCTGTGATGATGACGATGACGATGCGGATGCCCCCCGAAGTCACGTGACCTCCCCGATGACGTCATCGTCACTGATTACGTCACCGGCATCCGCATCGTCATCGTAATCATCACTAATGACGTCATCAGTGACGTCACTGATGACCTCCCCGGCATCCGCATCGTCATCGTCATCATCACTGATGACGTCATCAGTGACGTCACTGATGACGTCACCGGCATCCGTATCGTCATCGTCATCATCACTGATGACGTCATCAGTGACAATGACGTCATCGGGGAGGTCACGTGACCTCGGCGGGGGTCACGTGAACCTGGGGGGTGGTCACGTGACCTGGGGGTGTCACGTGATTTTGGGGGGCGGGTCACGTGACTTCAGGGGGTCACGTGACTTTGAGTGTCACGTGACCTTGGGGGTCACGTGACCCTGGGGGAGGGGTCACGTGACCTTGGGGTGACCTTGGGATGCCCTTGGGGGCCACGTGACCTTGGGATGACCTTGGTTACGCCGACGGCGACGCCGACGCCGCTCAAGCCGGGAACGGGCCCCTAAGAGCTGCGCTCTAAAATAAAAATCGGCATAGAGTCAAAGAAGAATGCACTGAACATTTATAGCCGAAAAGGGCTTCATCAGAGGACCAGGTCCTTCTTAGATTTGTGTACATCTGAACAGGAATAAATACCAAAGAGGACAAAAGCAAAATGGTATAATGTATTTCACAATATAAATTATAGAACTAGGAGAAATTCCCGACGTAATTATCTTAGTAGACATGGTTGCCCACTGATGTCAAATAGAATGTATAGCACGCTAGAGGCAATTAAAACAGTAGAAGAGGATTCAAGAAGCCTTGGTGGTGATCACAACCAAATTAAACTGAGCTTTACTAGGGAAGGAAACACAGGGACAGGCCAAGACAAACAAACCGACAAAACATTTTATACTGTGAAGCAGTTGGATATAGTCGTTGAGAAAATAGAGAGGATATTTTCTGGGGATGCTCGAACGAATTATAATTAAACAAGGCTAACTAATTTATTCGAAAGAGATGTGTAAAGCTAAGAAAGTTGAAACAAAGACGTAAACCTAAGAGGTGGTGGGATGATGACGCAAAGAAGACAATAGAAAAACGCCAAGAAGCTTTCAGAGTACACATATATTCTAAGTGTAGTAGGGAACCAGAAAGTGAAGTAAACAAAAGGTGGGATAGATTTATACAAAATAGACGGGAGGCATCCTGATTGATTAATTTAAAGGATTCAGAGGAAGGGGTCGCAATGGCTGTTTAAAGAAAAGAAAAAAACATAGAAAGTCAACCCAGAAGTTTTGGAACCTCTTGAATTCACTAGTCATAAACCAAAGTCAGAGCACAATTATATTGTCATGCCTAAGGGTAATTAGCTTGAAGGAGATGGCGCAATGAAAAAAAAAAGTATGTGGGAAAACTGCTGGCGGGGAAGCTCATGCAGCAAGGATACATAGGAGGCGCCTCACCAGTGGAGGATAGTTCAAGTACTGGTGTTGAGGCAATCGGACAAAAAGAGTGGGAAAGGGCAGAAGGGAGGGTTCCAACGGGTACATCGACAGGTGCAGATGAACAAAACATTTATGACCCAAATCCAAGGAAGCGTTAAGAAATGCACTAAGTAGCATCATAAAGAGAACTGGCCGGAACAATGGAGGCTAAGCATATTGAGTCCAATCTGCAAAGAAAAGGGCGTTAAAGGTAACATAAGTCACTATCATCATGCATAATAGTAGCATCAATAGTCTACAGGTTGGCAATTTAGATTATCAAGGCGAGATTACACGCATGGGTAGAAACTGAGAATGTACTACAGGAAAGTTGCAAAATGGGTTCCGAACAGAAAGAAGATTAGAGCAAAATTTATTTTCCTTATCATAGCGTATCGAGGCAGCGGAAAAGAAAAGAAGACCATCCTTGTTAGCATTCTTAGTTATAAAGGGACTTATCCCAATATAACTCAAGGCGATTTGTGGAACACACTGTGGAGCTTCGATGTGGACGACAGAATATTTCTATTTTAAGGTATATTTATAAAGACAACCTGTTACTAATACTATGGGAAGAAAAAATAACCAATTCTATGAAGAAAGCGAGGTCTTAGACAGAGATGCCCTTTATCGCCATTGTTGATCATGTATCTCCAAGGATAAAAGAAAAAGTTGGAAAATATAAATTTTGGTTTTTATCTTTCATACAAAAGAAAAGGCCAAAAGATCAAAGTGTCTTTACAAGGTCTCATCTATGCCGATTACATAGTGCTAATGGCCGATAGCAACGTAAAGGTTCAGTCCTTAATGAATATTTGTGGCGCAGAGGTCCACATGGTAGGCTTAGAACTCAGTAGTGACAAATCAGCGGTCATGGTGTCCAATGAGGACGTAATTGCAGAGTTAAAGGTTTAAGAATTGGAGGATAAGCGAGTCGAAAACACGTATCTACAAGTATGAATTAACGAGAGTATTAAATGCTTGAATGAACAGGCAAGTCTTTAACTAACAAGGTCAACAGAAATGCAGTTGTAATGAAAAATAGAGCACTGTGAAACTATAACAGGTACGAGGAGGTGAGGGAGATCTGGAAAGGAGTTATGGTTCCGAGACTGACTTTTTCAAATGCAGTGTTTTGCATAAAGTTGGACGTCTAGACAAGGCTTGAAATAAATAACATGGAGCAGGTAGATTGGCTCTGGGAGCACATGGTAAAACACCAAACCAAGGCCTACAAGGCAATATGGGATGGTCCTCATCCGAGGGCAGGGAAGCTAGCGGTAAGATAGAATAATATTTAAAATGCGCAAGGATACACGGAAAAGAAAGATAGACAGAAACACAGCGCTAACTTACAACTGTACTTTATTTCCGTAGTCACCTAGTACACTCTAAGAAAAAAGGGAGCGCGACTTAGTCCCTCGGGGGACTAAATGCGCTGCCACAACCATTAGTCCCCTAGGGGAGCAACTGTAACGGGAGCAACTGTTGCGCCCCGTCAGTTAGTCCCTCGCACTAGCACCGTTGGGACTAACTGTTGCACCCTTTCAGTTACACCTCGAGGACCAACTGTTAGGCCCTTGCACTTGGTCCTTTGGGACTAACTGTTACACCGTTTCAATTGAACCTCGAAGACGAACTGTTAGACCCTTGCGCTTGGACCCCTGGGACTAACTGCTACACCGGTTCAAATGAACCCCGAGGACTAACTGTTAGGCCCTTGCACTTGGACCCCTGGGTCTAAACGTTGCTCCCTTGGATTTAGGCTTCTGAGACTAAAGGTTTATTTTTTTCATTTGGTCCCGTGCCACAAATCTCCCGAAACGAAATTGTGGAGTTCAGGTTAAAAGTAGCTTTATTGCCTCGTAGATACACATCGCATTCAAGGATGACTGAAGTCAAAGTTCCAGGGCGGTAGAATCCACGATAAGGCCAGATTCCGAAGAGCGCACTTGCGTCGACGATGGCTTGGACACTGGGACGTCTGCCCAAGTCGGTCGTGGTCCCAGCACCGCTTATTGGGGCTCCGGCAGCTTCTTTCCTGTTTGCGAGGAATTTGGATTATTAGTAACAGGGCAGCATTAATACCGAATCGCTTGACAAATATATGAGATATAAGTTATAACACACGCATAATAAATTAACAAATAGGCTGCATAAGTGATACAATGGTTCACATCCAACACGCAGTCTGTTGACAGCAGACCAGCGCAATATTAGATTTTAGTAGACCGTTCGCTGCGAATTACAGACCCAGCGCGTTCGTGCTCAAACTATGCTTCAAAGTGACGGCATGATCTCCCGCCATCAACGCGAAAGTCTAGTGTACAATCGAATAAATGTCTCCATTAATGCCGGTTCTCACACGCAGCGAAGCGCTGATGTAGCGCTGCTCACGTGTCATGAGCTACTTTTCGTCTGCCGTGAGCATGAGTTTTGTCGGTGCGATACAAAGCTTTTGACCGATCCCGTCAGCACGCGCTTAGCGCAAGGTCAGCGTTATGCCTGTAGCGCTCCGCTGCATGTGGACAGGCGTTTATGGTCAAGCGATCCTGCCAGGGTCTGCGAAACACACACACACACAAAAATAAGCCATCGGTAGAACTGGCGTTTCGCTCGATACGATAGAATATGAGGTCTCTGTGCCGCATAACAAAATCAGCAACCGGGGTGCCAAAAAGAATAGAGCATGGCGCGCGCTTTGCAAGCTAGAGAACGCGCTCAAAAGAAAACACTTTCTGAAGCCACAGTTAATAAATACACCATAAACAGAAGCACTTCGACATACCTTAATCGAGTTCCCTTGGCTTGCGACGTCAGAACAGATCAAGTGCAGTGCTTCAGTACCGCGAATCCAAACCCGATCCCGGCATGATCGGAGACGACACAAGGCGACCAGCCTCCGACGAAGGCTGTATTTCGACTTTCAACTTACTAAAAACAGGTTCTTTTCAAACAAAGACACTTCCCGTTTTCCCGACGGACCCCATCTGACCAACGCCCAACCCTCCGCGTGTACAAGGAGCAAAGAATGCGGGGTAGGGGATTGGGGGGAGGGGGCAGTGCGCGCAGAAGATAATCTCTTTTCCCACTCCCACTGCACACGACACAAGGACACCGAAGAGCTCCAAGGACGGGAGACGGTCGTCACTTTCAACACGCCGGTCGAGTGACCTCAAGCAGACACTTTTTTTTTCTTTCTTTTCTCTTTCTCTCTTAAGCATTTTCAACTTTCTCAAGTGGCTTTTTTTTTTTTTTTTTTAGTTTGCATTTGTTTTGTATTAGTAGGGTGCTGCCAGGTGTGACGTTCCGGGCGTGGTTCGTTCTTCGTAGTTCATCTGGATTGTTTTGGAAACAGCGACGACGATGGCATGAAGGCGTCTGGATACTGCCTCTGAATGTGCTCTTTAAGTGGAACGTGCCGTGCATCAAGTGTGTCGTTGCGGATTTTAGTTCGACATTGGACTACCCAGAAAGGTTTGTCACACAGAGACGGAGGCGCGTTCCCACCGGCGATGCGATCTAGCCGCGCGATAACTTCCATCGCAAAAGCGACCATCGCGGGCAAAAAGCGACGCGATTGGAGCAGTCGCTTCTCGACTCAACTTTTTTGCGATGCGATCTAGTCGCGGAGCGGCTGAGCAAATCAACGGCGTTCGGAGCGAGAGTTTTCGACAAACGACTCGCCAACGAAGGCGTTGGACTCGCTTATCGCACACGCCGGTGTGACCATCTAATTTTTTTTTGCGATGCGATCTAGTGGCATCGCGCGACTGCTTATATCGCCGGTGGGAATGCTCAGTTTTAGGGATTGAAATGACCATTTATTCTGACTGCGAGACTCCGGTGTTAAAAGCGTGGCTTCTACAAACTGTTAAGTTTCATTTTTAAAAGAAAAAAAGTGTTAGTATTTGGAGGTGATGCGTTTGGATGAATGCACATTTTTTGCGCGAAGGCAAATTACGTAAATGGGACTTCTGGAATGTCAACAGATCGTTTTTGAGGAGATAGTTGGAAGAAGTCGAGTCAACACATTCGTTCACTCGCTTTCACACAACGCGTGAAGCTCTACCATGCAATGTCTTAACGTTCCTGGCACATTAAACAAATTCGCCAGTTTCGTCCGAGTTTCGTCAACACTTTCAGCCGTGCTGGGCTGAGTCTCGCCGATCCCCAAGACAAGCGAAATAGCATCCGTCCTCCTGGCGAACATTCCGTTTGCATTCGGGGACTAAATCATACAGATGCACCCTGTCTGAGGGGGACTAATGGATGCTTTTGCTCGCGCACGCCTATCGGTTGGTCCCAGTCGAGCGCAGTTAGTCCCCAGCTTTTGCGCACGGTACCTAGCTTGAGCCAGATGGTCCTTTCGAGGAGCAACTGGGAGTTCAGAGGACCAAAGGCTGCCGTTAGTCCCTTGAGGTCAACTTTTTTCTTAGAGTGTATATATATAACCGTTGTTACAAAAAACAAGGCAACGAAGAAACACAGAGGCATATCGTAAAAATGCTAAACTATTACTCTGTCACCCGTCGACAGCAACACAAGCTGCTCTCCCTCGGTCGAGAAACCGTAGTTTTTTATCTGTTAATGACACAGAGGGAATGTTGGCACACTGCAGTCCCAATCTACCAAATTCTCTGGCCTCAAATATCTCTCGCGTAATATTGTATCTTCTTTTGTTTATTACATTACAGCCAGTAAAGATCCTTGTCAGTCTCTCAATCGTTATGCTTTTTAAATATTATTAATCACCAACTAGTCCAGCTTTCCACCCTTGTTGGTAAGATAGAATGTGACGATAGGTTAAAAGAAAGGGAGGCAGAACCTGAGTAAAACAGCGCACAAGATTTGCTCTGACTGACAATTCAGGTTTGTATTTCTTCTCTCTCTGATCATCTTCTTCTTCTTTCTGTTAAGAGGGGGCGCACCTCAGAGCCACATAGAGAATACATGAGGTTTTTCACCAAATTAAAAAAAATTCTCACATAATAACGGCTGCGCGGATCTTCCTGAAAATTTCGGCTTTAAAGACATTGAGTCATTATCGAGACACTGAACGCAACAGATGTTTCATCATAAATTTAATTATATTCTTTAAAAAATCATGAATATGGTCAAAATCGGCTAATTCGGCACTCTTGCGTTCGGAGCGAATTTACAAAATTATCTAAATTCAAACATACGAAGAATTGCGCTTAATGTCTTCTAAATTTATTACGGAATCGAATAATATTCAAATTATTCATGTAAGTCGATTTGTTCCGTAACTACAGCAAATATAAAGAACCAAGGTGTCGGTGCTTGTTTTCGTCGTTTTTAAGGTACCTCTCTCTCCCGTGCGGTGGCGCTCGCTGTCCACGAAATGCGAAATCGTCCGTTCGGAGATCGGCCGGATCGGCACTGTGCGAGGTGTTCTTCCGCGGCCGTATTCCGCGCCCGTATCCTGTTTCATTCTGCACGCCGAGGCGTCAGTGTGCGTGTCTTGCTTTCCTGGTTCTCGCTGGGTAGGTCTCCGTGTTTTCACAAGTGGCAAATTCACCTTGGAGCTATGGGTCGAGGAAAACCGTCCTGTGGCAAGCGGACCGCGAGGTGTTCCACAACCTCGCGGTCCGTCAACGCGTTGTGCTTGTTTCCACTTTTTTTTTTCTTTTAAAAACGGGCTTTTTTTTTTTTGACGCAAAGTTTTATTTTATCGTTATCCTTCACACAAACGTCCTTCGGCCTTGGGGTCGTGGAAATTGGGGATGAAGCGTGCACAGAGTAGATCGTTGTTTGCCTCCTTTTTATTTTTCACAGACGTCCTGTGACCTCCGTACGGTTCGTGGTCACCACAATCTAACGCGGGGAAAAACGGGTCGCCTGCTCTGTAGTCAGGGTATTCCTAGGGGAGGGTGATAACTCGCTGTTCTTCTGGAAATTCACATATCACCCAAAAAGGTGACATGGGTAATGATTACGGTGTGTTTTTTTCCGGTGTTTATTTTTGAGCGAAAATCGGTGCATGTTTTTTGGTGCTTATTTTTTAATCACCAGTGTATTAGGGGTTGAACGTCTTGTAATGACGCTAAAAAGCGTTGATAACCAAAGAAAAATGCGATTGGACAAGAACATTTCAAATTTCCAATTCTATTCACATATCCATTACGCTCTTCTCGTGGGAGCATCTATCCTGACGAAAAATGCCTAAGTCATTGAGCTGTGAACGCATACTCAGTGTACAATCTTTCGGCCTAGAGAGGTATTGCGCACGCTCGAACGCGCTTCACAGCCCAGTAGACGAAGTTGGTGGCACCCAGAAGGCGAGTTTTTGAATGGTCTGTAGTAGGCAAAAGAAACAAATAACAATCAACGCATATAAGCTCTTCAAGCGAAGAAGCGCGTTTCTAAGGTCAATGGTTCCGGACGGCACTAATGTAGTTGGCGTTGTCGTAAGATGACGTCAGTTCATACGAACTGACGTCATCTTACGTGATCACGTGACACAAACACGTCATCTTACATGATCTCGTTACACGAAATGACGTCATCTTACGTGATCACGCTGCACGAAATGACGCCATCTTACGTGACCACGTAACACGTCATCTTGTAAGTCAACCTCTCCCCACAGCAGCGCTTTCCGGGCCCGTGCAGTGCTGTAGTCGAAAGCAAGCTCCCTATGGCAAGCGAAAGCTTCTGAAGTCTCACATTGAGAATACTCGCTAGCGACCGTCTGTGGAAGCTTCGCACGTTGAGGTTTTTGTCGAGATCGAGCCATCGTGTTCCATTAACTATAGTTGAAGTTATCGTTCAATAAAGCCCTAAAAATATGAATGTAGTTGGTGTAGACATCAAGATCTAATCAAAAATGCGGTTTGACGTCAATTAACGTGTATATACAAGTGTAGAAAAAAATGAGTTATTTGTGCATAGATGTTTAAAAAGGTGTTTATTATTCGACATAGGACTTTGGGAGAAGGATGTGTTCAGATTTTTCTTCATGAGCGCAAATATACCTGACGCAATAAATAGTGACGATTTCATCGTCCCAGTGGTGAGCAGGTGATTTCTTGCTCGAAACAATGATGCCATTTCATAAACCAAGTTCTGTGACATATGCTTTTCCAATGTCTGGTCACTATTTTGTAAACCTTTCAGTCCAAACGAGTATACTTCTGTTTGTTTTTGTTAGCTTAGGAGGGGGTCACAGAGCCTATCTTTTTGTCTTCCTCTAGGACAGACGTACAGAGTTATACCGCAACACGCATCTGTGGAACACACAGAGCTATCGCTCTCCTGTTGGCGGTACAGTAGCAGACGACACAACGCAGCTCCGTAGTCTATCGAGGGCACGGCTAGCCGCGGCCTGTAGCGCGACCGTTCAGACCAGGTAAATGGTTTTGAAGAACCGAGAAATGGTATCTTGTGTACGATAATCACATGTCGTTAGTATACTAGTATTCTACTTGCTAAGCCAAATAAATATTTGCAGCTTGTGAGAATATGTTTGCGTGACGATTTACCGTTCACACTCCTGACGGATGTTAGCGAATCCTTCATGTTCGTGGCACGCAGTTATCGGTACCCCCTCGGAGTGACTTCACCATATATATTTTTTTCTTGCTTGCAGGACATCATAAAAATCAAACACGCGAGAAAAAAAAAATCTTATGAGTACGCGTGATTTTGAGCTTCGCAGCTCTAAAGATGCCCGGTAAATGTCGTCCAGTCTGTCCGTTTCACCGTAATTTGGCAACCCTCAGTCGCGGAGCAAAGCACGTGACAGCTACTTTTAGGAGCAGTACTATGGCACCTGCAGCGCGTCTCCGACTGGTGTGGTTAGCGTCTTATGCTGGCCATACATCAAAAGTGGTCCCGAAGTGCAACAAATGACGTCACAGAAGACGGAGTGTCACCCTGTTGCATCTCGCGATCCTGGCAATTCATCGTAGAAATGCTGGCGAAAACCACGAGGGAACACGAGTGTCGCTGTCGTCATGGCGTCCCAACGAAAAGCAATTATACAATTTCGACGTTTTTGTAATTCGGTAATTTAAATTACTGTATACAATTTTTAAGGAAGTAAAGACATCATAACCAAATAGGAACTTCCGTGCCAAAACATGCAGTGCGAAGTGAAGACAACTACTATCTTTTTTTTTTCTTGATGTGCACAAAAAAAAAAAAGGCTATGCAGCATCGATCCTACCGTTTTTTTTTTTTTTTCGCACATTATGTGATGTCCTCTAACACGAAAGTACCGACGTAAAAGCGCTGTAGAGACGATATAAAAACAAAAATTTAAGGGAATCGAGCTTTGTAGTGGAACAGAAAAAAATAAATAATTAACGACTTTTTACGGTAAACACTTCACCTCTAAGTAGAACTTCAAAAAAGTGACGGTTACGCGCTTTCATGCCCATTTCAACAAAGTTGGGAGAACGATGTATTGCATCTTGTGAATAGACATGTGGAGCAGCATGTTTATGTTAGAGGCATTGTGTGTAATCGCTGCGCAGTACCTGCCAAAAGAAGATATTATTTGGGCACAGTCTCAACCGTTTCCGTCTGTGTGTGCTACGAATACAGCAACTCTTTTCGTAGAAGAAGTGATGAGGAAATGGTGTGCCCTTGATGATACGATTGTGATTATGAAATAAAATTTTTAATCAGCCAATAATTGCGACCTGTCCGGTCGCCTGGAACCCCGACAACAACTATCGTTCTCTGGAAAGTTCATTCTAATATTTACACGTTTTGTGGAGTTCATCGAGCGAATAAGAATGTTCCAACAATGAGCTAAACCTACACGAGTTCCCGAATCCAACTCGGCGCTTTTGAATTTTAGCGCCGTAGATAGTTCTGCGAACAGTGTATACTTCTGTGCAAATATTCGTCTAACAGTTTTGCAACGTTGGAAAGCATCGGAATGATTCAGAATCACTGCGGAGTTGATACTCGGGAAGATAAGACGGGCACTTGGGAGAAACGGACCGTGGCATTTGAGACAGGGGCACAACCGGGGGACAAACGTGCTACAATCGCATACCCTTCCAAGGTCATCGCTTGGGCGACCGCGCGCGCGTCCAAGAAACCTTTTTTTTTCTTCTTTTTAGGGGTGGTGGTGGGGTTGGGGGGGGGGGGAGTGGAGGGGAGTGGTGTAGGCGCTGATTGTCTTCCTCCTTTGTGGCTTTTGACAGACGCACAACGAGACTGGCAGAACAAGCGCATGATTCATTTCTTTCGATGGAGGCGTTCTGTCTGTGTATGCGAACATGATTTTTTTCCCCTTTTAGTAGTTAGTTGTTCTTGCCTTGACTCGGGTCCCAGTGGGTGCGTTGTCGTTGTATGCCCACTATTTTTTTTTTTTTTTTTAGTTTATGGTAGTTTTTGCGCTGATGGGGTATCAGGGTAGACAAAAAGTTAAAAAAAATAAAATAGCGCCTCAACAAAAAAAAAAATAAAAAAAGTTGTTGCGATCAGGAACGTTTTTAAAGCGATTTTAGGAGCCTGCAGTGTTACCACAGGTGCAGGATTGAGAGCGTAACCCACGCACTTGAAGAGAAGGGGAAGCTCTCGTCTTATTGGAACTCTCTTTTATGGGTTTCCACGTCGCGATTGTCCTTTAAAATCAACTGTCATTTATTTCTCGCTCGTGGCTTCCAAGTACTGGAAGCCACGACTCGAGCCACAATAGTTTTGCGAAATCAAGGTTTCGCTGAAATGGATAACTCTCACGTACAGTTCGACGCGCAATACCTTTGCCGTATTGACTCGCGAGAGATGCCCCCAACACGGCTGAGTATGGCGGTGCTCCAGACCTAACATCTAAATTTTGTTGCCTTACCTGTTACTATTTCGCGCCCATTTTGAGCCATATCAAAATGAAAGCGCATGATGAAATAAAAGTCACACTCGTTTTCCGCTCGATGGAAATTTCACGCCAGCTCGCTGTCTTTGCTGGTACCTTGAGCGTTTCCCAGCGATGCGGAGAGTTAAAAAAAACAAAAACAAAAAAAAAACACGTACGATGGCATCCTTTGCACACTCATTACTTCTATAACACTGAGCCACCTCGTATCCTTTTGTTTTTCTTTCATGGTACTAATTTCTTTCTGCGCATTACGGCTGTTACGACGCTAAGTCTGTCTGCCCTTCGAATTTGAACTTAGGCTCAGATCAGGGACGAACCAGTTTAAATCAGGAAAATATAATTAACACTGTAGCAAAGTAAATCTATCATCGATCGGAAATACGATTTGGCACATTCCATCTGAACACATATTGTGCACAGCGAATGCAATAGCGAGTCAGCGTGCAAAACGCCGCCACACTGAGCTACCATAACATCTCAGCGATTTTTGCATAGCACCGAGCACGGAAAAAAGAAAACAGTTATTCATTCACATAAACGAAGCAAATTTATTTAAAGCCCGGACACTCCGTACGTCCAATCTAGCTAAGGTTATCAATAGACTCGACCATGTCATTTGTCGAAACAGATAAAAGACGTTGGCAAAAATGAATAGACTGAGTAAGTGAATCTAACGCACGTATTTTACCAACCGACGGTCGCGCACCTTCAATACCCTTTCCAATTGTCATTGCGCACCTTGGACACACTTTGGGGAGCAATGCATATTTACATCGCCGCCCGAGGTCTCCATTAAACGTGTAGTGCTCACCCAAATAAAATGCTAACCTGACTCTCAATCGCTCACCGCAAAGGACGATTTCGAACAGGCGGTACTGTAGGTCACTTCAGATAAAAAAAAAGAAAAACAAGCTATAGAAACGAGCGTCGTAAAAAAGGGGACCGGCATTTTTATTCCTACCTCCGAACAGAAACGAGCGCCACCCACTGCATCACACAGCGCAGAGGCCGGACTCGGTCACCGCGCGTACATACCAAGCGCGCGCGAGGGAGGGAGAAACTTCCTCCGCCGGGAGAACACGGCAGATTTCGGGATCTATTTCACGCAGCGGATAACGCGGGCCTTTTCACACCTCGATACTGGCGCCATCTAGAAGTTGCGCGTTCAACCACGTTTCGAGCCGCGCGCCATCTGGTGGCTGAAACGGACGAATAAATAGAGGTACCGCGCCCTCTTAAACAAAACATTAGAGAAAATTATACGGTAAGAATTTAATTATAAAAGTTAATGAAGAATGAAAATATTAATATAATAAGAAATACTACACTTAAAATAAACAAACAAAAAATAAAACCGTCATTCCTTTCATCTTGTCCCAAACTAGTCCATTTTTTTTCTTTGATAACGCTAGAGAGAGAGGGGGGGGGAGGGCTGCCACAGGCTTCTTCTAACCTAGTTATCTTCCTACCTTCAATAATGTCCCTTTACAGCTGGTTGCCACTTCTGCTGATGACAGTGCAGTTGGTCAAGTCCGCCGAGCAACCACAGTCTCTGCAATGGATCCCCAGCTGTCCGAAAATGACTTTGTGGATGGTGTGTTGATGTTCACGCAATCTGTCGTTGAGACATCTGCCGGTTTGCCCTATATACTGCTTTCCACATAACAAGGGAATTGAATCCACTCCTTCTGTATATGGAGCAAATCGGTTCTGGCACATTCTCATACAACTTAAGACCCGGCTTGAGGAGGAAGAAGAGCTTACCTTTCTGCATGATCTGTAAAGGTTGTACGGAGCAGGGAACACCATATCGATATTTACGTGATTGCCAATCTTCTTTAGACCGCGAGAAATATTGTGGATGTATGGCACTACGACAGGCCTTTGAGTTTAGTTGCCTGCCTTGAGCTGAGTTTCTTCCCCCTCTTGATGGTCTTCAGAAGTTTCTCCGCTCCAAATGTTAACAAAGGAATTGGTTATCCCGCTGCTCGCAGCATTTCGATTTGTGCCTCAAAGCTTATTTTTACCGAATGCGGGCATGACTTAGATAGAGACCGTGCAATGCACTGGTTCACTACGCTCCTCTTTACTAACTTAGAATGCGCCGATTGGTATGGAAGGAGTGGTTTCTTTCCTCTTGGCTCGAATGACCAACAAATATGATTTTATGCCAGAAATAATCGGAGGTCTCGGACTCGTATAGACTCCTCTAGCGGAGGCTCATGGGTTATCTCCAGCGGCTCTAAGCAGTCTTTAAAACTGGATAGCATGTCAGACATCACACTTAAAAAACTATTTCCATCAATGTCCAAGCAAATGAAAAAGTCATCTACGAACCGAAATACCTTGACAAGTATGGAAGAGTCTAAGCCCCGTTGTAGGATTTTGTCTTGAAGCGCGAGGTAAGTGTCACAAAGCCGTGGAGCGATGGATGATTTAATGCATACATCCTGTTTTTGCCGTAGGTTTTACCATCCCAAGTGGCAAAGGTAGATTTATAGAAATACAGTAAGCAATTGCAAAAAAAAAACACTTTGGGACAGTCCTGAAGCATTTTGAATTGCGATGGCGCCAAAGGCATCAAATCAGTCTTCAATGCACATTAACACTCCTTTTTGAGGTAAGGCATAATAAAGGTCTGTGATGGGTATGGAAATTGCCTTGAAGATTTTGTCATTATGCTTTTCTAAAAAGCTTACTGCATTTGAGTCTCTCACCAAATATGGGTCGTCGAATAGTACTCGATTCAATTGTTATTTGTAAAAATAATGCGATAGACCTTCGCCAAGTCTCTCTTTCTGGTACGATTACTCGTAATGGACAGTCAACTTTGTGCGTTTTTGAACTGAAAAACAACTCCAACCTTAAATTCTTGCTGCGGTCTATGGACGAGCACAGCTTCTACAAATCGAGAGCTTCACATAATTTCTTTGCTTCAAATTTTATATTAACTAATGAAATATCACTGTGGCGGTTGAAAACAGACTTAATGGTAGTTAAGGCTTCATGTACAAAAACGTCCTGGCACATAATCACAAAAACTCCTTCAGTGTCTGTCGGCATTAGAGAAATAGACTTCAATTTCAAATATAAAACTCTCTTAACCAGCAAAGATTTAACCTGAGGTTTATATCGGGTAAGGATGTCGACGCTTCCGAAATACACCGATCACTTTCTGCCTTGGGGGCCCATCTTCACACTTGCCTGACAAAAGATAGCAGCTCTGGTGACGATTTTGTTGGTTCCACCGCGAACTTTGGTCCTAGGCCAAGTACATAAAGCACATATCGCGGCATAAATATGTCTCCTATCGGGTCGACAGGCCTACAAAGGCAGGTGCCTTCCTTGGTGTGATGGATCGAAAATGGTTTAATGTAAATCGCAAGAGAATTTCAGTCGCGTGTGCAGTTCAGCTTGAAAACTAACGCCATCTATTTTTACCAATTTTATGACTCACGTTCTCCCACAGTTGAAGGTGGAAGCACTGTCTGTAAGGCCGAGTCTGCCGATGCCACTCAGATTGTAAGATTACGCATACCTTTTTTCCGTGGCCAACCGATGGAATAAAACACCAAACAATGCCAAGACCTCTGCGGGTAACAGCTTGACACGGATTCAGTAGCCGAACGTGCGCGCTTGACAGATGGAGACTGCGATCAGGAAGACAAAAAATCGTGGGTTCATTGGTACGGTTGAAAATGGGCCTGTTGGACGAGGAATAAAGCTCGAGAGGACAAGGACTTGTGCCAGTAGGTTGTATATGCTTGGGTGAAACAGCGCACAAGATTTGCACACAAAACACACGCACGCAAAAGAAAACAAAAAAAAAAACACGTACACTTTGCTAACAACTCAGGTTTGTATTTCTTCTTTTTCTGATCAACTTCCTTTTCTGTTAAACGAAAATTTATACAAAATTATGATGTTGAGAAATTAGTGTAAAAGCTTATGAAGAATAAAAATAGTAAAATTAATATGAAATACTACTCTTAAAATAAACAACCTAAAAATAAAACCGTTGTTTCTTTTATCATGTCACAAGATAGTCCATTTCTTTCTGTCATAACGCTAGAGAGGGGGTGCTGACCCAGGTTTCTTCTAGCCTAGCTTTTGTTTCAGCTTCAATCATTTTCCCTGATAGCTAATTGTCAGTCCTGCTGATGACAGTACAGTTGGTCGAGTTCGCCGAGCAACCGTGGTCTCTGCAATGAATCCCCAGCTGTCCAGAGATGACTTTGCGGATGGTGTATTGATGTTCACGCGATCTGTAGATGAGGCATCTGCCGGTTCGCCCTATATACTGCTTGTAGTATATAGCGCGAGGTGAGGCAGGGGAATCAAATACACCAGTCCTTCTGTACAAGGATCAAATCGGCTCTGCTGCTTTTTCGTGCAACTTAAGACCCGGTTTGAGGAAGAAGAAGAATTCCCCTAGATAACAGAAAGTATAAAACAGAGAGAGCGCACGAAACACAGACGAGTACATTTTTTCATGAAAGAATGTACTCGTCTGTGTTTCGTCCTTTCTCTGTTTTATACTTTCTGTTATCTAGTACATCTTACCAACACGTTCGTTAGGAATATAAAGAATTCCCCTTTCTGCATAAACTGGAAAGCTTGTACGGAGCAGAGAACACCACATTGATGTTTACGCGGTTGCCAATCTTCTTTAGATCGTGATAGATATTGTAGATGTATGACACTACGACTGGCCTTTGAGTTTTGTGGCGTGCCTTGCGTTGCGTAGTTACGGTGTGTGAAGCGTGTGGAGAGGAGGAGGAGACTGCTGAGCACTTGATACTTTACTGTGAGAGGCCTCACCCTGTTGTAGCTAAAGAGGCAACTAATTTCACAAACGCACTTGAATTTAGGAATAGTGAGGGCAAAAAGACATGTGGAAGATGGAGATAACCAAGAGATTATGTGACTGGTGGCATAGGTCGAGGGAAGGATGAGTATTTTGTTATTCCCTTCCGGGCGACCTGAAATGTAGGGCGGAAGGTGTGGGCACCCGGTTGCACAGAGGCGCCTTTGTCGTACGGACCGTATATAGATTTGAAGAATAGATCTTTAGATATATAATACTATGTTAAATAAATTAAAAAAAAAAAAAAACACTGACTAGGTGGCGCAAGTTGCCGCCAGACTCATGCAGACGCCGATTCCAGATACCGCGAGAGTAAAGGCTCCTTCGGGTCGCAAGAACTGCTCGTTTGGAGAGACTGCACCATGATCCCCGACTATCGCGATGGTAAAACCTCAATCACACTGCTTTGTTCCGGGAAAGATTGCCTCATGCATAAAGACCACCGCGATGACAAAAAGGCAAACACATTGTTTGTTCTCTGATGCACCATCGGGTAAGTTTCTGTGAGAATGGAGGCGAAGAATGTCTTCGTCTTCGCCGTTTCCGACTACGACGACAGCGGCAAAAGTGTCGGCAGGTTTATTCTTGTGTTACGTGAACCACGAGTTCAGAATCAACATAGTTTAAACTAAAAAGTATTTTATAAAGCACAAATCGCTCGCGATACTTACTCGGTGAGCTAGAAAGCACCCGAATGGCAGCGGGCGCGACCGGATGGCACATCTAAATGTCGACAGCAGTTCCAGAGCTGCATCCTGATCGGCTGCTCCTCTATCTCGCCGATCATGACACCTCCCCTTCTAGCCACCATAGCATGGGGCACCAGTCAGGGCGCCATGCTTGCAACTATCTACAAGACCCATTTGCTGTTTACAAACATAAACCGCTGTTTGCGTCCTGAGAGACTTCCGGTAGCTCCATCCTTGCAAGCCTATCGAGCTTGCGTACGTGACCAATGCTAAAAGCATAGATGATACACGAAAAAAAGCTGGAAATTTAGCGAGGGCCTTTGTCTGTACGCTCTGACGTTATGGTGGAGGCAAGTTGGTTTAGAACAATGTTCAAAAATGTTGAACAGATCTCATATTTCTTGTTGTTGTTTTTCTTGCGTTTACCTGGAGAAATAGGCGTTGTATGTTTCATTGGCGTTTCGAGCAACGGTGTTAAGGGTGGCTTTGTTCATTTTTTTTTTCTAACTGGAAGTTGGCTGGGGTGTCAAAGACTGGAGTAGCGCCTGGTGACGTTTGCAAAGAAAGGGTCTATTGGGAGTATTCCCTGGTGGCCATAGCTGTGCGCGCAAAGGCTGAGCGCGTGCTTATAGCGAGCTTTCATAATCATTTGCCATGTGCATTCCGCACCATCAAGATTTCCGGTCTTAGCAGACTATTAACATTGACTCGTTCTGAGAATGCGCTGAAAAGAGAACTTTCAAATAGGATGTCCAGTGAATATCTCCTTTACCCTTGTCACAAGGGCACACTTAACAGCAGTTACGCTAAGCAACAGTTAGCACACAATACTTGCGGACAGCATAATGTGGCAATGCAGTCAAACCTATGGGCGCATGGGCGCTCAAGTATCTGGAGCCCCCATTAAAGCAGTGTACACATGCTCTTTCTTCTTTTGAAATAGCTGTCCGAGAGTATAGTGCGGTAACTGTGTTGCCGTGTAAAAGCAGTTATAGGGTTTTTAACCGCGGGCAAGGGTCCCCGTGTAACAGGGGTATTACGCTGTCAAAAATCTTCATGCCACTTTAACAGAACCTGACGTGGCGTCGCAATTCAGTAATCTAAATTGGAACAGCCTACGATCTAATGAAAACGGTTGGAGCTGCCAAAGCTCTACTCGCTCAACGTGCAAACACACCGAAATTCTTTTTTCACGTACTATACTTATTTGCATACGAAGTCAGTGCAGCCACAAGTGCGCTTAATTTAAAATTTATTTTCAGTCTTACCTCTAAAGAAAGGTAGCGACTCTTTTAGGCTGTTTCAAGAGTTCGCTTATTAGCTTACGGGTGAACGACCTTGTGTTTATTAGTCGCATATTTCCCCGGTTCTCGTTTGCGTAAGAGGTCGCGAGGCTTGGGTGTTTCAGCACTCAGAAGCCAAGGGAAACTTTAGACGCGTCGGGCAAACTTCCGTCTTTATAAAACATGTTCCCGCAAAGCTCCCCTGTACTATATTTCACCCCGTCTTGTATGAGTTACTCGAGAAAATTAAATTTTTACAAATAAAACCAATCTTATCTAGAAAGTATTCAAATAGATTACTTGATTACTCCAGACAAGAAGTAACTGGCCGTTACCTTAAAAGAGTAACCATTACTTGTCCGATTACATTAGATTTTCAGAACAAGATGTCTTTTTGCCCGTTTGAAAACGGGTATTGTCAACTGTCCATTATTTAGCTAGAATCACCGAATTAAAAACTACTTATCCAACTTTGGTTCACCATATCCTTCTATCGGAAATTTCGTTCGAGGATTCCTTCGTAGAAAACTTGCACGAACAAAGGGCGTCACAAGAAAACGGCATGGAGAAAAGGTAACGCTTACAAGTAATGTTAGTGCTTTCAAAAGTAATCAGATTACTTTTGCGATTAATTCCTGATAAAAGTGTTCAAATGATTACAAAATTACTCCAAAAGGAAATAGATGACAAGTTATTTGATTACTTGTCATGAGTATCGCACAAGACTGATTTCACTTATTAAGCCAGGGTGACGCTTCTTTATACATCATACAAAAGACAGTCCGCGTAAAGATTCGAACGCAAATCACCGCGAGATAGGTGCTTCGAACGCCGCATGGCAATGAGTTCGAGTAGAAAACTTGGCACGCGGCATTCAAATCCCGGATACTGCGGTCATTCATGTTTCCAGACCGTCTTTTATTTGATCTGTGTGCAGTGTGACCCCGGCTATTACGATGAAGCGCAGAGGACGCTGCTAGCCCCAACAACCAAGTCGGCCAGGTTTGTCTTGTTGCTGCGCCTAGGTCATGTGACCTTGACATAGTATTAAATAGGCTGCCAGGCCGTGCAAGGGCCCGTGCCAGTCCATCGCGAGGTGAAACGAGGAATAGTCATTTTTAACCTCGAAATGCGGTTAAAAATGTCAATTCTTAAACGGGTACTCACACTGTGCGCAAATCTCTCCCTTTGCTCCCCGAGATGCGCATCACGTGGTAACCACGTCACGCCTTTGCGCGGAGCCAGCCGCGCTGACGTAGACATTCCAGGGGGACAGGGCAGCTTTCTCTCGAGCTGTACAAGCACACCCCGCCCTGGCGTGAGATCTCATTTCAGTATGCGGTATCTTGTTCACTTGTACGGAAACTTCGCAGATTTTGCACAGCGAGATATTGGCGGTGGCATCGAGATCGGCTAACTTGTTTGTGGCTTGCGCTGTTGCGCATGTTGTCCGAGGCACTCGAAGAAGCCAACGCTATTTATCGGAAGGGCCCTCCTTATCCGCGGATTACCCGCGGATCATCAGCGCATTTCCCCAGTAAACTGGTGGATGAAAGTTAAAATGGAATCGAATTTGGCGGATTGCGGATCGAACGCGGATGCCTGGAGCTGCAGATGCTGTTCGAATGCGGATATTCGTGGCTTCGGATCTACATTTTTGTCGAGGCGTCCCATAAACGTGTGCGACCGCAGAGTGTAGAGTGAGTGTGTAAGTGATACTATGAATTGTATCATTAAACGTATTGCGGGAGCAAACTACTCCCTTAGATAAAGGATGGCAATTAAGGAAAAACTTCTTTACGTCCAGAAATATTTGATTCCCACCAAAGACCGCACAAGTACGTTCTATCTCGCCAGAAATGCTGTCCTTAGAAAAAAGTAAAGAATGCAGGAGCATCAGTCGTCCCGGAAAAGCGTGTTCTGTGTGGCAGGGAAAGAACGAAAAACGTTCTTTTGGGCAAAGAAAACCCGAAACGTATAAGCCACAAAAAGTAGGAGAAACCTGCAAGTGGCTTCTTCGCCTATATTTTAAGGAAAAAAAATGGGTATAGTCATACACCTCTTGTCCTATATAATACACCCCAAAACAGCGCAATGACGTTGAACCTATAGTACCAACTTTCAGGAGCAGCTTGATAGCCGAGTGCTACAACTTAAAATTCGCAGGGTTTCTTATGTTATCCCCTAGACGACTTGAAGGTGAAATCCTAAGCACCGATGCATTAAAGACAGACGCCTCTCTTAATGTGCTGAGCCATCTTTCTTAATGTGCTGAGTCATCATTTTAATTTACTAGTCATCCACTCATTTCGCTTTCATTCACTTTAGTTCCTCTTAATTCACTTGAACTCCTCTTAATTAGTTTGGTCATCCTTCTTAATTAGCTTTGATTACTCTTACTTCTCTTTATTCCTCTTAATTCAGTATAATTCCTTATAATTCACGTTGATTCCTCTTAATTCTTTTTATAGTCCTTCTTGATTCCCATTGATTACTCTTACTCATACTTAATTACTCTCGATATGCTTTAATTCATCTTAATTCACGATGATTCCTCTTAATTGACTTAGTAATCCTTCTTAATTTTATCGCCTCCAACACGCCTGAGTGGTCACGTAAAAGTTTTGGTAACTTTTTTTGTCGCACACGTGTTTTTTCTTAAAGACTTTGAAGATCGACTCAGCGATGAGACATATAAGGATTTCGCCTTCATGAAATAGCAAATGTACGTGTTAGTGACAAAAAAAAAAAAAAATCTTGGCCCTGTTGCAAAGCCTACCTTTTTCTCTAGTCTTTGATACGTACTTTAGCGGTTTAGTGAGTTTTATAGCACAGTTATTAAGACCCTCGTACAAGTTGGGGCCGTCAGTTCGACGTCAATGCGCTCTACGCCAAACGGACATTTTGGGGTGTAATATATAGGACAAAGGGTGTAAGACTATACCTTTTTTTTTTTTTTTTTAATGTGTAGAAGTAGAGAGTGGAGACTGATTTGGATCCTCTTTAGTGGTTGAACTTCCGCCAGCAAGAGTTTTCGCACCTCATTCTTGTAGCAGAGTTCGTGCATGTCATCTCGGCATCAGCTGAATCAACGGAGAGAGTCATCTTAGTAGCAGTTATTAATTTCAGAGAGGCGAACTAGTCTGAATCCGTCCATGTTGACGATATTCCTTGTCTTCTAACAGCAATCTCAACAAGTGAAACTTTGCGTGGTTGTGCGTTTTATGTTTTCTCGGCAGCTGGCACGGAGTTGTTTTAGAGCGCAGCTCTTAGGGGCCCGTTTCCGGCTTGAGCGGCGTCGCCGTCGGCGTAACCGCGCGGTGCATCATGGGAAATGTCCCATAATGCACCGCGCGAGCCCCCCACCGGGGTCACGTGACCTCGTGGGGGGCACGCGACCCCCCCGAGGTCACGTGACCCCGGTGCATCATGGGAAATGTCCCATAATGCACCACGCGAGCCCCCCACCGGGGTCACGTGACCTCGTGGGGGGCACGTGACCCCCCTTAGCAAAAAGAGGCCGTACTTCAAACGAAGTTGAAGTATATTTAGTACGAATATTCATTTTGTATTTATTCTGTATTATTTTGGCCGCATTCGAAATACGCCCGTAATGTATTCAAAATACATTATAAATATGAATAAAAAAATATTTTAGATATACCAAAAATATTATTCCTTCACACTCAAGATGCCATTTGTGCATTAAAAACCGGTTACACAATTTTTTTTATTTTCGATTTAGTCAGCGAATGGTGTCCCTGTGGTATTTGAAGGCACTACTAATACATCTTACAAAGCTACGTTAGAAACGAACAGAAACACCATGACGCACTGAACAGCCCATTTACAGTCCCATTGACTGCTCTAGAGCCTTATATAGCCTACATATTGAAGGTAATCATTTTTTCGGTGACCACCTCTGCGCTTATTAAGGTTCAAAGTATTCGATCTTCTCCTCGGAAGTCTGTCGAAGGGGAAACAGTGTTTTGAAGTTCGTGGACGATATCTCTTACTAAAAGGCATTGGTACAACTAATAACAATTCGGCGCAGTCCCTAAAACAATATCCACACAAACGGCTCATAAAATACATGTTATTGCTTCTCTGCGTAGCACCACTCAGGACGAAGCGAATCAAGGCAGTTTCTTCAGTTTAAAATACTGTAAACGACTTTATTTTCGTGAGGACCTAATTCTCGCAAAGTTCGCGAATCGCCTACAATTCCGAAAAATAGGTCCCGTGAATAATTCCGGCAAAATGTAAAAACATTAAAATCTATATTGCGATCCCAGCGCGTCGCGAAAATTATAATTTTCGAATTATTCCAGAACTCCAACTTTGACCTAAATGGCGAAATATTGAGCCCGCGAAAAATAAATATTTTACAGTAGTTGTTTTGCCTTTTCTTTTTAGTAGTAGACTATTTAATATGGTATACGTTAATGTCACTATATTAAAGCCACTATTCACATCACGTACAATGGTGGGTATACACGTTCAGTGAACTAACATTTTGCTAACAAAACCAGGCCAAACGTATCTGTTCAGAGCACCTGCTGAAGCTTTCCAGCATCAGCATATGTTGTGGTTGTAGTTCTTCAACCCCGTTTGTGATTGGTGTGCAAGGAACTGATCAGGTGTGTTCTTGATAGAAAAAAAGGAAACAATAACATAAACTGGGCTGATTTATCAGTGCGGTGCTGCGCAATTCAGTTGACAAACTAATCAAATGCTGTATTTAGGCGCTTCAGTGTACTTCATATCTGCTTGAAGTGAACTTCTAGAAGGGGAGCTTTTCAATATTTTGGTAGTTTAAGTCAAACTACCAAAGTACTGCAGTCAAAAGGTACTTAGAGTATATCACAACAGTATTTACGATTTTCAGGTATTTTAAAAGTATTCTGCACGTATTTTTGATTGCTCCATTTTTTTAGGGTTGGAGTATATTTTGCATGAATTAAATAAATATTTCAAGAAATATATGTGAAAGGTATTTTGTGCCTATTAATTTAGTATTTACATATTTCAAAACGCATGAAGGGAACTTCAAATGTAGTTTAAGTAAAGGTATTTTAAAATGATTTTTAGAAGTATATTTCACTACCAAGTAAAAAAAAATAAGTTTATATTTTCGGTATATTTTTCGTGTACTTACAATTATGGACTGTATTTCAAATACACTCAAATTAGAATGTGGTATATTTCAAACGTATTAGTTTTCGCTAAGGGCCCCCTTGAGGTCACGTGACCCCCCGAGGTCACGTGACCCCTGCCGATGTCGCGTGACCCCCCGATGACGTCATCGTCACTGATGACGTCATCATCACTGATGACGTCACCGGCATCCACATCGTCATCATCACTGATGACGTCACCGGCATCCACATCGTCATCGTCACCATCACTGATGACGTCACCGGCATCCGCATCGTCATCGTCATCATCACTGATGATGTTACCGACATCCGCATCGTCATCGTCATCATCACTGATGACGCCATCAGTGATGTCACTGATGTCACCGGCATCCACATCGTCATCGTCAGCATCACTGATGACGTCACCGGCATCCGCATCGTCATCGTCATCATCACTGATGACGTCACCGGCATCCGCATCGTCATCATCCCTGATGACGTTACCGACATCCGCATCGTCATCGTCATCATCACTGATGACGTCATCAGGACGTCACCGAGATTCGCATCGTCATCGTCATCATCACTAGTGAAGTGATCAGTGACGTCACTAATGACGTCAGTACCCGCATCGTCATCGTCACTGATGACGTCATCAGTGACGTCAATGATGACATCATCGGCATTGGGGGTCACGTGACCCCTAAGGTCACGTGACCCCCCCCCCCCTGGTTAGTTTAACCCCCCCCCCCCCAGTGCCCTTCCCTCCTCCTCAAGAGCTGCGCTCTAATTCGGCGTTACAGGGAGTTGCAAGCGGCTTTCACTTTTTTAAGTGAACTTGTAGTTGAGGGTTCGTGTTTAAAACTGAAACCGATAGGGGGCATGGTCGATTTTGAAGATTGTGGTATTTTCCCTGTGGTGTACTCGCACCTTACGAGATATAAACGAGTATGCCTTGCTGTGGGGGTGAGCGCGTTTCCTCTCCCACTTCTTAATTGTTTCAACTAAATAAAAGGACATGATGTAATTAGTCTGTCATTTGTTAATTTTCATATATATAAAATAGGTCTCAGCTTGAAGTGGGTTTCACAAAGCAAGAAGGAATACAAATATTACAACTTCCTTCCGTTTGAGCGCATCTTCTCGACGTAGTGTCAGTGTCACGGACTCCCAAGACAATCTCCTAACTGCGACAATCTTTCCAGCGATGCGAAGTGTTTCTGGAAGGATGATCGAATATTTTATAAATTCGATAATACAAAGTACGATAAAATGGCTGCCATCGTATTTTACACGAACTGTTCGTTGTATAAAGGTAAGCAAGAGGCTTATCCAATTCTATTCAGGCGCTTTTTTTTAATTTTTATTTCGGTTCGGGTTTGGATTAGGATACAAAGTCTCCGGATAGGGATCGGATGCGGACACAATTCCATTTAAGAACAATTGCGGATGCCATTCGGGTGCGGATACGAAGTCTGCAAGTCAGATACGGATGATCTAACTGTTGTCCGCGCAGGGCTCTATTTATCAGTGCCACCCTCAAGCCGCACCCACATACAAATGTTTTTTTTTTGTTTTTGTTTTTTTTTATTCCGCGTTCTTTGTGTTGCATCCACGAACCGAGAAACGTCTGTTTTTTTTTTTCCTTTTTTTTTGCGGGAACCACTTTGCCGTTTTTTTGCATCTGACAGCGCTGCGGCCGTGATCGCGTATCAGCGTTTTATATGCGCCTCCAATTCGATACTTTCGTCATCGTGCTCCGAGCCCCGTAGTCGGGAGTGCGATCGATACATGCGTCTGATAACACTGATATCCCAATCGGCTCCCCGCAGTTCGTCTGAATGCCTGAGTCGAGGAGGGAGTCCCGCTGTTTTCTTCGATCACTGACGTCACGCTCATTCTTTCCCCAAAAACATCCCCCGTGTGAATACCCCTTAACCAGCTTGTCTGATCCCTCGCATTATACAAAGAGTACGCCTTGTTATACCTCACGGGTATTTGCGCAGGCGCCGTAATAACTTTGTCTTTACGAAGTCGAACTTTTATAAAGTTCGACTTCACGTTTTTTTGTTTTTTTTAAACACTTGGCGATAAATTTGTAACATTTTTGCAGTTATTTCGCGGTCAGCAAGATACTGCGGACGTGTGGAGAAGCTGCGGGCACGTCTTCCCAACGTGTCGCGAAGGTTCGGCCATTTGTAGCTTCTCTAATCTTCGCAGTTGCGAGTTTTTGACCTTTCAAAATCGACGTCAGGAGCCGAACTGAAATGTTGTGCATGCCTAGAACGCGAAAAGCGTGAACAACAGGCAGCACGGGAATGCTCGATCATTTTCTAAGCTAAAAAGGAGGGAATTTACCCTTTATGTACATTCAACCGAATATTCTCAGTTCGGCTACCCGGCACGAGGGTTATGCAGTTATTCAATGTAAACACCGTGTCTGACATGGCCGGGGATTTCTTTTATATATTATGAATTGGCAACTGTTATTGACGCGTGGGTGGCGGAGTTCCCAACGCGCGCAGCTTCCACGCGTACGAACGGGCTTCGCGAAGCCCGCTATGGTCCTGTTCTTTCTTTTATTAAGCGTTCGCTCTTCTGGAACGCTCCAGTCTATTCTCGGCCGCCATCGTGCGTCCTGGTCCAGAAGAACACAGAGCGTACGGCGTGCAAACAAAAAGAGTAAAAAACACGCCGCTTCGGAAACTGTTTCTTTTTTTGTCATCGTCGGAGGGTGTACGGTTCCTTCTTTTTTTTAGTTCATGAATCCTGGTTCGGCTCGTTAGAAGTTCTTTTCCCCATTTGCATTTCTCTACTGTTTTTAGGCGTTGCAATATGCATTAATGCTGTCAATGAGCGCTTTTGAAACGAAGGACGCGGCTGGCCTCTTTGTTATCGCTTCGCAACTAATCAGACTGCGGGATTATTTAATAAGAAGACCTCACGCCTCAGGTTTTATTAAGATGCATCGGTGATTATCGGCAAGTATATAGTATTAAAGATCATTTTTTTATTACTGTCGGCTTGTTGAGTTACGACTAGGGTTCCGTTTGTTCTGGGTTTATTCAACAAATTCGGAGGTGTTTTGGGGGGTTTTTATCTCCAGAAATTTGGTGCTTATGGGTATACATATTTTAGGGCAAAATATTGCGCTTTATCGGGGCTTGGAAAAAAATAGGGCACGAACGTGGAATTTTTCAACCTTCAGAGAACATACACGTTGCCCGACTACTTCGAAAACGCCTCCCTGCCAATAATCAGGAGAACGAAATATTGTGTGCGGTCTCGAAGAAAAAGCAGCCTCACAAACGGTTCGTTGGGGGCTCTAAATAAATACTTTTTTTCCCCGTAAAACTTGGTTTTTTTTTTCTTTTTTTTTTATTACAGCTTGAAATTGGGGTTTTACAGCGGAGCTATTAGGGGTATAGTTTCCCCAGGATCGTGTCCGCCAGGAAATGAATGTCGACACAACACTTCGGACAGCTACCGACCGCCATCTATGAGCGATGGTGGCAACCAGATCACCGGTTTGCCGGTTGTCTTGTTGCCGCCGTCGTTCATGGATGGCGGCAACCATTCCAGCCTTTCCACTCTGGCTTGCGGACTTACGGCCGGCCATTACTTAATTCCCACCATAGCTTTCGCTGGTCTTCCTCCTTCACCGAAATAGAAAGGTTGAAGATATTTTTTCCCCAATTTCAATAAATCGGTTTCGGGCGTTAATTTTCGAATTTTATCTGTATTTACCATAAACACGAAATCCGAATTATGACGTAGTTGCTTTGAAAAATTAAATACCTAGGAAATTCAATAAAACGAATAAAACAATTAACTGTTCACAGCTAGTTGGTATATTACTGAGTTTTCTTCGCGTAAATATTTTTGTACTTATAATAGCTATTTTGTGGATACGTGAACAGCCCCTGAAGAAGACAATTCTCTCGCGTATGAAGAAGGAGTGTACCAAAGCTAAGTTTAGCTGAGCAGCAATGACCGCATGCGGCCTTTCTTCTTTCGATTTTGTAAGTTTAAGTCGACCCATGAGCAATAGAAAAAGACGCCAGAGGAAAACTGTAGTCATACTCACTGGGAGCTTTAAGATATTCAGGACAACGCGAGTTCCAGTCATCTTAACACTGCTACAAAGTTGCGGCATAAGCCGAAAGACTGTCGCATCAGGAATCGCAAAGTAGAGCCCGATTCACATGGTGGAATTGTGCTTTCGATATCGCAGTTGCGACGGTGCTCGTGCGGCAATAGAAAAAAAGCCTGGGAGAAGCGGCGGTGCCCGACGTCGCAGCTGCGAATTCGAGAGTGAAATTGCACCCGGTCAATTGGGCTTCAGAGGCGTGACGGTAATTAGTCGCGCCTTGCGTTCCTTAAGATTCCATTGACTATAGTATGTCATGCGAATTAGCATTGTTCGTACCCTTTGAGACCAAAACAAATCTACCCCATGGCGTGGGGTTCACCTCAAAACGAGTTATATTAAGGGTTGCAATCAATTCCTAATTTTCCCACGAAAAATCTCGTGCAACTTCACACTGCCTTTGAGCACTAGATACATTTTTTCGGAGAGTTGAATTTAAGGATTTTATCACTTTTCGATTAGAATAATTTAGGGGGATTGGGAAATAGGCGTTTTCCTATATTATCTAACTACAATTTAATTTCGTTTTCGTTTATTTTCCTTGTTTTAGTATTAGGGTGCTCGAGGTGTAAGGTTGGTATAAATATTTTGTCAAGTGAGAAATACAGTCATTTTCTTGGCAACCAGAAATCTTTCACAGCGCCGCTTCTTAGTGACTTCTTGTTTTGAGGCCAGTTCAGTACTCTCAACTCTGAAAAAACGTACCCGACAATGTGTAGTTGAATTTTACAACTTTTTTTTCTTTTTTAACGTTTTGCGCCGCCGCAGCCCCCCCCCCCCCCCCCCCCCCCTTTTCCTTTTTTTTTCCGGTGCAACTACAACGGGGGTTACATTGATTGAATTTTTATGATTGTTTTTCTTTTTATAGATCGAACATTTGGCATCTTCGCCGTTGAGAAGAAGATACCAACGAGCGGCCCTGACGTTGCGCTGGTGCCGTGACGCTGCTGACGGTACGGCGCAGGCGCACACGATTCACATAAAGATAATTTGATTTCTATGCACTCCCATTGCCGCCTCTGTTGCCAGCAAACGCGGTCTCATTTGTAAACGGAGCGCAGGCCGGAGGCATGCGGTTTAGAGAAACTCGTTTTAGCAAACGCCGTTTTACCGACCGTCGTTTATTGATCGAATGCCTTTATAGAGAACCCAGTTTAGAGAAAATGGCGATGAGCCTTTTTTCAGCGAATTCGGCCGCCGCGAAGCGGCGTTTCCGGGTAAAGCAGGCGAGTTAACATTTTTGTAATGAGCCGCCGCAGACTGCCGCCGCGAAGCGGCGGGAGCGCAGCGGGGGGCATTGCTTAACACGCGCGCCAGTGATACACGCGAGAAGTAGGAAAGCCTTTTTTTAAAAAGCGTCCCCTTTTCGATTAACGGCGTTTCTCTAAACTGAGGCTCTGCTTCCTCTAAACCGTGCTTCGATGAAACGTGCCCATTCTCTAAAACGTGCTTCGATGAAATGGTATTCGATCAACCGTAGTAAACCCACCGTAGGCAGATAAAGTACTCATGAATGTAGGCGTCCTCAAATTGACTGGCGGCGGACCTGACGCGTCCAATTTCGGTTCTGCGGTGCGGACCGGTCATCATCAGAAACAGACATTCGGGGCCGGACATCTAAATGTGTAAACCCCGTGGAACAAAAAGAAAAAAAAAATATTATTTTCACGACCCTGGTGGGTTCTTTCAAGAGAGGGGATAACGACGGTGTACGTGCGAGCCTGTTTGATGTCGCTCGTGTGCAGTCTCCTGTCCTTGCCTGTCTGCGTGTCAGGGTGCTAAAAAACGGTAGTACGCGGAACAGTGTAAGCGCTGAAATTGGCGGCCCCTAAAAAAAGAACGAGAAAGCGAGCGTCATAAAAGCAGAGAAATACAGTAGGAAACGTGTTCGGCCATGATCGTATTTCTACAAGGAGTTTCAGTTTGCTTGCCAACATTACTTTCACACACGCACACGCACACACACACACACATACACACACACACACACACACACACACATATATATATATATATATATATATATATACACACACACACATATATATATATATATATATATATTCTCACGTTTGTGAGAACCTACGCGCTTTGTAGAAAGCAGTACAAATAACAAAAGGGTGTGAGAAAAAATAATAAAAATAGAAAAAGCCGGAAGCGCGCAGTGGTCTGCCGATAGCGAGCGGCAGGGAGCTTTTCTGCAAACAAACATCAGTGATTATATATATAGAGATATACAATAGCGACGCCACTGCTTTCTGCAAACCAAATAGGGCTACAAACAACTATACTTCGGTTTCCGTTAAGTCCAGACGAAGCTGGCCCTACGAGCTGAACGGATCCATCATACAGCGTTAAAAGCGTACCATCACGGTGCGTGCCAGGTTTCGGTACGTCTTGAATTATCGCTCAAACAATCAAAAACAAAAAATATCGAGTGACTTGCGCGTTTGACGCTGCTTGATTGGTCAACTGAGCTCCTAACGTTGGTAGCGTCTGAACCAAAGCTGTAGCAAAGTATACGCCTCGCAAGTGGGCTCATTTTCGTCTTCTGCGCATGAGAAAGGAAGTAGCGGTGACGTCAGAACGCCGAGCCCTGATTGGCTGATCGCAACCCCCTATCTGAGCTTCGTCTGCTCCTTTGCAACGTCGTCTGCTCGCAACGTCGTCTGCGTCTGTCTTACCTTTCCTGCCACTTTCGGAAGTCGAGCGAGCTCGACTTCGCCTTTCAGAGAGGGCAGACGAATCAACTCGAGCGGTATGTTGTTTTTGTCCAACAACTAGCAGACGCGCATCAAGGAGGGAAGTCAAAGGTGTTTCGAGTCGTCGAGATTTGTTTGCTAAGAATTGAGAGGTGAAGGTGGTTAGTGTCCGCAAGTTCCCTCCCAAATACTTTTTCCCTCCTTTCGCGCGCCGAGACTCCTTACTCGTTAAAGGCGTCAGCGGGTTGGCGCAGTTAACGTCGTCTGCTTTACGTCTGCTAGTCAAAGCGATGGCTGCTTTACCTTTCCTGTGTCTGTCGGGGATTCACCGCTTTTTTACCGGTGAGAGTCACCGTTGCCTCGGAAAACTAGGAGATGACAAGAGGAAGAGATTGACCGCTTAATCTAAAATTGAGGTCAGCGATCAAAGTATAAGACGGGAAGGGTTCACAAGGGTCGCGCGGGCATATTCCATTCAGCACGCCAGCCGGTCGTGGGCAGACGGTCGCCGAGTCGGAGTGCCTGCTAGGCCTATCTGCCGTGCTCGCTTGGTCATTGTCGGTGGAATCGTGGCCGCTGGAGCTTTTCCCGGGTGTTTGTGGATCCATTGTTCTTGTTCGTCGTGGTCTGTTTCAAGTAATTTTTACTTTTTTTCTTGCTGCTTGAAGTCGGGACGCGTGAGAAGCGCACGTAGAAAAATAAACGTCCGTGGGTCGTCGCGACCGCGACGCTGTCGGCCATGCTGATTTGATCGTAAGAAGTGCGTAAGACAGCTTCGGAGCTGTCGTAGGATTTCGTCGTAACCTGCGCAAACCTTACGAAAATTTCGTTTCGTGAATACAAATTTGTTCTTAAGTTTTGTCTTACGCACATTTTTGGTGTAAGATCGTATCGTGAATCTGGCCTCTGCACTTCCGAAAGTCGCAGGAAAGGTGAGACAGACGCAGACGACGTTGCAAAGGAGCAGACGACGCTCAGATAGGGGGTCGCGATCAGCCAATCAGGGCTCCGCGTTCTGACGTCACCGCTACCCCCTGCGCAAAAAGCAGACGAACTTGCCCTCCGCATAGGTACAGACCTTCAATGTCACGGTTTGATGCTTCTCTGCGTGTTAAAGCGTTGTCAGCAATATGAGTCTACTGGGACTACCGATGTCCGCGTCTATGACCTACCCTTAAGCCGGGCTCACACTGATCACATGTTGTACAAACGACAGTCTGCAAACTCGAGTCACGGCAATATCTGTGGTTCGAATGCCGCGTGTCAAGCTTTATCCTCGAACGTATTGCCACGCGGCATTCGAAGCACGAATTTCGCGGTCACTCGCGCTCGTATTTGTATGCAGGCTGTTTTCTGCGTGATGTACTCGCTCCTTCTAGCGTGACTTGAAACATGGTGGCGCTAGTGTGCAAATAACTTCCGGTTCCGAACTCGACGGCCGGTTTCGCAGTATTCGCGAAATCGAATATATACTATCTTTTTGGAAATGGCCACTTATAGCACTGTCAAAATATATTCACTCTTATATAAAGGAATCTTGAGTAATAAACGAGAAAATATACGTGCACCGGAAGTGTGCTGGAACTACCCAGTAAATGGCGCCACTGAGTTTGTCGCCAAACAAAAAATGGGGGCGGGCGAATAAGCAGTGGGACCCCGGCCTTATGGAGCGGCAAAAAAGCTCTCGAAGATGGCGGACCGCTTCATCTATAGATTTAATATACACACTCTGAAGCGCGTGCATTAGCTTTTATATGTGTTCATATTTTGATTTTGCGGTGATTTCGTTTCCTTAATATTGCGTGTATCATTTCCTTCTTTGCCTGCGTGCATGTGTAAGGACGCACAGACGTGTACTTTGTTTGTATTTTTGTCTTCGCGTGTGTGTCAGAACACGCTCACACTCGTCTGTGTGTGTTTCTTCTTTTTTTTTTTGTCTCCTTTGGTCAACTTTTTCTTTGTAATTTGTTCGTATGTAGCTGTCGAGCGAACCCTCTCTTAATAGCTTGCTGCAGTAGTCGCGACAGCAAAGGTAGAATAAAACCTACTTTACATCATTGTAAGCGCATATTTTGAAGGCGTGACACTCCAAACAAATTTCTAAACGCCTGACATTATTCAAACCTTGTTTTAAAGGTGTCGTTTCACAAAAACAAAACTCTTTTTAAGGTTAACTCCGGTCAAAAGTCGAACGAAAATAAGTTATAGTTGATGTCGATTCACGGACATTAGCACTGCCAAAATATTACACTAATAGGAAACCGTGATCCACTCTAAAACTGATATAAAAAATCGCTAACATCAGCCCCTCAGCAGGTATTCAACGGGTTGGCTGTTTATCAAGCAACCTTGTTCTCCGACGTCATGTTCATACTTGATGAAGTTATTGTTCGTACTGACACTTCTTTTGCCGTGCTTTTCTGTTTCGTTTTCAACCGTACCAGCGTACAATTTCTGCATGTTGCGTTATATTTTAGTGGCCATTGTTTGTAACTGCTCGTCAGTACTCGCGTACGAAGATTATCAACTCCCTTCTCTCCCAAGCGTGTCGTGGTACCAAAGGGCAAGTATCCGAAGGGATTAGCATCGTTATGCACTTCCAAGCACGGCTTGCAGTGCTGTGGGCACGCAGACAACCCTCCGTGCAGTTCAGACGTGCGTTTTAGCCGACCCCCCTAAAACATAAAGTTGAGGAAGGTGTGCGTCGACACCCTTTGTCGAAAATATTACTATAGGCCGTGAACTCCAAAACCTTCACTAGCGGCCATCGTTGAGTTCGCTCTTGCTCAGCGCGAGCTTACGTTAAGTTTTCAAAAAGCTTCTGCAACGTGCATCGCACACTAACAAATAGTAATTTTTTTCAAAAGATAAGTGGCAGCTTATTCCGAGCCTGCGCTGCAATCATCGCGGTCAATACACGTTTGCAAGAAAGGCTCCTGTGCGCTGCCATTTTGAGCGATGCTGGCGCCACGTAACGTTTCCGCCATGCTGGGGACTCTGTTGTATCGCCGACGGCCAGCGTTAGCGGCACACGTACTGTTTCGGAAAGCTGGAGGAGATATCCACACAAAAACGTAGAATCAAATATTGTAGGACGAGGCACGTTTAGGAATTGGAGCTGACCTGATAAAGACCGCAGCATGTGTTCCAGCACGTCGATAAAGTCAGAGCTGCCGCGAGCTTAGCCATCGTTGATGGAACGGTCATGCGGCTTCTGGTGGATTCTGATAAGTGCTTTAAGACTTTAGATATGCTTTTTTGTAATTTTTCGATTTTGCTACAGGTTTAGGAATTTCATTTAATTGCTTGAGCTTTTCGCTGTCGAAACACCTGTATGTTTAATAAATATTGTTTTTTTTATTTTTTATTTTGGCGCTCAGTGGTGTACGCTTCAGCAAGAAACGCATGACAACATTGCACCACAAGCAACGAACGTCCTGGCTGCAAAGTAGGTCCGCCTCCCCTCGGAGCGCGGTTCGAGGATAAGCCAGGATACCACTTTCAAAGGTGTAGAAACCGATTTCACCGAGTGTTCCACGCATGCGTGACGCCGCCATAATAGTAGTCATAGAAGGCAGGCGACAGTGAACGGGTAAGCTCGTGCCGTCTCGTGCTCTGCTCGTGCCGACCCGCAGCAGGGTTGTCGCGCGTACAGAAAGACTACAGTTCCCACAATGCATGCCGGCAGCGGCGGCGTAGCCTAACTGTCTGGTGATATCGGTCTGCTAGGCCGTCCTGTGAATACCCGCGGCGTGCTCTTTTTCGGCCAGTAATGTGTATTAATATATTAGCTACAAATACTTGATATTTAAGAAGCAAAGCAGTAAAACATCGATTGCATCTTACTTGACTGATCGGAACTGCTCTTGCGACAAGGCCAGCCGTGCGTGTTTACCGCGGTACGAGCTTTGTCTCACACGATGGCAATCCAGCTGATCAGAAGGGTTGCCATCTTCTCGAGCCGGTAGTTTCGCATTCGCCGTAGGCCCATGAAGCGAAACGTTCGGGATAAGATATATACAAAACTACGCAAGACATCGAAAAAGATATTACACCTCGTAATTTGGGAACACTTCCTGCAGGAAAAACAGTCGTAAATATAATATAGAGAAAAATAACGGAGCTAAGAAGAAAGAAGCAATAAACCCAACCCGAATGGCAAAAGTGAAATGAAACGAATATCACAATAGGCGCCAGACGATGGTAATTGTAATAAACAGACAAAAAATGTTGTTTTAGATATAAAAAAATAAAACCTGAGTATAAAACAATATAAAACAATGCAAAGTTTCAATTTACGTTCTCACTGGTTTTTGGTGCAACAACTAATATTTATGAAAAAAAAAAGCTTATTGAATTTCTTAAACAAAACAACGTCCATTTAACTTTAAGAAGCACGTCCTCTTCCTGGATTCTGTATTACGACCTTGCGCGATGTCGGGCTTAATAAATGTTCCACAACGACACTTTTTTTTCCGCAAAACGATAAGATAAACATTGACTCTTCTCAAAGTAGAGGCTTTGTGTGTAGCCCCGTTTGCGCCGACGCAATGGTGCTCATGAGATGATTTGAAAAAAAAAACGCATAATACAATTTAAAACCAGTTGTCGTTCATTCTATTTAATAAAAAGGCTTGAAGACCGAAAACAGAGTACGTGTTAAAGATATATGTCTTTCGATGTTCTTGAACATAACCGCTCCTCCTACTGAGGCAAGAATGTATTGCAGTGTAATGAGGTTTGCCAACGCTCAAGACTCTAACGAATTCCTGTTTAAAAAAAAATAGGACTGAGCAAAAAATATACTGCATGAATACATATTTCATGTTTATTTCTCAGAAATATCCGAAGCCGTTGGCTCTGTTTTACAACGTGTTATTTTTTGTTCTAAGGATTGAGTTTCAAAAAGCGAGTGAAGTTCTCAAACGCGCGTACTGTTTAGCGTACGCTGTTCTAGTCGAATTTCGGTCTGCGAATGGTCTCCTGATTTATAACTTGATATCAAACTAATATAAAGTAATTCCAATCTCGATTTTTTCTTGAATCTCTGTTATGATGGAAAATGTAGTTTTCAGTCGCTGTTCCTGGAAAGAAATACAAATCAAAAGATTTACAGTGCACGTCATCCGAAATGTTTTCGGTGCGATGCGGCATGAGTACTTGTAACTTTATCAGAATAGCGTTGCAATAATATTTTGTTGAATGTATCGTTAATGATATCCTTCCACACTTTCAAACCTCCTTTTTTACAACAAAAATTTGTGTTAACATTTCCTATCAGTATTCAGTACAGGCTAACATAGCTTCGTGCAGACCTATTGTAGTTTATTGTAACAGATACCTAAAGCAATATTCTAAAAAAAAGCTTATTTTTTAAGAAAACAATGCGAAAATAAATTGCGCTGACAATCTTGCAGTTAGAATGAACGTTTCATTGAACAATTTATATTGGTTGGACAGAGCAGTTCAATCATTAAGATTAGGTTGCACTTTTTATACTCGTGCTTCTTTAAATAACAATGATCGTCGAAAAGCACTTTTTCTTGTAAAACTATCAATTTTGTCTAAATATTTTGTTAAGTCAAAGAGCAGCGCAGGCATAATTTTATTTGTTTTGTCGCTCACTATTTTGTTACTTCTTTCAGCAAGAGTGTCGTGCTTTTATGTTGTCAGAAACTGTTTTGACAATGGTTTATTTACGAAAAGTAGTCCCGAAATAAGGTCATACTTAAAAAACATTTTTTTTTTTTAGATTTGAGAGGTTTGTAAAAAAGTTTGTAATGAAAGGTTTGTAGTAAGATTAATATTCTTTATTCTTTTAATAACAAATAGGTTAAACCAGAAAAGATTTAATTCTCCTCGGTGTATTTTCACATGCAAAATTCAATTTAAGAGCAGAAGCAGAGCGTGTTTGGAGCAATTTATACTTGCTTGCAAATCACTGCGCACAATTTGTTGTGTCCTGCCTTTTTGTTATTGATTTACTGATAATTATCTTCGATAGATCTGATTTTTTCATTTGTGGCAAGGATGCAGAGTTTGGCAAATTTTCCAGTAGATTTGTTTTTCTTTGTAGTGTTGCTTGATTGACTACGCAATATTGTAAATTTATAGCAAAGGCATTGATGAACAAAAAGTAAAAACTCAAACGAATTGGCGTAAATTGTACTTAATTACAAAGAACCCCGAGTTTTGTAATTGAGTATCCCCAATTACAAAACTAACACTTATAATAACTCATTTGTTCATCGCACTAGCTCTGATTGGAATCGCCTTTCCGCTCACATAGCCTCCATAACCAGTATTATTGATTTTAAAAATGCCTTGTTTGTTAGTTTTCGATTATCCATTTTCTAGTTGGTATTACTGCTATAACATTGTATAAATATTTTTGAAGTGTTTGAGCAAGCGTACATTAATTACTGCATTATACTTCATATATCAACAACTGCACCTTTATCACCTATCCCCCCCTTCCCCACTCCCCTATGTAATGCCCTTCGGGGTCTTAAGGGTAAATAAATAAACAAGTAAATAAATAAAAGAAGAAAATGGGACAGCACAAACACGCAGTCTCCAGAAAGCGAAATGTAATATAGTGCCAGTCTTTTTTTTACATTCTTTAGAGTTATTTTTAGAACTTGTTATAAATATTTATATAAAATATTTTATGCCGGCGTGAAGTTCGTCCAAAACTACTTGAGAGGTTTGATATGAAATTGTTTTGGGGCATTCTGACCTTTGCGGTCACCTTGTTTCGTAGTTTCCATAATTTACCTTTAACATTAGATTGTGAGAGCATTTCCACCGTCTATACCATATATTTTAACACATTTTACGTATTTTGCGTATCCAATTATTGTAGGATTTTTTTAAAAACTTTATTGACCGCCTCCCCCCCCCCCTCCCGCCCCCCCCCCCCCTTCCCAGGCCAGAAATTTAAAACATTCCTGGCAAACGATTTGAGGGAATTGGAGGAAACTTTCCTTCCTACCCGAATTCTTACGATGCTTCTGTTGCAGGTGTGTGACAATGTTTAATTAGAACACCCTTCATCTTCACTCAAAACTAGCATATGATGTGTTAAAATTTTCATATTTTGACTGGAACACTAACAGGTAAATATAGTACCCTAGTCAAGCCACGTATGCGCATTTGGATTTCAGCGTCTTGCAAACATTAAATATCAGGCTTCCGCCTTGCAATGTGACCTTTGATTTGTATTAATGTTCGCACATCATTGCACAAAAGGTCTTTCTTTTTTGTCATGAATATTTTTTGTTGACGTTACACTTTTCGGGAAACTACACATCTGTTGCAGTCTTCGAAAGCCCTTCGTGTTGCATGGAATAGGTCAAAGTTTAATGAACAAAGGACAAGGCTGATGAGTGTTTGAAGTGTCATTTCAGAAAACCAAAATTTTTTGTATTTTAGACAGATAAATATTTTAGTTGTGTACCCGGTTTTATTCGAATAATATTCAATAGACATCACTATACCTCTCATCAACTGTATTTTCTCTGTGGATTTCACATTTTACCAGTGACAAGTTGGATATTCTATGGCACCTCCTCTTTTCCTTACATATATTGTCCCATACCTGTAAACTCAATGTTGACGTAAGCAGAAATTATAAATGTGCTCCTGAAGTACCATTGAAGCCAGCAATTTTTCAATAGAGATAGAACATCAGAAGAGACGTCCTATTGTTATAAAACCTGTTTCACGGCGTATTGGAGACATTAAAAATGTTAAGGTTTTTAATTGGCTTTTTGATGCTTCAAATGATTGAAACAATCACCATGAAGGGCACTTTATGAAAGAAATGTTTTTAAGCTTTTTTTCTAGTAAGTGAAATTTTATGAGGCACCTTTGCAGAGATCTGAAATGGGAGACGACACAAAAAAGGGGTAACCTACAACAAGCCTCTAATTGTGACGTGTTGTGTACTGCCCCTTTTTTTCCTTCATCTCCTTTTTCACATCGCTTTAAGCTTGCCTCATAAAGGACTTACCTATTCTAAAAGAGCTCAAAAGAACTCCTCAAGGGTTCTTTATGAAGAATAGTTTTTTTCTCAAAATATCGTAGAACTCATAAGGGTAATTTTTCGTGAACGGATTCATGGCAAATTGAGCTAATAAGAACATCTCAAAAGTTATTTGTGAAGAACCGTTTCGTAAGAAAGCACTTTAAAAAAACCTTCAATGGTTGTCCAGAAATAACTTTTTCATCAAAAAGTGCGCTTAAGAACTTTTGAAAGGTGTTTAACAAATATTTTTCGCATCACAACAAGAGCACAAAAGAGCGACTTGTAAAATTTTCACGTAGATCCTTTTAAGGGGGTGCTGAAAAAGACTTTTTTAAGGTGAAAAATATGCACCAGACGAACAGCCCCTAAGAGTTCCTTTCCAATCAGATTTTTTAAAGTGTGATTATTGCATCAATCGATCCTTGGCCGTGGTGTACTTGAGAAGGACGCTCCAGACTTGTCTCATTTGAAAAACTCCGATACCGGCCGCCTATTTGAGTACACCTAGCTATTGCAATGATTCTCTAAGGTCATCAATGCGGTATGGTCTTGTCCTTGTCTGCATGCAGGAATACCGTGAATTTGTTTGAAATACTTTTCTTTAGTATGCATAGGAGGAACCTGTAGTCAGCAGGAATATCAAGGTCACCGGAGCCTTGGCCAAACGTTGCTTACTCAGCAGAACTGTCATTACTCTCTGAAGATTTCCGGCTAGACTTATTCGCGTAAGGTGACTGAACGAAACTAAATTTCTAACGTGTCCTTTCAGCTCGTTTCGTTTTTGAGCTCCTCCTGAACTATCCAAGGTCGTGGCTCGAGCATTCAAAGGTCTCACAGCACGCGAACGCGAGGTCGCGCGCAGGTGCCCTTCTCTTCTTTCCTGGAAGGCCTATCACGCAATCTGTGCTTACCAGACTTCGTCAGCCTGATCAAGTTTGAATATTTTTTTTCTATTGTCGTTATTTTGCTCGCACGTGTTTGGTGTGACTGGCCCGTTTTATAAAGGAATTACAGGAGGTCGTGCTGTCGGCATTTCTTCAAGCCACCTTCAACGTCAACACGTATTGCAACGGCTCGCCCCTTTCTGCCTGACCAATAGGGTTTTGTGCCTTATCCCAACGTATAAATTTCCAATTTCCCTGGCCCATTTCTTTTTCAAAGCAATCAACTTTAATTTGGCCCAGACTCTCGTTTATAAAAATGTATTTTTTATTTAATAGAGTGCGTATGCTGACTTTCCGGTTTCATTCCGACCTGTTGGAACTTGTGATTGTAGAGTGGATTACTCCCCCAATTATTTCCAGTCCGCACATAAACTCAATATTATTAAGATACGGTACGTATATTTTTCCCTAGTTCTTAAAAACTGGCGCGAGGTCCTCGTCCTCTTACAGAAAGTTTTACGAATTTCAATTTTTTCAGAAATATATACGTACTAAGAACAGATCCAAGTAAAAAATAAATGCCGTAATGAAATCAAGATCCTCTGTTTGTATTTGTATGCATCATTTGAAATCTTTTCATTTAACAAAACAAAACAAAAAAAATACGTAGTTTTTCCTTGCGTGCATAAAATATCATGATACTTGAGAAGTATTTTCATTTCCGCACAATAAGTTTATTTATATATTTATTTACTTATATTTATTTCCTCGAAGTCAATCAGCTCTGAGCCCAACTGGCATTCATAACTTCGGCGTGCTTATCTGAGAACTTCGTCGCAAAAATGGAAAGCGGAAAATACCAACCTCGCCGTTTCGTCTAATCTCTCGAAGAAGCCATTAAAGGGATACTTCAACGGAATTTGAAATATTCCCGTCGTGTTGAAAAATAGGTTCAATATGATCCAAAATATCCGTAAATGACAATCGCACGCCTGTATTTTAAGCCTGGTGGCTGTATTTTTCATTATAAACGGCCCACTCTGGCGAGCGCTCGGAGAAGGCCCAGCGGAGACCACGTGAATCCAACGCAATCGTGACGTAGGTCGTCTCGGGACGAGCAAAGCTACGGCGAGGCTGACGTCGAGAGCATGGCCTAGTCGTTCCAGCCACCGACGCGGCTGCTTTTGTACGAATTTTGAGTGACGGGTTAATATTCTATAATCTTGTAGGGGGACAATAGCACTTCTGCGACACACAAAAGGCATTCTGGGGAAGAGACGAGTTCCTCCTTCCCCTCTTCTCTCGTCATGGCCGGAGGCGAGACACTCACCGTCACTAGCTGTCAAGGTTCCTTGACGGGTATTACAAGCGAGGCGTTAGCGACATCCACCAGGTGCTGTTTGCTAATCGTTTAATTCGTTTTAAAATTCCTTTTGAACACTTTTTTAACAAGATATTTGTATGTTCGATATGATACTGCTTCTTTGAACACATATAGACCAAAAAATGAGCGCCAAAATTTCGTTGTAGTATTCCTTTAAGCATGAACAAAGCTTTCGGCGACACCGTGGCAGACTCTATTCCAGAAGGTTCCGAGAGAATTCTTTCTATGCTGCCGGGCAATAAAAATTTACCCAATTGAATGCTCAACTTTTTAAAATTTTTTTCTGGTACGGTAAAGCCGAGGCCAATCTTATGGTGTAAAGAAGCTGCAGCATCCTTTTAGTGATAACAATAATTTAACAAAACTCTCAAACGCATGTAAAGAAAGCAGATTGGTTTCCAAATTATGACACAGTGTAATGAATAGCGCTTCAAAGTTGACTGGAAGCATAGACGCCCTTTGTACGTTTGAGCATACGAAGGTTCGGGGTCTACAAGGAAAAGGGGGGATGTTTAGAGTAAAACTTACGAGAAGCTTGCACGGTGACACCTTGGTGTTCACGTTCTTCATGAAATTAGCGTTGCGTTACGAGGGCTGATTAAGAAATAAGGAAAGTAAAGTATTGGATGTACTGAGCTCAGCAATTTAGGTGCAACGATCGATGGTATTCCCCTGCAAACACGAACATACCTTCGAGATATACTCAGGAAGAAAGGGTTCAGCTAGTTTAGGCAAAACCACAGAGCCTAGGAAGAAGTTTGATAAGTGGGTATGCGTGCACCTCTTTCATGATGTCTCACATAACCTGAAGGAATTGGCAGAAAGTCATGGTGTACGAGTTGTTTTTAAAAATGATTTCAATTTAAGTGGGCTACCTACTTTTTTAGAAGGCGAGCAAGGCTGCCAAAACACAGATAAGGATACGATAACTACTTGTGAAATGGCAGTAGTATGCGAGATACAGTGATGTCGCGTTAATATGGTCGTCTCCGTTCCCCCATGAAATTGTCCATAATGTGAGTTGTCCATATTAACAATAGAAAAATGCATGTATTTTCCCAGTTTGTCCCAGAAAATGGTGTTCATACAGCGGGGTACCCATATTAACGGGGTCCATTTTAACGAGACACGACTATACCACTGGGTTGCGGGTTCTCGTACCTGGGTCAAACTTTCCACTGCCTGGACGACCGAATATTGGAGCACAAGAGTGCGGTTTATTCTTCTTCTGCCAGTTCTGAAATTGTGAGACCCCTGAGTGAATGTAGAAATTATTACCCAGATTTTATGCAGACGACTGTGCTTGGCAAGAAATATATCAGTTTAAAAGTGATTAAGGAAGCAATCAGGATCACGAGCACGGAAATTGAATACGCATGCCCTCTTTGACTTTGGACGAGGGCACTAAAAAGTTTTTGTCTCTTTATTCCCAACTACGTTGTGACTCGAGTACTTTCTGAATGTTTTTCTCCTGTGAGCAATTGACATTTGAAAACTGTATTTAGACCTGCGTTTGATGCTCATGGTTTCTAGATATTTCGTGTCCAAAAAGTCAGTCAGATTTGTCGTTAGTTGCTTATTCAGCAGGAGGTTAGTCTGCCAGAACATGGCGACATTGTTACCGGCTATGGATAAGCAATATAGTCAGTGCAGTACAACTGCTAGCCTGGGGTCTTTGACGTGAACCACGCAGTAGTGATACACGACCGCACGCCGGGACGATGCTCCTCCAGATCGAAACGGGCAGGGGTGGAGATTGTACCAACGGCCCCTAGGTTCTGCAGCGCGAGCATTCGCTCCACGTGCTCCGAGCTGGTGTGCACTAGCCCACTTGGACACCGATCCCCCTGGTTTGTGTGTGCCGGCCACTAGGAAATCCATATACGAGACAGAAGACGATTAAAAAAAAGCGACACAGAAAAAGGCTCAGTTCATGTGCTCGAGGCTTTCTTGGTGTAGTAAGTGTACTCGCCGTTAAATGTGTATACACGAACTCAACTCTGTTACGTCACGGCGCGGTGGTGGAGCGTCGGGCGCACTTCCGGTCTGGGGCTGTGGACAGATGTCCATATTTGAGACGTATATTCGTGCGTTGTTTTGAAGGGAACCAGACAAAAACCTGCATTCTCGTCAAAACGTCACGACTGGGGTGGTATTAACAAAATCGAGAAAGGTTTGAAGGTCAGTTTTCATGTGCTCGGTTCTTCCGAGAAAGTGATATGTGCCGTGAAAAGGGAAAACCAGGAGCCGTGGGTCCACGATTGCTTGGGTGGGAAGCACTTTGGGTTGAATTCACGGATACTTGTGGTCATCAGATTTTTTTGTTTTGTTCCAACATGAACGTCGGAAAACCGTCAAGTTGTACGGACTACCTGCGGACTACGTTTAGTGTGTCCTCAAGTTCGACCGGCCGCCGGATCGTTCCATCTGTCGTCTGCTCTTTCAAATGTTTCTGCTTGTCGTCTGCTCTTTTAGACGACACCGGCCCGTAGAGCAAATGTTGGCCCGGTACTTGCGATACGAAGTAAGTGCAGGCCTCACAATACTTAAGTTTTAAGGTTAGTAAGCAGGCTCGATGTAAACAGTAGATGCAAGGAGATGTTGATCATTGTTACCAGTGGCCATCACCGACTTGTTATACCTGATTCACTTGGTCCGTCCGATTCTGCTTGCGATTTTCAGTCTCGACGTCGACCATCTAAGCTACGGTTCACGCTTTTGCAGCCCGAGTGACGTCGCGACTGAAGTTTGCGAGCGAACTCTGATCATGTGAATCGGGCTTTAGCGTCCATTCTGCGGCGTCCGCGCGGAATGAATCGCCGCATGTCACATTATTTTCGCGAAGTTTTGCGCTGTAACGATCCTCGGTAATTTCGCTGACGCAGCTCAAGTAGTCAGACATCGCCAGGAAGACGTAGAATCAACGATTCGAACGCGAGAAAGGGCAGAAGTCCGACGCCGACAACATCGCATTTCAATGGTTTGTTTATGGGCGACGGCGAGCTTCTTGCCCACACTCCATCGCGCATGCGCGGCGCCGGTTGGGTCCGCTAGGGGCGCTCCGGTTTGTTTGTAAACATGAGTTGGTGTATAATTTGGATGGAAATTGAGAAGGAAGAAGACAGTTGTGGAAGTAAAAGATAGCTATGTGTTATGCTGGTTTTTAAATGGTGGTGTGTATGTCCCATTTCATTCTTGCTCTCAGAGCTTTTAAATTCTTAATTATGGTCCTTGATTATTTTAGTCGAACCTCTATTAAAAACGTTGGCTGCATTTTTTTGTGAAAAACGCTGCCTTAAAATGTTAAGTTCTAATATCGGCCTCGTGTAGCGCCATTTCAGGCCACGATAAAACATGCATTTCGTCCCAACAATGCGCTCTATTTATTCCGCTTTTATACTCGCGGCGTTAAAATCTTTGGTGCTACATTAAAGAGGTAAAATAAGGCTATACAAAGCTATACACAATACAAAATACTATAAACATATTGAAGTCAGTAGTGCTTTTCATAAAGAGTATGGCGGCAGCAAATCAAGGCAAGCCTTTACGGCGCAGAAAAGGTTTCGAGCTAGTCCAGCCGTTAACAGGAAGGAATATAAATTTATCAAAAGAATAAATACGTGCACTAACCTTTGTCATATTAGCAGCTCGTTCCTTATGCGAGGACGTCTTTTGTTGAAACTATACGAGTTTAATATGTCACAAGAAGCGTGCATTGAAGCAGGTGAAGGACTGTCATAAGAAACCGGTAGACTTTTTTTTTCCTGATTTTCCTTCTTTTTTCACAAAGATGCGATTTCAGCAAATGAAAACAAGATATTGTAAATAAGCTTATGTCGTCACATGGTCACGTCGCGTCACGTGTCACGGGACATTCTTTAACGCAAAATCTCTTGGAGTACGAGCTTCTGTTATAAAACATTCCTTGCTTTAAAGTATTCGTCCGCAAATTAAAAAAAAAATATATATATACATAATTGTTTCTGGCTTACCACAGTCATTTTAGCCGTGCCAATTCTGCCGAAACATTAGTTTTGACGACTTGATGATGGCGCTCACTCATTTTAAAGCTTGAAGCTTCTGAAGCATGTATTTGACACATCTCCGAACGCTGTTTATTGTTAGCTTGCCTATACGCTCCGTGCGTGCCGCTATGGCGCCGCCGTTTCTCGTGCCATCAGCACCTCCTGTGGTCGGTTTAAGAACTAATGGTATATTCCCATGCGGAAGCGCCTGCTTACGGGAGTGCGGGAGTGGCCATTCAGCGCGCTTTTTCCACTTTAAATATCAAATGACATTGTAATATATTTTAGTGAAAAACGTTTCAAGCTAGGAACGCAGTTTATGCTAACAATCAACTTTTTTTGTGAGTGTGTGTGTGTGTGTGTGCGTGTGTGTCTGTGTGTGGAAACTGGGATGATTTACGGCGCCGCAACCAACGGGCTGGCGAAGTTATAAAGAAATGTTTCGCGCAGGTAATTCTTCGACGATAGTTTGCATTGTTTTTCTTCTTTTTAGTGTGACGTTTTACTCAGGGAAGTTTTACAGGCCTAGTAGATAGTTCAGTTTTCGACCATTTCCCTCCTTTCGCTGAGTCTTCTGCATCAAAGATGATGCGTCTGCAGAGTTCCGAATCTCGACATGGTGAGCCGATGCGGGACGGCTGGAAATATCTTCGAAAATTTCCTAACATGGGTGCTAATTCCACTCGCAAAGTCAACGTCCATGACTGGCACAACACGGCATCGGCATGGCGATTTTATCAACACCTGCAGCTTGAGCCTGGGTAGCACGATCAATGCGGCCGTCGTTGACAAGTCAATTAGAGTCAGCGAGCTTCTTGATTTCGGCTTCATGCTTCTTGATTTGTGCAACGAATCAAAAAGCACGAAAAACGCGAACAAGGCAAGAAGTGTGTTTAGAACTTATTCATGATGAAAGAGGGGCAGACGTTTTAGCCGAGATAAAAATAATGTGCACACTTCACATATTTCGCGGCTTTCAAGACAAATTTCAGGGACATATTTTTTGGTGTAAAGTACCGCAGCCACGAACGCCGTCAGGTTGCCCTCTTCCCGTATTCACGATGTAGGTGCTTTTTGACTTTTAGGTTCTCCGTTCATGAAATCCTACTAGGGCTTTACACCAAAACGGTGGCGGTGCTAGCTACAGGCAAATCTGCATCGTGAAAATGATAATTAAGACAAATGAAAAACGCTTACAAATCACTGCAATGCGAAATTAGAGCGCAGCTCTTGAGGAAGAGGAGGGTAGGGTACGGGGGGCAGGGTATGCCCCTCATCCTCCTTCGTACCCACTCCTCCTCTCCTCCTCCTCCCCTCCCCTCCTTCTCATCTCCCCTCCTCTTCTCCCCCCCCCCTTCGTTCTCCTCCTTCTCATCTCCCCTCCTGCTCCTCCTCCTGCTCTCTCTAACCCTATCCTCACTGATACTCACTGATTAGGAAGGTGGATTTGCCCTAGTGCCCGTAGAAGTGCTTTAGGATAAGGCTAGTGAGGCTGTAGACCTTTCGCAAAAAGAGCGTTCTCGCCACCGCCATTTTGCGACACGAGCGGCCCCTATCAGCCAGGAATTTCTGCCACCCGCCTGAGCTGTGGGAACCTGGTCACCGCAGCTCCCCACCTGTATTGTAAATTCGTAGTTCGCCGATTTTTCTTGAAAGCTTTTACTTCGATTTGCCTGTTAAGGATGCTTACCCTTTGTGTGTTATCTTTTACTTTGAGAACGAAGAAATACCAGGGCTCGGTAGCCTGCTCGGCCTTCGCAGGCCGAGCAGGCCATCGTCGACAGGCCTTCGTCCGTGGCGCGTGCTCACAGGCTTGGTAAATGTGGCTCCAAAAGACCGATTATTTTATACATTCAGGATTACAATGAAAAAACAGAAATCCTTCGCAATGCTAAAAAAAATTAAAGGCTCGAAAGTGTTTATAAACAATCATTACTCGCAGGCTACACTCATGAAAAGAAAAATGCTGTGGGAGAGTGCCAGACACGATAAAGATGAGGGCGCGCGTGTTTATCTACTTAATGATAAGCTTCACATGAATGACAAAGTATTTGTATGGGACGAAAACAAAAAAATGCACGCGCAAGTATTTCAACCCAGATAAAAACCACCCGTTCTGACTGACTTGTATCTAATCGTAAACATTTTCGACTTTTGAATTTAAATGCACAAAGTGTCGTCAACAAATCGCACGCACTTGAATCCATCCTTCTTATGCATGACCCGCATGTTTGTGTTATAACCGAAACCTGGCTTACTGATTACAGTAGTGACGGAGAGGTATTTCCGGATCAGTAAAATGTACTTCGCAGAGATTGTGATGGAAGCGGTGGCGGACTGGCTGTTTTACTTAAACCAGGCATTGAAGCAGCTCTGGAAACCCAAATAGAAAATCATGAAAGCTTGTTCTACACCTTAACTGTTGGGGCAATACTGTTATTCTTGGAGCTGTTTATCGACTCCCCTCTGCTAGTCCTGACTACTTGTGCAGATTATTTGACCATTTGTTTAAATTTAGAAGTCATAAAATAATCCTGGCTGGTGACTAATATCCCGTCCGTTGACTGGGCGAATATGTGTGGTTCATCGTCTGCAATTGAATTTATTTTTGACATAATAGTCGCCTTTGATCTGACGCAGTTAGTTCAGGATCAAGCCAAAGTACATGGTACCAGTCACTCAATTCTTGATCTTGTTTTCGTAAACAATTCGCTTACTGATTGCACCATATCTGTTGAACAGGGTATATTTGATCACTATTTGGTCCTCTCGACATGTTTGCTTGAGCGCTTTTCACCTACAAAAAGAGTTATATGTTCACGTTTCAAAGACTTTTCGCGAGTTGACGATACTAGCATACTCGATTATCTTGACCTAAATCTTGATAATTTCACTGATACAAACGTTGATGCCCTTCGGGTAAAATTTAAGCACTTATGTGAGTACTGCCTTGACAAATTTGTACCTATAAAATACAAGCGTATTAGTCGTAATAATTTGTGGATTAATAGAAAAGTTTCACATCTCAAACGCTGAATAAAACTAGCGAAGAAAGTAAGGCCGATTAAGTGTGATGTCACTAATCTGTAGAGCGATCTTCGTAGCCTCATTGCTGAGGCTAGGGACAACTACTTCACCGGTACGCTTCTAAACTATCTTAAACAGAACCCCCAAGAGTTTTGGAGCTACTTGACTGAAACCAATAAGCCACTTGAGCAAATCATGGTGAATGACACTGTCTCAACTGATCCTGGTGTTATAGCGTGCCATTTCAAAAAGTATTTTCAGTCGGTTTTCTCCGATAACCATAACCATGATTATGTCATTTTTACCGCATCAAACTATCACTCTGAGTTAATAACTTATTACGGCATAGTTTCTTTGCTGTTGTCACTGAAAACGAAAACAAGTGTTGGTCCTGATAAGATTCCAAACACGTTTCTACGATGGCACGCTGAGTCCCTAGCTTATTATCGTCTCGTTATTTTTCGTACATCATACCCAAACAGCTCGTTGCCAGATGATTGGCGTACTGCCATAGTAGTACGTGTGCACAAAAAAGGGGATCGCCTGGCAGTTGAGAACTACCGTCCAATTTCCTTGACTACTTCTTCGTGTAAATTAATAGAGCATATCATCTGCAGTCACATCAATCAACTGCTGGACAGCCGTAATTTTCTAACAGAATTTCAACATGGCTTTCGCAAAGGCTTATCAACTACGACCCAATCAGTTACTACCATCCACGAGTTTGCGCAAATCCTCGATAGGGAAAGTCAGATTGATGTGCTTTTCTTGGACTTCAGCAAAGCATTCCTTAAGGTGCCTCATGAACAACTGCTTTTTCAACTTGAACAGCTCGGTCTTCCACATGGTTTTACGTTAAGGGGGGGAGGGGGGGTGCAACGATTTTAAGATAAAACTAATGTGTATTTCGTTATTCTTACGTTGTTTATCCTGTCCCGGAGGATACAGAAAACATCTCCTTCATTAAAAAATGTCGCGATTCCGCTGCATAATCGCACAGCAAAAGTCGAGCTTTGACCCCCACCTGGCAGCCGAAGGAACTACGGCGAGAAGCTTACGTGACCTCGCTGGGCTTTAAGCTGCAGCATAGCGTCCACTAATGTCAGCAGAGAGAGGGAGAGGAAACGTCCTCCGAAAGAGCACACGGGGACCCACACGGCACCCCGAATTACGTCACTAGGAGGGGGACCAGGTGTGACCCTCAAGACTTGGAGTGAGTTCAGGGGTCCAAGAAATGCCAAAGTTTATCTTTTTTATATATATACACAACAACAAGGACACTCAGGCAGAATCGATTTTTGTTCTTTTCTTTAGAAGTGTCCGTGTGCAACTTCCACAAATTTTTGACCCAAGTACAGAAATCGTTGCACCGCCCCCCTTTAAGTTATAGGTTTAATTACTTTCTTTCTAATTAAATTGAATTTATTGACTTTCTTAGTAATCTTTAATTTAAATTAATTACTTTCGGTTAAAGGGAATCGTAATAACAATTTAATAACTTTCTAGCAGTCAGTAATTGCAAAATTTCAGGCACAATTACAATTACTTTTTGTGAAATTTTGCGGCGCCGACGGAACCTCTCTGAAAGCCTCAGCGCTCGCACAATCGGCCTAGAGCTTGGTGACACTTTCGCACACTCGGACATACACTCACACATACGCACAACAAAAATAGCGTCGCGTTGTTTATTGTTTTGTTGCTTACACCGCGGGCTGAGAGGTAATCCTCTCTGGATTGTCTCTGTTTTTGTATTTTGCAAGTTTTTTTTAAGACCCTCTTCCATTACTCTCACATATTTGGTTCTTTGTATTATTTTTATGTTTATTTCCTCTTGGTTTTACTTCAGATACTTTTTAATAAGCATACCGTCACCAATGATTCGGGAGCCCCGATTCGGTTCTTATATATTTCTGAGTCATTATAATTTCAACTCAATGTAAATGATTTACAATAACATTAAACGTTTGTATGTGCATGTGGTTCGTAGTATTAGCGGGTGTGGATTGCAGTGTTATATTAACACAATTAAAATATTAAAATATGACTAATTGTCGCAATTTTATTTGCCTGGCTAACAAAAGCGCGTCAACCCAATTTTTGCTTGAGCGACCTGGAATCTTCGAGTATATAAACTAATTTATTATTTATTGAAAATATAAGAACTCATGACTTCATTGCCCCGAACTGTACAGATCTATCATTCATTTGACGAAATTCATAAAAGGAAAGTACAATACCTGAAATTTACACAGCGATGCTTAAGCCTCCTCAAACATTGGGGAAATTAATGGACAAATATGTTGCATTCTAAACAACTTGTTTTCAGTTCTATGGCCCAAGACTCGCGCTCGGCAGCAGCGATAGCAAGTTGGCCTGCACAAGGCTAAATTCGACTGTCCTTCGTATTGCAGGCGTCCCGCCGCAAGTCGTCCTGCCGCAAGCCTGGTCACCGTACACGGCCAACAGTCGCGCCGAGTCATCATAACAGATCAAGAGCAGCAGTCTGTCAGCGATCTGTGCCTTCCAAGCACGTGGTTTGTGACGTCACTGAAGGGACATTAGAAAAAGCTGGGACCACGGCAAGATCGTCTTCACTCGCGCTCGGCAGCAGCGATAGCAAGTTGGCCTGCACAAGGCTAAATTCGACTGTCCTTCGCATTGCAGGTTGGTGCTTATGTTCATTATTCTTTTAGCTTCGATAAGTATCTGCTATCGCTGCTGCCCCGGCTGCTACTGTCCATACTAGTTGCAGAATCTGCTTTTTCCAAACAAACACGGAAAGATGGCAGATGCTGATGTATGTTTCTCATGCCACGAGAGCTTCTCGGATAATATTCGTATGACTTGTACTGAGTGTGACTTTTGCTACCATATAGGCAAGTGCTCAGGGGTTACAAAAGCCCAGCTGAAAAAAATGTCTGAAGCAACAAAAGAGTCGTGGCAATGTGCCACATGCACCATCGCGGAAACAAGAGGAAGTAACTCAAGTAAGTCAACGAATCTAGAAGAAGAAAAACGAGGGGGTCAGATGGATGAAATCATGAAGAAGCTAGACGTAATCATGTCAATCAGGGAGAAAGTAGACTCTCTTCTTTCCATGGAGGAAACTGTAGATAAGATTGAGCAGTCCGTGCAAAGCATGTCCGATAGCTATGATGAAGTGCTTACGGAGATAAAGAAACAAAACCAAGACATAAAAGAACTGAAGAAACGTGTAGAAAAGTTAGAAAACAGCGGAACACAAAAAGAAGTCGAGGACCTAAAACATGAAATAAATGAGCTGCAACAGTACAGCCGAAGGCAAAACCTAGAGGTGCATGGTCTTCTATGTTTCGCAAACGAAAACCTGCTGAACAGATTGAAGGAGGTGGCGAACCTGCTGGGTGTTACTGAGCTAACCGAGGGAGACGTTGAGGCTTTACATCAACTGCCTGGCAAGCCAGACAAGGTTCCTCCTGTTCTGATTAGGTTTACTTCCCGACTCATAAGAGATCGGTGGTTCGAGAAGAGGGCTGTGCCTAAGGAAAGCCCGTCGCATATCCATATAATGGACAACCTGACGCCCCAGACGAAAAGGCTACTGTGGCTGACCAAAACAAAGGTGGCGGCGAAGCACTACCAATTGGTTTGGCAGAAGGACGGAAATATTTTTGTTAGGAAGCAAACGAATGACCGTCCCATCCGTATCAAGGATGAAAGTGACCTGGAAAAAATCGAGTAAGCACTTGTAGCTACCCGGAGCATAATCATGGTGTGCGGTTGTTATCCCACCACTTCTTTCAAACGTTACCTGCGTGATGCCATATCAGTTAAAAAAATGTTTTTTAAATGTTTAACTTAAGCGCACCAAATCTTCTAACTAACACTGAAGATACATGTCCACATCTTAATTTATTTTGTTACATGTTCTGCATTGTTTTATTACTGATACCTGGTATCCCAGAGAGCCAGACAATGTTCTGTTTCAAAGTTATGAATGTGAGCCGTGACGTACGTGCGGCTGGTTCCCCTTGCTTTTCCAGGACAAATATTCTATGTCACGAACTTCCTGTTTGTATTGTACAAAATAGACCAATAGCTAAGACTATTTTGCAGAGATACACTGAATGTTCTAAACCAATCGATATGTGTTATCTACGAAATGGAAGGATCCTCTACTGATAACTGTTATTATAACTGTGAATCCTTTAATAAACTGAAACGATGTGAAACCTTGATGAACAAATCAAACATATCTCTGTTTCATTTAAATGCGAGAAGCATTAGAAATAAAAGTGATGAGATTGAAATATTTTTAAGTTCACTAACTCATAGCTTTGATATTTAGGCATTCACGGAGACGTGGTTTACCGGAGGCTGTGATCTTATTAACTTCAAGAATTTCAAGAGCGAACAAATCTATCGTAAAAACCGGAAAGGAGGTGGAGTGTCACTTTATTTGCGCGAAGGTCTGAAATATAAAATTATTCCAGACTTCACGGGTGTTGATTATAATCATGAATCATTAGTCGTTCAAAGTTCTAGAACGGTTATTGCTGCAATATACAGGCCACCGAACGGATCCTTTAGTATATTTTTTAGTTTCATTACAGGCTTACTGGAGTATGTTACTTCCATAAATTTTCAGATTGTCCTAGTAGGCGGTTTTAATATAGACTTACGGTCTCATGAACCGCCGAAAGTTTAATTTCTTGAAATAATACAGTCTTTTGGTTGTACAAACTTAGTCAACGTGCCTACGAGAATAACGGAACACACTGAAACTTTGATTGATCTTTGTATAACAAATTATGAAACTCATGGCACAAGAGCAGGCGTATTTTCGGTGGATCTAAGCGATCATTTTCCTATATTTTGTTTCATCTGCTGGAAGAACTCGGGCAGTAAGCAATATAGCGCACATGAAAAGCTGACTTATCGCCATAGTAGTAACCCAAAAAATATTGAACAGTTTACCATACTAATTTCGAACGATAACTGGAACGATGTTCTAACCGAACTAGACCCTGATAAAGCGTACGATAAGTTCGTGGAAAAAATAAGAGAATATTATGGCTCAGCTTTTCCTCGGGTTTAATGTAAAAAGCACAACAAATCAAAGAAACCATGGGTTACTGCAGAGTTATACAAAAGAATAAAAGCAAGGAATAAGCTGTTCGATAAATTTATCAAAACTAGAGACCTTAATATTTTAACTGAATACAAAAAGCAACGTAATAAACTGACTGTAGATTTAAAAAAAGCGAAAGTTAGATATTATACAAATAAATTTGTATCTATAAAAACAGCCCAGAAAAAGTATGGAAGACTGTTAAAGACGTACTATCCCCTGTCCCTAATGTCACACCAAATGAACTCACAATACATGATCAGACATATTCTCACGCGTCACTGGCCGAGAGGTTCAACTTGCATTTTTTGACTGCAGGTGGCAGTGTTCCCACATTAATTGACTACAGCAACTATGAAATGTACATTACCATGAACTTAGCTAACACTATATTTTTGACTCCCACCAATGAAACAGAAATTCATGATATAATTGTCTCGTTGAAGTGCAGCAGCGCCTCTGGATATGATGATTTGAAGGTAGCCCCATCAAAGCAGTAAGACTGGATTTGGTCTCCTCTAGCTCATATACGCAATAGAATTCTTGAAACTGGAATATTTCTTAATAAAATAAAATTAGCTAGAGTTTGCATTATACACAAAGGCGGTACATTAACTAACCTAAACAACTACAGGCCCATATCAGTGCTTCCATTATTTTCAAAAATTGCAGAAAAGGTAATAAATACTAGGTTTCCTAAATATTTTCTTTACAATAATATTATAACATCTTGTCAGTATGGGTTTCAGAAAGGAAAATCTACAGAAACAGCTTTGCTATCCATAAAAAACAAAATAATAAGTAACATAAAAAATCGACTTTACACATTCGGTATATTCCTAGATTTTCGGAAAGCTTTTGACTCTATAAAGCATGATATTCTTCTTGGAAAACTACAACGATATGGTATAAGGGGATTAGCTCTCGAACTTATCAAGAATTACTTATCAGCTCGAAGAAAATTCACATCTATAAACGGTTTTACATCACAAACTTCCCTGATGCAGTACGGCGTTCCTCAGGGTTCAATCCTCGGACCTTTGTTATTTTTGGCATATATATATGACATAGTTAATATACCGCGAACCCCCGATATTATCCTGTACGCGGACGACACCAACGTTTTCTTTTCCGGGACAAATCTCGATGAAATTGAACAGTGTGGAAATTGCTGGCTTAATGAGCTATCTCAGTGGTTGCGGTCTAACCAACTAGAATTAAACGCAGCGAAGACAAAATACTTTATATTCAGGTCCAAAAATAAACTTGTTCAGCGTAAGTTGAATGCTACATTTTTAAACTCTACGATAGAAAGCACTTCGGCTCATAAGTTTCTTGGGGTTTGGTTTGAGGAGTTTTTAAGTTGGACGAACCATGTAAATAAAATTAGATGTGATATATCACGTTCCATTGGTATACTGAATAAAGTCAGACACTTGTTACCAAACTGGCTTAAACTGCAGCTTTACTATACTCTTGTGTACTCCCGCCTACAGTATTGTCTTTTAGTTTGGAGAACCACGACAAAAACAAACATTGAAAAAGTTTTTCTTTTACAAAAGAAGGCCGTTAGGTTCATAGATAATTTAGGTTATATTCATCATACGTCGCCCACATTCGAAAAATACAAGCTATTACCCATCGGACATGTTTTTTCTATTAAATTAGCGAACATTATATTTGACGAGATAAAGCGGGATGAGACCTCTTTCTTCAACGCCTACCTTCATAAGCCTGCCGATTACACTCTTAGACACACCTTTTACATCAAACAAAATGTTAGAACAAACTATGGAACTCAAACACTTCATTATCAAATCGCTGACTTACTAAATACTCATGCAAATATAGTTCATACGGTACACAAATGTAGCAATCTCCAGATGTTTAGGAAAATGATCAAATTATATTTTCTTTCAATCGAATAATATGCACCTGCCACTTGTGCCATTAGTTCAAATGTGCAAATGTGATCAATTATAATATATGTAACAGTGTTTGTTATTTTTCACTTAACTTTGTGACTCTTCAAATGTTTTTATCCGTAAACTTATTTTGATGTGAATTAGGTAACTGATGTTCATTTTTTTTCGGTATCCTTAGAAGCACGTGCCGACTGCTGTAATGGGGACTGGTGGCCACGTCAGAGGACTTCGTGTCTTCTTTTGCCGCAGCCTCCCAGACATATGCATGTCGAAATAAACTTATTATTAATATTATTATTAAGTCGGGGGTCAAACTCAGAATGAAGTAATCGTAAAGCAATTACATTATTTTTTAAAGTAATTTGTAATTGTAATGAATTACTCTTCGCGTGTAGCAGCTATAAATGTAGTTATACGACTTTTGGGGGCAAAACAATTATAATTGTAATTGAATTACATGTTGGAAGTAATTTACCCATGTCCGAATCTCATTGGCTGCGGCACAATATTCATATGCCCGGGACTGAGCACGCCCAGCGTTTGTTAAGTAGTCAATGGCTGTAAAGACAAAAAGAGAAACAAGAAAGCCCATGGCTTCCCTATTCGTCATTCCCATGACAAAAAGGGAAACAGCGAAGCCTATGGCGGAGAAGAAAACCTCACACAACTTAGAAAGTCGATGGAGGCCGGAAATGAGACAGGAGCACCCTAATCATATCTCCAACCAATCTCTTCACAAACAAAAAAGAAAGCAAAATAGAGATCTTGGATGAAGCCGCATATGGCTAGCGTCAGTTTTGAGGCCGATCAGACGAGAGCTTTCGACGATGAGCAACTTAGCGCCTGTGCTATGGCTTCGTTGACAGCCCAATTTTTTACGTTTTTTTATGTTAGGGCATTGAATTTGCGGGCCAGTTGTTGGTTGGGACAAACGAAAAGAAGGAAACGGTTTCCAATAATTTGTCGGCAATATTTCGTTTGCCTTGGTTGTATTCTCTTGTATTCCCAAGCGACCCTGGTAGTGATTGATGGGCGAAGAGTGCTTCGGTGCGGGTCAGGATTACAGAAAGTATAAACATGTAGGACAATGACAATATTACCATATCTTTGAACTAGCAACGTTTACATAGGGATTCCATAATAAAGGTAAAAAATTTGGAGAAAGGGGAAGTAACTAAGGAGAAAAGGGAGGGAAGGGGACGGTAAGGTAAAAGGCAAAGTCGGGTCGACCGAGTCCTCTCTGATTTTGCAAACTCAACCTCAGCCACGGTCAAAATCAGTGATGGATTAGAAATGTCGTTGATCGTGTTGCTCATGGTAAATTACTCTATAATCTCCCGGTCATGGCTGCTGTTATGACCCCCCAACTCCTCCCCAATATTCTTGTTTCATCAAAACGAGGCCTGCAGCCTATGCAGGAACGTGTGTGCATGACCATGTGATGCCGGGAATCAGGCGAGGTATTGGAAACTTCAGTGTAATGTTTCCAAAGTCGGTAATTTGCGCACCTACCAATCTGACCTATATATTGCACATCGTTAAGATTGGAGACGACAGAAAGAATGGGAACAGGACGCACGTCTCACACACGGCACACACATTATTATCACCCAAACCTAAACCAGCTCGCCTTTCTATTAGCTTTATCATCAATTGACCTACATGTATCGGCTGCCGCAGCTTAAGGGAATGGAGTGCGTCTTTACTATGCATGACACGAACTTCTTTTCATGTTTGACGGTGCCGCAAGTCGAAATCCTGTTATTAACTTGTTGGCAGAGTTGCTGAACGTATACATACGGCATGAAAATACGACGTTCGTGTCGAACCGTGATTCAATAAATCTGAACGAGCGGTTGTGTTGTCCTGGTCTTACATGTTAACTCTTTCTTCAATCCTGACTGGAAGTGAGCCAACCTACTCATCAGCAGGCGCGCAGTTCCTGCGTCAGAGAGATGGTAATATCATAGCCACCTAAGCTATACTCCGTCCCGCCATGCCTTGGCAGACGGCGAAGGTCACTAATCATCCTGTCGGTGGGATACGTGTAACTCCTCTGTCTTACTATTTGCGCACAATGTTGTCAACGGCTCGGGCATGAGAGAGAGAGAGAGAGAAACGATGCTTTTTGTACGACCTATGACTGACTGACAAATTTTCTAGGGGGTCAAACACAGTGTTGTGCCCGTTACCGAAAATAAGTAACGAAATAGCCTTACCCGTTAGTTTGGTAAAAAATAACGCGTTGTTGAGCTACGTTGCGTTGTTGAGCTACGTTACGTTTTTACAAACGTAACGATATACCGTTACCGTTACTTTTCAAAAATAACGAACGTTACTATTACGTTACTTTTACGTTACTTTTGTGTTCGAGTACATATGTTTGGCAGAGATGTATGAAAAGCCTCCTAAGCAAACTTCGATGAAGATAGACATTTACAGAGTGGTTTCATAGTGTTTTGATGCGCGAAGCAGCTTAATTTTTGGCATGCGGAGTAGGCATTGAAACTGTAAATTATCTGATTCCGTCTCCTTTAGTTGATACATTTCATTCAGTCCTGGCCATGGCGACGGAGTTTTGTTATTCATGTCCATCTCACACGCAGAATGAGTCGGAGATGGTAGTCAATCGACTTTTCTAAACTACAGCATGCGAACGGGGACTGCTGGAACACAACCAGCCAACACCCCTCATCTTTACGCCAGTTTTAGTAACAGTACGGTTCATACTATTACAAGAGACTGATTTGCTTCTCTATGTGGAACAGGACACCGGTTACCAGCACACAGGTTATAATCACTTGCTGCCTTTTAACAGCAGTAGCTCTTAGTTTTTCTGCGAAAAAAAAAAGGTTTCGTGTGTGTAAGTTCTCTTTCCAGGTTTAAAACTATTTTAATTTTTTTTACTATGACCTTAGGGAATTAAAGACTAATCAAGCGAAAGATTCTTCTGTGTACAAAAGTGAGTCATGAACTTTCAGGCAGTGAGGGGGAGAGCGAGGGTAAAAAATTCCACAAAGGGTGTTTCTTTTCTTTTTTTGTAACTAGAAAAACGAGCAAATCACTTCGACACTAGTTGTCCACTGTTGTAAACGGATGTCTCCCCCCTCCCCTCTCCCCCCGCTGTCCACCTGTGCTGCACAAAGCAGAGGGGGAAAAGGAGAGAGGGGAGGGTTGGGGAGGGGGCTGTAACGCAGTCGTTCGTTCAAGCCTTGTGGATGGTGACACTATGAAAAAAGAAAAAAGGAGGACGAACGGAATTAGCTGGTAGCCGAAGGTTTTTTTCGCCTTCGAGAAGTGAGTTTTTTGTTTGTTTTTTTAAGTTTACTGTGACGGATGCTGATTCCATCCAGCGATATGCTTGTGCAGGATTTTGAGATGGATGGGTGAATAGATGGACTGATAAGTGGAAAACCCACCGTTTTAGGAAATCGAAGGTTCAGAAGTCTTAGCAGCAAGATACGGCAATGCCTGGACATTGCGTGCTCGAGCGCAAGTAGTTGCCTCTCGAGCAGAGAAGCTAGATCGTTCATTGAGCCTAGTGACCTACATTTAGTTCCCCTAACGTCTCCAGTTTTATGCACAAAATTGCTATTCTAAACGTTAGATCAGGCGTCATGACCTCTTCCCAAATACCTAATGTATTTCACCAGTTTTGGTCAAAAGTAACGAGTAACGAGTAACGTAATTTGATAGCCGATACCGTAAAACTCGTTAGTCATTCAGAATACTAACGATTATGTTACTGCGTTAGCGAAAAATGTAACGCGTTACCAGTAACGTCGTTACTAGTAACGCGTTACCTCCAACACTGAAACACGATGACCGAGGCGCAAAAAGAGGGCACGGATAAGAGAGGAATTCCTCTCTTCTCCAACTGCTTGGGCTAAGCTTTCACACTTGTACCTTTGCTAAGGGCTATCACGTGCTCCGCCTTCTGGCGCAGTAATTGGTTCGAAAGTGCCATGGAGTTCGCCCTTTGGCCAAATCACGTTGAACTGAAGTATCAGCGTCGCGAGCTGCCGCCTGATATAAATAACTTGGCCAAAACTGTTCACACCATCATTATCAACTCCATCATCAGGAGAATTTTCTGGATCGTGCTTCTTCGCTTGGTCGCTGCAGCGCAAGTGCGACCACGGGAAGTGCCGAATCGCCCATCTTGGGACTGAGTAAATTCAGCCTGGTGAAGCGTTCCATAGGCTTCGCGAATGCGTGCTGAGAGAAACGTTTTCTGCTCGTTCGCTTACATTCGCCGAATAACTCTTGAAACTTTTCTGTATACGGTCGTAGTTGCTTTGAAAACCCGTGAAAAGTATTTACAAAATCGCAGCACCGCGGGTAAAAGGCAGCACTCGTCGAACGCAAATCTCGCGGTCAGTCAGCGTGATCAGGGGATATGCTTTGGCACGCAAATTGCTGCGCATCTTGGCCCTCGCACGCTTGGATACCGATCAAGAGTCGACGCCGTATGGACGTGTGTTTACCTTATATTATTTATGCAGTAATTAATCTGACAAATTTTGTAACTGCTAGATACAAACTGTGTGAAAATAAATCACAAACAGTTATACATGACACGTATTTGGTGGCACCAAATAGGTCTGGTGGCAAACATTTTTTTTAAATTTAAGTAACGTTTTTCTTTAATTGCTTTCGTTGTTTGATACTGTTTGGCGATTATGGGTGCATATTCATTATATATTCTTCTCTAAAAACGCGTAATACAAACGTCGTTTTTTTCGTTTTCTTTTTTTTTTTGCAAACACAATATTTGAAAGTATAGTAAATTGAGCTCTTAGCCATGTTGTGATATTTGTTTCGCTCAAGAAGAGCAATACTAGGCGAGGATAAAGTTAAGAAATATGTATCAAAGCAGAAAGCAGAGAAGACAAGCTAAATACGAACCACTGCCAATGGCTGCGGCTGAGTTCTTCTGATTACAAGAGCCCTGACGTTCTGTCAGCCCACCACCATAATTAAGCCCAACTCGGAACTGCGGCATACTTAGGAAAGCCTTCACTCAGGCAGAGAAGTACTAAAAAATAAACGAAGAGACAATTCTGAAATCTTGGGCGGATCTCAACTCCCCCAAAAATTGTCACAGCCGAATTGGGTGGCTCGTTCTACTAAGTTGGTTTGTTTTTAGTCCCCGAATATATCAGGACTGAAGCTGTGACTTTCTTTTCTATTTTCAATATCTTTCAAAAGCAAATAAGCGAGGGATTATGTTGCCCCACGGGAAGGCCCCAGGTAATGCGTTATACATGTCCGCATTTTTCGCAGCACTTGTAACACGGCAATTAAATGGAAACGTGAAAAGGTAATGACTTGAGATTTTACTAGTTATATATTGATTCTTGTGAAACATTTCGACTATGACCACGAAATGATTTTAGTGTACCTGCTTCTCTGGCGTAGCCTGAAAGTAGAGAGTTGAGCCAACCGAGCTTTTCAATGGGTTAATGTAAGTCGCGTTAACACCGGCCACAAAAAAAAAAAAAAAAGTCTGCGATTTTTATTTTTGAAGTTTGATAATGCGTGGAACGAAGTACTCAAAATGTGATAATTTAAATTTGTTTTCAAAACATTAAACAGACGTTTCGGGGAGTGAAAGCTGTATTGCAAATAAATTGAAATCAGGTGATCTCAGTCAGTGTTGTACACGCTCCTTTAAAAAAGAAACGAAAGATTGTTCTTTGTTCCTTTTGACCTTCGGAACGCGTTCCCGTTACAAGTTCCATCTGTGGAGAAACGAACTCGTTCCCGTTACATTTAAAAAAATAGAACGTATAGTTTTATATACATTACATTTGTATTTTGCTGGTTACCATATTTAGTTATTTAATGCTTATTTTATCTATCGCATCAAATGGGAACACACGAATTTGAATAACGTGGTGGAAGGGCACCAGGAGAAGAAAACAAGCGGAAGCAGGGTTCCATTTGTTGATAGATTTAACTTTAAAAATCTCACATTTTACCCAATATTATATTTGAGGTGGGCGATTCAGACGATCCAAATGTGCATTACCCCACATTGCAAGTGCGATTTACAACAACCTCACATGTTTTAATCTAACAAAGTCAATTTTTCGAACTAAACAAACTTAACAACTCGATGTTGCTATCCACAAGAGGAGCAAGTGAAGAAGGAGGTAGGGCTTTTGGAAGGTCAGTCTTGAAAACAAAAGTCCTTCTTTGGGAAGGTTCGATTCGTTGTTAAGTGTGAAGATAGGGGACGAAGGGAAAAGCAATAAAGTTTTTTTTTCTTTTTTTTTGTATCTTTTAAGTGACCAGTGTTCGGGATAAAAGGGTGTGTTTGATGTGTGTCAACACGTTCTTTTTTTGTAAATGTACGTCTCTTTGTAGAAGTTCAATGATGGCTGTAGTCAGCCTTCGAATTCTGGGTGTCTGAGGATTCATGGAAGCAAAGAAAGTAGCTGAGCTTAAAACGTCTCCTTTTCTGTGTTTTTTTCTTCAACTAAAAGTTTTGCTTTCTGTACCGCAGTCTCGTGCATTGAAAAAAGGATCTATGTCCACTAGCTCTCCAGCACCCGACTGTTACCAACCGAGGACCACACAAAATAAATCCTAACATAAGTAACCAAAAAGTTAACGAGATCCTGCTCTTCGTAAAGATGTTGCTTTTGTACTCTTAGAATTTCCCTCTTAAAAATATAATAGAAATATCCCCACTGTACGAAAAAAAAAAGAACGCCGTTCTTTTTTCCGTACCGGCAAAAATGTAACAAGTTCACGTACCACTTCCACCGATGCATAATGGAACGGCGGCGTTCCTTCGTTCCTCCTGAAAGGAACGCGCTCCAGGAACGCCGTTCCGAAAAACACTGAGAATTATAGATCCATTGAAATTATCCGCTAAATCAAGCGAGATATTTGCACGGTCGGACGAACGTGATTTCAGGGAAAGGTGTTTGGGTCTGTTAAAAAGCAAAAGAAAGCTATGCAATTTTTTATGTTCTTATTTCCGAGTTATAGTGTGCGATTAAACGAACTTCGACGTGCTTTGTTGAGATTGCGGCGCTTCACGTGCAACTCGGAAATAAACCAGCTTCAGAATTATTTCTACGGCACACGTTTTCATGATCCGTGGTGCAGTCGTTAACATGGAGGGAATAATCGAGGGTCACATTTTTTTGTGATAATTTGTATATCGCGAAATTGGCGAAACGTGGATCTTTAAGAAAACCAAGTTGTTTACTGTATCCTCCACTCCGCGTAACGTTTCGCAGACTACAAAACCTATATCTCCTGCCACGCAATGCGAGCTGTCAGAGCCAACCATATGTCTTCCCGGTGCTGTATTGCCGCACGGCCGCGCCCTCCGTGGGCCATCGTGTATGACATGAAAACTGGGATACCTAGTGGCGAAAGTAATGTAGATAGTCTTGAAAAAAACAATTTCCAGCAATGTAATTACCGGAAAATTACTATGATCATCGACCTAAATACCCAGATAAAGGACGAGAAAAATTTGAAACATTATACTTTTAAGTAATTATAAATTGTATCTGATCTGACGAATTCAGCACACAACTTTGGGCAACAGAAGGGTAACGATCCCGAAATATTCTCATTTATCGACTTGCCAGTGAATATACCAGGATCATTCGAATGAGTGGCTTAAGGGATTAGAAAAGCCTCGGCACTGACGGACTGATCAGATGATTCTGCTGAAGACGATAGCGTCTGCTGAACCATCGGTTCGCGACTGCTTGGAGTTCCGCGTTCTGGTGTTGATGCGAAATCCGTTGATTTCAAATCTCGACTTTTTTTTGAGAAGCAGGTGCCATCCTTCTGATTAATGAATCCGCTCTTCAAGACATTTTATTTTTCAAATATGAGACTCGGGTGTAACATTATTATTTGTGCCGGTTTTCAAATTTTACACCAGAAACAACTGATAACGAAAACAATAATGAGCATGCTTACTTCGAGCCTCCATGATCATATCTCTGGGCACGATCCCGATACAGCACACTCTTAGGCTAAACCTAAAGCAAAAACGGTTAGCAAGTTCAGGACCAGTTCAGCCCCGAGTGGCGTCATTTCCTCGAGGCAGAACAGAATCTCCCGCCCCCGACCACCGCCATCTCGGCCACGCGCTTTTAGTACGTCTTTTATATTGAAGGAGACTGAACCTACCACCAGGACCTTTTGGGTGGCCTTTCTGCTGTGTTATAATTCAATTAGGAGCATGATTTATAGTTCATGTAAAACATATTTACTAAACATGCATCACTGGTTATCTTGTTCCTTCTCCAGGTGCTGCTATCCAGCACTACGTCACAGGCATGAAGTGGCCATGGGGTGAACCATGGACAACTGCTGTCATTAGTACTCGAATCGGCAGAGCCACCTACCAGCTGTGAAGCCCAGTTGCCAGGCAGCAGATACTCGACCAGCAACCAGCCTTTGTCGCTCTAGTGGGACTCGAGCATTATGCCCGAGTCCCACTAGGGCGACAAACAGAAACAAACGATACGGACAAGCCTCCAGGCTCCAACCCATTAAGCATGCCCGTGATGGTACCTTTGGCAGGCGTTTATTCGTTCGGTACTCGTGAAATAAGCATGAGTGATTCTAAGCCTGCCAAAGATACCCTCGCGTGCATGATGCTTGTGTTTAAGCATAGCCTCATTTATTCTACAAAGCCTGTCAAATCGCGAAAAACTCAGTTTTGAGACTTGTCGTCATTTGTTTCTTTTTGTCGCTGTAGTGAGACTCGGGCATAAGCTAGCACCATGTACTGAACACGAAATAAAAAACCACTGTATCAAACTTGACTTGATTTTGCAGCTTCATTTGCATGCCAACCACACAATAAAGAGAGCAGCTCGCGCATGTTTTCAACTTTCATTTTATTGTTTAAGTATTCTGAGAAACTTACTGAGCAGCTCCATTAATCGTGGGTCACTAAATCCGGAACAAAGTAGTAAGCAGTTTTTTTTCTGCACACAGCACCAAAAATTGGAGATGTTTCACTATATCATATGCCACAAAAACATCCTTTGAATGACATCATAGACTTCCTTGGGAGAAGTCTATAAATTCTCCGTATAGCCAAGATTGAATGACCAGAGAGCTCCCACCCTGGCCCACACTGCATTTACACCGTTTTGCCAAGCTTGACTGACCGCTGAACTGCCAGTGTGGCTCAGGATACATTTAGACCGTTTAGCCAAGCTTGGCTGATCACTGAACTGCCAGCCTGGCCCAGGCTTGTTTTACACCGTCTAGCCAAGCTTGGCTGTACAAGGAACCCCCACTGAACTGCCGGGCCGGCTAGCCAGGCTGGGGCTAGCTTGCCCCTTGGAGCAAAACGGTGCTTAGGCCAGGGGACCTCTCCCCGGCTGCCCAAGCAGGCTCAAGCTTGAACCGGTGAATTGTGCTGCTTGGGATGATTCTGCTGAAGACGATAGTGTCTGCTGAATCACCGGTTCGCGAATGCTTGAAGTTGCACATTCTGGTGTTGATGCGAAATTCGTTAAATTCCAATCTCAATTGTTGTTTTTTCTTAGAAGCAGGTAAGCATCGTATTTCACTGTCACTTTAGGCACCTTTCGGTAACGTAGCTCATCCTGGACTCTCGGGTTTTCACAGCAGCAATCATGCTCGGGAAAAAGTGGCAGCGAGTGAACGACATCAGTGCACAACAAATGTTAATGCTTCGACGTGCCTGAAAGAATGATCCAGAAAAAATGCGAAAATGAAAAAAGAGAACGAGAGAGACAGAGAGAGAGATACGAAGAGGGGGGTAGAGAACAAGATAGCGATAAGAAAGAAGACAGAGATGGAGAAATGAAAGTCAACAATATGTACGTGCAGTAACTCTGGGCTTGTTGACAGGAGTACGTCAAAATCTCAGCGAATCCAGACGCTGCCTCTCACGGAATAAGACCCTCGTTGCCATTGGGATGAAGACGATTCGTCACATGTGCACTCGTCACAGGACGATTGGTCACGGGACGATTCGTCACATAGGAACATTCGTCACAGGATGATTCGTCATGCGGGCAACTGGCACACCGATAGGGCAGGGGACGATAGTAAATTGTAAATTTCAAACAACTGCCCACATTCCCTGATGGGAAGTTTCACTACCTCCCACTGTGACAAAAACCAGTGGTTAGAAAACCTAATCTTACAATACTCATCTGCTTTTCCTTTCATCATATTATGAGTCTTCAGCAGGTTGATCTCAGTTGCTGGCTTTAACCAGCAATAATCCGACTGGCAGCCAAATCAGTTTTTACTTTGGCCTTGCATACACCTCTTTGACAAAACCAATAAGTACCGGAATTCTCTCTGCTGCATGTGTACGAGTACCCCTCGTGCAGCAGCATGGCTCCACCTCTCTCTGTTGCGATCACCTCCATCCTTTTGAATGTAGTCTACGTTGAAAAATAGTCGCTCTTATATGGGCTCCGCATTCGCCGTTCGTGAAGGACCCGAAGCTAAAACGTCTGTTACAAATTCTTCGACCTTGAGAAGCAAAAGACATGCTAAGATAAGAGGTGACCCACTTTGTCAGGCCGAACCGACATCCAATATTCGGGACCAAACCAGAAGCTAAAACATTTGTTACAAATTCTTCGCCTTTCAGAAGCCAACGAAATACCAAGATATGAGGTGAGCCACTTTGTCCGCCCGAACCAAATTGAACAATTCATATTTGGGGGGTCAAACTATTGTGGGACCGGCTTGCCGCGTGACGAGTCATCCTATTAAACATGTTCCTGTGTGACGAATCGTCCTGTGACCAATCGTCCTGTAACGAGTGCGCATGTGACGAATGGACCGTACCCCGTTCCCATTGCGTCTCCCGCTGCGCGTCAGACAGGCGGGAGCCTCGGTCTCCAACGTGGGCAATCCGCCACCGGAGCCCGCTCTCCGCCTCGCCGCACGTGCAGGCCCTCAGGGGCTAGCACCCTCTGCGAGCAAGGTTCATGTTTGAACGCCGCCGTACGGCGTCGTCATTGTCCTCCAGGTGCGTCCTGAGTGCGGCATTCAGACACCGAAGGCGCAGCCTCTGGGACGGGAGTGAACAAGTCCTCAGGCGCCGGTGGCTTGTCATTCAACGGACGGCAGATAACGAGACCCCCCCCCCCCCCCAAATTCAAACTCGGTTTAGTTTGTTGTTTTTTCTAGAAAGGGAGAGGAGGCAATAGCTAATTAGAAGCAGCTAAAAAAAGATAGGCAGAGAAGGAGCCGACAATGGCATTATTTTACGCGCTCCCACAACGGCACCAAGCCCTTTAGGGCAGTTTTCAAACATTGGTGTCAACTTCCTCCGCTTTGTTTTCCAGACAAAGCTCCATGCGAGGGATGCCTTCAAATAAAAAAAAAACAGAGAGCGCAGATCAAAGTCGGCGAGAGTCATTTTTGACTTCTTCAAACGGGTTGTTTCGTCGCGTGCCCTAGGCGCCGGCGTCAGGACAAAAGGATCTCCTCGTTTCGGAAACCAGAGTAGGCTAGATGGGAAAACCTGAAAAACAATTGCTGCTTCGTGAATAGTCCCTTTTACCCTAAGATGGACCACAGCGGACGCTACGAGCCATTCGATGTCACGTGGCCTTCAAGAGAGGCGCAGTAGTAACGCGCGGCGAACGAATTCACGTGATACTTTCGCTGCTCTGGGTTGGCTGGAATGACATCTAGAGTCCGCTCCGGTCCAACGAAAGGTGAAACGAAGTACAGACCGAGCTCTGCTACAAAAAAAGGCGGAAGTGTAAACAAATGAAGGAAATACCTTCAAAGAACGATGGGGTGGCCCAGGCACCCCGAGCTGCCACTACATACGCTTTTTATTGAGAAAGCATTACCTGTCTGGCTGGTAAAGGCGAGCGAGTTGAACATGAATACTTAATACCGAAAGAATAAATCACGGAGGACAAGAACAGGACAACCACGTTCTTTAATTTAGCAACGGCATTTATTTTAGGTGGGAAAATTGCACCCTGAACGAGACCCCAACTAAGATAGGGTGATCAGGGGGAAGGAAATACTGGGGGATAGAAAGAGTGAAAAGGAGGAGGGAAAAGGAAAACTGGGAGATGGAAAGGGTAGGAAGAACGACGGAGCACGGACAGAATTGCTGTGATGGGGTGGTTTTTACGCGGAGTAGCGATATTTTTCAAGTTCAGGCCTGTTGAATTCTAGTCTTGATAAGGCTACTGAGGCCGATGAAACGTTGTTTTCTGCGTTCTGAATGAGAAAAGATTCGATTATTTCACGTCCATAGCAATTGCGGTGTCCCCCTTTTGTGTTGGTTCCTCCGAAGTCATGCGCGCATCCAATGCGTTCGTTCACGTGAACCGCGATCGGATGAATGCGGTTATCAGTCCTTGAAGTGGATTCGTTTCTGTGCTCACTTAAGCGGTCATTTATACATCGGCCGGTTTGTCCTATGTACTCAGCTCCGCATTTGAGGGTGATGGAGTTAACTTTTTCTGTGCAGCAGGCCCGGAAAAGCGCGGCGTTCTTTTTTCGCAAGCCGGCTTGGCTTCTTTTCGGTTGATCATGTTCCACATGCCTGCCAGTTGGAATCTGCTGGAAAAGACAATTTTCGTTTCAAAATGACCTAAGTTCGCACCAGATCTTCGGGTCTCGAAAATCGACCACTTGGCAGCCATCCACCAGGTTGCAGCAGTCATACCGGAACAAGAACGACAGGAAATCTTGGGGGCAGCGACCCGTTCCGTCTGCTATCATCCAGCTCCCCGGCCCAAGGCAAGTGTCAACATTCGGTCTGCAGTAGCGAAAATTCGAGAAAAAAACCTCAAGCTCCTCCAGGCTGATAAAACTGGAGGTTTCGTAGTAATTGATGACGAAATTCACAAAATGAAAGCCAAAGCCGCGGTCGACAAGAATTTTACAGCCATTAAGAAAAGGCCTTCAGGATCTCACCGCAGGAAAGTGAAAAAACTATGCGTTCAGCTAAGCCTAACAAAAATAAAAAATTCGGCATCAGCTCCAGCCAACCAGTACCTGCAAGTATTCTTCACGGTTAAGACGGATAAACCGGACGTCCCTCTCCACACGAATCCCGGACAAAACCTCATCGGACAGAAGCTCACCGGAAAAAAGCTCAGCCATTTTTTCACAGACCCGGACAAAAGCTCCCCAGGAGAAAATGTTATGTTGGTCATAACACGGGTGTGCGGACAACTTAGGTGTCTGCGTGCGACACAAATATGCAACGATAAATTAAAAATGACAGGCGCATGGTTTGTTGCTTAGATTAGAAACAAGTTTATTTATCAATTGGTTAGAAGCGAATGCAGTCCCCCCCTAGCTCCAGCAGACTTGGCAGATCTGGGTGTACCTGCAATCCCTCGCAAATATTTTCCTCACAATTCTGCAGGCGCAGAGGGGTTTCTTGCACCCGCATCTCTGGGGGTTCACCTCTGCGGGCTTGTGTCAATGCCATGGCAACGAACTCACGATTTTCCTGTGGACATTCAATCAGCATCCAGACGCTTGGATGGGTGTGGCCGACAAACTTCTGTAACCTGGTATTCCATCCTTCGCAGGTGTGTGTCCGGTCTTTATCTTGAAGAGTGGCGTCGTACATATTCCATCATTCTGGGGGAGACTCCGGTCGTCATCGGCACACAGACAGGCAAAAGAGAATGCGGAGGGCAAGTTCGTCTGCTTCTTGCGCAGGGGGTAGCGGTGACGTCAGAACGCCGAGTCCTGATTGGCTGACCGCGACCCCCTATCTGAGCGTCGTCTGCTCCTTTGCAACGTCGTCTGCTCGCAACGTCGTCTGCGTCTGTCTTACCTTTCCTGCGACTTTCGGAAGTGCAGAGGCCAGATTCACGAAACGATCTTACGCCAAAAATGTTTGTAAGACATAACTTAAGAACAAATTCGTATTCACAAAACGAAATCTTCGTAAGTTTTGTGCAGGTTACGACGAAATCCTAAGACAGCTCCAAAGCTGTCTTACGCACTTCTTACGATCAAATCAGCATGGCCGACAGCGTCGCGGTCGCGACGACCCACGGACGTTTATTCTTCTACGTGCGCTTCTCACGCGTCCCGACTTCAAGCAGCAAGAAAAAAGTAAAAAGTACTTGAAACAGACCACGACGAACAAGAACGCTGGATCCACAAACACCCGGCAAAAGGGCCAACGGCCACGATTCCACCGAACGCGACCAAGCGAGTTTGGCAGTTAGGCCTAGTAGGCACACCCCGACTCGGCGACCGTCTGCCCACGACCGGCTGGCGTGCTGAATGGAATATGCCCGCGAGACCCTTGTGAACCCTTCCCGTATTATATTTGATTGCTTACCTCAATTTTAGATTAAAAGGTCAATTTCTTCCTCCTGTTATCTCCTTGTTTTCCGAGGCAACGGTGACTCTCGCCGGTGAAAAAGCGGTGAATCTCCGACAGACGCAGGAAAGATAAAGCAGCCATCGCTTTGACTAGCAGACGTAAAGCAGACGACGTTAACTGCGCCGACCCGCCGACGCCGCTAAAAATTGAGGGTTCTCGCCGCACACGAAAGGAGGGAAAAAGTATTTGGGAGGGAACTTGCGGACACTAACACGCTCACCTCTCGGTTCTTAGCAAACAAACCTCGGCGCCTCGGGACACCTCGCCAGTGAGTCCTTTGACTTCCCTCCTTGATGCGCGTCTGCTAGTTGTTAGACAAAAACAACGTACCGATCGAGTTATTTTGTCTGCCCTCTCTGAAAGGCGAAGTCGAGCTCGCTCGTAAAGACCTGCACTTCCGAAAGTCGCAGGAAAGGGAAGACAGACGCAGACGGCGTTGCGAGCAGACGACGTTGCAAAGGAGCAGACGACGCTCAGATAGAGGGTCGCAATCAGCCAATCAGGGCTCGGCGTTCTGACGTCACCGCTACTTCCTTTCTCATGCGCAGAAGACGAAAATGAGCCCACTTGCGAGGCGTATTGGCTCTGGGTGGCCGCCACAGAAGGAGCACAAGCATAACAAAAGGGGCCGTTGACATGCATGCAATGAAAGTAGTCCAGCGGGTCACCGATGTTACCGGTAGACGTTTCCCTGATGTAGGTTAGTCCTTCGGGCACAAGCTGTGGTGGAAGGAACGCGAGCCTATCCAAAATCCTACACACCTTTCTAAAGTGGTCATCTGTCGAAAAGGCCACACTCTCGTTCCTTGAAATTATTTTTAAAACTTCGCAACTCATTGGTTTGTATATTACAATTTTGCTTCAGTTTCCTTTTCACAACAGCCTGAGAAAATCCTTGATTTCAAATACATTTACAACGCTCAATAACAAAATGAATTTAATTTCCCTAGCCATTCACTTCAAATATTAAGCTGAACCCCAAGAAAAGCCATGCATTAGTAATGAAGAGACTTTGTGCCTAACCTTTATGTGCGCGTTTAGCGTGACATAAGCACAGTGAAAAAGCGAGGTCGACAAAGGGCGACTTCGCTTCTTCGGTCACTCTTCGGGTTCAAAAACTCTGGTTCACGAAATTTGTTGGGAGTGGCACAAAGGTGCTCTGGCATACCTTGAGTCAAGCAAGCTTGATCTTATCAGCTCCACCTAGTTTCAGTGACCTAAATTTTGGTCTCAAATCGTTGCTTCTCTACGTGTTATGGCTTATCTGTCGACACCTTTGCATGGGCTGGGATGCCAGTTTTCCTAGAAATGGTGCAATGTCTATCGCCTCCGCACTTCATCCGAATCCGTGTTTCGCCCGGGGTAGCAAAAAAAAAATATTAGGTGAGCTTTTGTCCGGGTCTGTGAAAAAACGGCTGAGCTTCGTCCGGTAAGCTTCTGTCCGGTAAGTTTTTATCCTGTTACCCTCCGCACAATAGTATCTGAGAGAGGATGGTGGCAGAAGCATCTCGCCACGTTTCTCCAGAAACACCTTTCCGGCATACATCCTCACAACTTTTTCGAATCAAAAGTTCTCAGGAGCTCATCAACGCTCTTGAACCGTTTAATACTGGTGCTCCTAACTTCTTTTTTCTAGACATAGAAGATATGTACTATAACCTGGACATTTCAATTCTTCTCGAATCCGTAGAATAAGCCGTCACCGAAGACCCAAATCTGTACCTTCCAAAACTCATCCGAAGTGTCACCTTCCGGCTTCCTCGAGCTTCTGCAACTCTGCCTGGAATCAACAATGATTGAGCACGAAGGAAAGATCTGGATACAGAAATCCGGGGTGTGAAAAGGATCTTGCCTTGCTCCAATATTAAGTAAAATTTACCTGTTTTATGTCAATACAACCACACAGGTGAAGCTCAAGAACACTACCCCGGAATGTACCGTAGTCCGCTACGTTGATGACTACTTGATTATTCACCCTCTAGCCAATAAAGTCTAGGTGATCGTGGCTTCGTTCGAAAGCGCAGGAGGCAAACTAAAATTCAAAAAGAAGATCCACCTCGGAAGGGATAAATTTCTAAACCTGCGATTGAAAAAAAAAAAAAAAGAAAAAACAACAGAGGCGTTTGCTGAGTGTTCAGTCTGCGTTCAGAAACGCCAGTGCTTCCTTTTGAGAGTGCTCATCCAAAGTCTGTTTAAAAAGGTATAATCAAGACGTTAATCACATCAGCAAAAGACGAAATCCTGTTAACGTTTGGCAACGGATAGCGTAAAGAGCCAAACTCGACGACTCCCGAGTTCCGGATATCCGGTGGAACGCCTTGTGTCCACTTTCGACCAACTTATTAACCCAAAAGTAACTACAAAAACGTCTTTCAGTCAAAGGATAGCCAGCATACCATACATTTATAATGCTTCCTATCGCGGAACGTAGTGATCAACGTTTCATCGGCCTCAGTAAGTTTATCAAGACGAAAATTAGAATTCGTCAGGCCTAAACTTGAAAAATATCGCAACTCCACGTAAAAACCACACCATCACAGTAGTTCTGCCCATTCCCCGTGGTTTTTCCTCCCCCTTTCCATCTCCCAGTTTTCCTTTTCCTTCCCCCTTACCACGCTTTACATCGCCCAGTTTTTCTTTCCCCTTATCACCCTTTCTATCTCCCAGTTTGCCTTCCGTCTTATCACCCAATCTTAGTTGGGGTCTCGTTCAGGATGCAATTTTCCTTCCCAAAATAAAAGTCGTTGCTAAATGAAAGAACGTGGTTGTCCTTTGCTTGTCCTCCGTGTTTTATTCTTTCGATTTTAAGCATTAACTGTCCGATCGAGTAAACCGACATCAGCTTTGAAGTCGCGCCAAACGGTCCCTTTCCTTGTCCCAATGTCGTCTAGAGCAGAAATCTTATGGATTTCTGCTCCCATTGGCTGGCGCGCGTCTGCAAGAAACGAGGCTCCCATTGGCTCGCGTGCGGCGTAGTTCCAACAAACGCCACAAGAGAAGCCCTCTCCATGGCGGCGCAGCGCCCGCAGCGGCCCTAAAGTCTCGAGATAAGAGCTTCCTGTAAGAAGTATCAAGAGGAAGTATAAATAAGTATCACGCGACTTTAAGTGGCCCGGCCGCCGGTGAGAGAGAGCGGTGGCCGCAGAGCTGGCAGAGCCCGCCCGGACAAACTCCGGAGAGGTTGCACGGCCGACCTCAGCTTGGCGCGGCACTTCACGAGAGCGCGCGCTCGGCGACGGCCGGCGGAACGTGGCCGTCCACGCCACTACGCCGCAGGTGAACTGACGGAGCGGAGGAACGGCATTCGTGCTTTCGCATTGAAAGTTCATAAGTGCTTTGGCGTCCTCGAACTTTTCTTTTTCTCGCCTTGCTTTTGTGCTCTTTCTAGTATCGGTACCCTCTTTTTTAACGTACGGCCGTGTTCTTTAAGATTCCGTGAGACATTCGCGATATCGGGTTTCATGCCCAAACCTACTTTTCTTCTCTTTTTCTCTCTTTTAACGGCATTGGAGGTTACATTTTTTTTTTCTTCAAATTTGGACGATGAAGGCGTTAGTGTTTTGTTCTCAAAACTTTAGAAAATGCGCCATGCCAACCATGGTCCGGGAACAAAATTTGCTACAAATCCGAGCAACAGCGAGAACATGTGTACTACTCTGCCTGACCCGCAAGCCGTGCGGGATCGGGTTCAGCATTTCGTGTTGTCTCCGGGTCGTGCGGAGCTCTACATAGAACACTGCCTCAATCCTCATCGATTATATATGTGCTCGTACGGTCGAACACGTCATTTCCGCCTGTCTGCCTTGTAAGGTGTATGCTGTTTTGTTTTTCTTTGCTTTTTTATTGCTTGTCATGTTTAAGGAGGGGAAAGTGAAGCAGGAATACACGGAATCTGTAGGTGACTCACGACGAGAAATAAGAACGGAGATGAGAGGTGACTTTTATCAGAAGATATTCGAAACCTAGAACTTTACGAGCCTTCTTATTAAGTAAGAACTTCTATCTAAACAATGTTTTCGAATTATTAAATAAAAGAAAAAATACTTGGCACTTTCACCGCACTTGCTTATTTGTCCCCGCGACACTTAAAGAAAAAGAAAAAAAAAAAACATTTGAAGAACTTCTCACTTGTTCCAGATTAGAAGGTCTCAAATGTTTATCCATTTGATAAACATTTCTTCAATAAATATGTAGCACATAAAATACACATAGAGAATCTGAAGGCGGCCAGACACTTATTTGAGCGCCAAATCGACTTTTTAAACAAGTTTTGGTGTAACTGGGTACGCAGGTATAATGAGGTGGGGAATTTGTTTAGCAAACTTATATAATGGTTTGTTTACTTAGTAAAAGAGCATAGAAACAAAAATCTACATTTTCTATACTGCGATCGCGCGCAAGAACAAGCGATTTTTGGGTCACTGCCGTGTTTATTTGGACAAACTAAAGATAGCTAAGTACATGTTGCTTATTTCTTATTACACCTTTTCTGCATTCTTTTTCACACGCCACAATGGTCTAATATGCCAAATAATGATTTCGCACAAAAAGGTTCAACGTGGATTCACTAAAAGGCAAAAAAATATCTTCAGCTTTTTGTTGTTTTTTACTTGAGAGAGCTTATATTTTAATTAAATGAATTCACCCTGCTGTACTTTATTTTCACTGCGATCGTGGGATTTTTTGTTTTGTTTTTTTTGTTTTGCCTTGCACTTGAGATTACTTGTTCCTAACCATTATCTTTTACGCGCTCTTTCAGTGCTATATAACAAAGTACTCCGAATGTATGCTGCTAGCCATAATGAGGTATAGCATGTTCTCATAAATGTCCAACACTCCACTCCGATAATGATAGCGAGTGAAGAGAGCAGACTGAATTTCGGAAAGGTTCCAACCCGTCAGGTAGAAATATATTCTATTCTCTCGCCCTACCAACCATCGGCGTCAAATAAAAAAAAATAAAAAAACTCGGGGGAAAGAGAAGGGGGGTGGCGGGGGGGGGGGGGGGGGAGAGTTGAATAAGGGGCACAGCCGCCAGCATCCATCTATTGCTATAGCCACCGCCGGCAGCTCCGTCGCCGCTGGTTCGAACACTCCTCCGTCCCCGCACCTTCCCGTTTTCGGCACGGCGCCGACGGCGCTTTTACCAAGATGGGGCGAGACGCCGGCTCACGGGAATGAGGCCTTAGGCGCCCATTTCCGGCTTGAGCGGCGTCGCCGTCGCCGTCGGCGTAACCGCGCTGGGCAATATGGAAAACGTCCCATGATGCAACGCGCCCTCCTCCTCAATCGTCCTCCTCCTGCTCCCTCCTCTTCCTTCTTCCTAATATATATATATATATATATATATATATATATATATACGTTCCGGTGTAGACAGACAAATTTCGAATATAAATGTATAAGGAGCTGGAACATTTTAATATATGTAATAAATTCCAAAAGGCACATATGATGATTTCGAATTAGAAACTCAATCGAAGGCGAAAATAGGAGGTTATCGCAGACAACAGTGGAAGAAAACAACAACAATATATATATATATATCAGGTTGTGGAACCGGAACCGAACCGAACCGAAAACCGGAACCGAACCGGTATTTTTTCCGGAACTGAACCCGAACCCGGACCGTTATATTGTTATCGCGATGAACCCGAACCGGAACTGAACCGGAAAAAAAATAACGGTTACCGGCTCATGTCAAAACGGTTCGGCCACGCGCTGTTGACAATGAATATGCTATCAATGCCATTTGTTTTTTAAGTGCCGTTAACTGACACACACCTCGCTCACATATTTTTCTTCTCCACTCAGTTTTAGGAATATAAACGCTGCATCCATGAATCTTGACATAGGAACCAGTATTGCGCTGGTCGCGGCTAGCACGGAAAAAAAAGAATTGGAAGGCTGTGCAAAAAAAAAAAAAAAATCGCGTCACGGGATTTCATTTTCCTACAATCTCGTAAATCCTAAATGCTGCTGTGTGCTCATTTCATAACACGTTTCTAGAACGCGCGAGTTCTTGAAGCTTGCTTCCATCGGAATAAGAAAAGAAAAGGCTGTGGAGTTTGATAATAATGCATCCGGTTTCGTATAGGCACTTAGAAGCTAACATATTTGTGAGAGAGCGAACACTTCTATTTTAATATTTATCCTACTACGTCCTTCTGGCGTTGCGTTCGGTGAAGTGTTTTTCATATTCCGTATCTTGTTTAATGAAAACTTCTTTAAGGGTCTAATTTGAGTTACCAAAGGCTAGTTCAAATAAAGAAAGCTGTATTTTCTCTCCACTGTTCCTTCAATTGCCTACACGCCGAGGTGGCGGGATAGTTAGCGAGTTCTTCTTGTAAGAGGGTTTGTAAGGAGGTCGCGGATTTTACAGCTACTGCGTCGGACCCAATTAGATTAAGTCCGAATGCGTAAACGTCGGTGAGGTAACCTTTGAGTGCACAAAAAGAAACCATTCCTGGTAGAAATCCCTGAGCCTTACACTACGATGTATCCCGTTTCGTATGTGCTGATTTCAGAAGTTTTATTTGTAATTTATTTTGATGTTGCAATTTGTCATTTATATTTTCCGAACCGGTTCGCGGATCGAATTAATCGAACCGGAACTGAACCGGAACAAAATAAATTTACCTGAACCTGAACCGTAAGCGAACTCGTATTTTTTTCGGTTCGACACACTGATATATATATATATATATATATATATATATATATATATATATATATATATATATATATATATATGTAGTCAACGATGCGTACTGTCGGAGTTACTGATACGAAGTTTATTGCGACGTTTCGAGCGGTGCTCGCCCGGTCCACTGTTTTATATTTACCCTACTTCACCAATATATATATATATATATATATATATATATATATATATATATATATATATATATATATATATATATATATATATATATATATATATATATATATATATATATTGTGGGGAGCAGGGAAAACGACGAGAATAAAAAGACCGACAACCGAGTGACGAGCGGGCGCACGGGGCAGTCGGAGCTTGAACACCGTGAGGATTGGTGTTCGTTTTTCTGTCTCCGAATCCGGCGCCCAACGTGGCGCCAGATGTGGGGCTTCGACGTCGGCAGATGTTAGCGGCCGAGTTGCTGTCGATGCGTTGTTCTCTTGTCACTGGCTTGTCACTGGCGGTGTGGAGTGCCCCATGTATATGACTCTCCTCCGCTATCATGGGCACCTGGAACAGGGCGCATAACCCGGCACGCTTTTCGTCGGTGTACTAGTCGACGGTGTATTTTCTGCGCACCGCTTATTCAGGGTGCATCCCTGGAGTGGTGCTGGGATATCGACCGGCGCCAGTCCTTGTGGGACTTGTGGCTGTCGGTCTCAGCGCAGGCCGGAAGCGAACCCCACGAGGCTGTGATGCTCCATGATGCGCCGCGTCGCAGCCTCATGGGTTCGGCGGCGTCGCCGTGGGTGTTGAGGAGGCGGCCGATGGCCGCGACCAGGGTGGAAGATAGACAGGTGGTGAAACGAGAGCCAAATGAGCGACCGGATTGTGCCCCCTCGGTTTTCTCTTTTTCTGTGGCGCCATCTATGTTGAGCACTGCGAACTCTCACTCCAGGTGGGCGAACGCTGGCGACCGGTTAAACTGATGGAGAAGGTTTCTAGTGGATTTTCAAAGGAGGACTGTCGTGCTCTCAGTTTATTTTGCGCACTCTCTCATAGAGTTCCATGCGAATTCGATTCCAATTTTTTTCTTCTCGCCGCAGCGCCATCTGTCGCAAATCGGGGGTACCCGCAAGCCACCCGCAAGCAGACGAGTACACAATCCGGTCACGGCGCTGCGGTAGGTTTCTAAGGGCCGTTTCCCCACCTGTCTATCTTACACCCTGGCCGCGACTGCGGCTGCCGGGGGAGCGCGACCGGTGGTAAGAGGACCGCCGCGGGGGTGGGTGGCGTGGCCGTGACCAAGGTCGGTTTGGTGGCATGGCTGCAGGTAGTCGAGATCAGAAGAGGCACAATTAGACAAGATGAAGACGACGTTACTTAACTCTTAACACTCTTCGCCACGTTCAATAAAAGGTTTCAAGTCACTGATGTTAACAGGTCCGACGAGTGCGCCGGTTAAGGGGCACCGTATTCGATATGCGAGGCGTGTAATTCGCGTCTCTACCACAAATGGCCCGTCCCATTGTTTGGAGAGTGAAGCTGAAAATCCTTGGCTTGTGTCACGATCTTGGAGTGACAATGAGGTGAAAAAGAAAAAAAGAAGGGCGAGCTGAAGGACAAGCGGGGGGCACGAGGTGGGTGTGTTTCGAGCTGAAAAAGGCAAACGACTGTGGCGGACGGCGCTCCTGGCTTCCCAGGCTACGCTCCTGAGATATCCTGGACCCGTCCCAGGAAGGGCAACACCGTCGAACCGGAGCGCCATCTGATCTCTGACCACCATCCCTTGCCGAACTCCTCAAAAACCCTGGCCTCGCCCCAGGAAAGGCAACACCATCAAGCCTGAGGGACGGCCGGTTGCCGTCCGTCTATCGCAAGTTTGCCGGGCTGAAGGATTTCACTATGGAAACCGTGGCTCCCACACAAGCGAAAAAGGGTCGGCTTCGAGTCCATCATTACTCAGAAACTGTGAGTGAACTTTAGACCCTGATTAGACCTTGAGAGGGCACCAAGCTAGTCGTGCTTCAAGAGACCTCCCTTATTTAATGCCAACATTTGTTTCTTTTTATTTGATTTCTTTTGCGCTCATATTTATTTGGTGTGTCTTATAAGATTGTTTTCTGCCTTCTACTTTTATGCGGCACTTCACTCTCCAGTACGCGCTCGTCTCCTTGGAAGAACGTGACAGCTGGCGTTACTGAGTGGGCGATGCGTCGGAGAACCAGATCTCCGGCGGAAAATTCGACGTTCCTCCGGCCTTTATTATATCGGGTTCGTTGTATTGGTTGCGCTAGTTTGATATTCCCCCGGGCAATTGTCACTGTTTTTATATATTATCGCGCAGTCTTTGCACAAACCTTGAGTGGGATTGGCGCGAGTGAGCATCTGGGGAAAGCTCTATATTGTTTTCCATGATTACTCTAAGTTCCCGACCAAAATTCAGTCGTGCCGGTGTGAATCCCGTGGTTCGGTTTTCTGCAGTACATGGGTAGCAAAGGCCATCTTTGGGATATAAGTGTCCCAGTTGCGGTGTTTTTTAGTGTACAAAATTAGCATTGCCGGGAGGTTGCGATTTACTCTTTCACTGATATTGGCCTGGGGGTGATAAGGGGAAGTACAATTGTTTTGGGTGCCAAGATTTTCACAACGATTTTCAAATACAGTGCTGGTGTAGCAGATGGCCTTGTCTATTAAAAGGACACTAGGATACCCAAACCGGGAAAACGTTTCTCGAGGTTTTTCTCATATCTTCTTGGACGTAAGTTGACGTAGGGGATGTAGGTCGACCCACTTGGAGATGTGGTCGGTGACCACAAGGAGGTACCTGTTGCCTTGTGGGCTGCATAGAAATGGGGTCGTGATATCACACGCAACAATTACCCAAGGACGATGACTCTGAACCGACTGCATGAAACCAAGGGGCTTGCCACCTCGGGGTTTTGCTGTCTGGCATTGAGGACAACTGCGGGCATAACGCAAGACATCGCGGTTCATTCGAGGCCAGGTTGCAATGCGGCAGAGCTTTTGGTAGGTTTTTTTTTATTTTGTTTTTATCACTGTGATCTGCCAGCACACTGTCATGAAAGTTACTTATAAAATAACGTCGTAATATTTTTGGCAGAACTACGCGAAATGGCGACGTAGTAGGGCCAGCCTCATCTGCTTGAGGTACGTATCGAAGTAAAAGTACATTGTTACTTTGAACGTAGGCGTCTGTGGGTCCAGCAGTCATGTCCTGTTCCCTGGAACTAGGTTGATTTATCCGCGTTGATATTTGTTGGCACAGATCGTCTGCTCACTGGACTCTGAGCAGCTGTTCCCGGGTCACAACTGCACCCCAGGAAATTTACTCATCAGTAAAAACGACCAACTCCGTCGCTTCTTTCTTTTGCTGTGGTTTAAGAGGACCTGAGACAAGCCGTCCACGACAGTGTTGGATTTGCCAGGCCGGTACTCGATGGAGAAATTGTATCCCTGTAAGGTAAGAACCCATCGAGCTAGACGTCCTGCTGGGTTTTTAAGATGTTTCAGCCAGGTCAACGGTAGGTGGTCCGTCTGAATTGTAAAGGTGGCACCGTCAGGGCACGTATTGAACTTTTTTAAGGCAAATAATATTGCTAGCTACTCCTTTTCGGTGACTGTATAGTTACGTTCGGCTCCCGACGGTGTGCGGCTCGCAGATGCAACGGGTCGTAGGGCCCCATTATGTTCCTGCAGAAGCACTGCTCCTAGTCCGTACTCAGGCGTCTCTTTGTAGCACAAGTGGGGCATTGAGATCGGAAAGTCTAAGCTACGCTGCATCGGCAATGGCGAGTGGCAGCGTTTTAAATGCTTCATCTTGAACTGCAGTCCAATTCCATGGGACATTCCGACGGAGCGGCTCATAAAATGGTCGGCCCAAATCTGAACAGTTTATATCAACAGGTGGTAGAATCCCACCATGCCAATATATCGCTGTAGACTATTTTTATCGTGAGGAGGGATAAATTCTAACATTGCTTTCAACTTCCTTCTCCTGTGGATAGAGGAATCCATGCTCCACCACGAATCCAAGGAGCGCTACCCTCCTTGAACCCAGCTGAACCTTCCGTGGGTTAATCGTCATTCCTGCATCACTCATGCGCTCCAAGATAACCTGCAAAGGGTTGATGTGGTCCTCCAAGGTGTTTGAGAACACCACTACGTCGTCCATGTAAGCCATTGCACAGTTAAATTTGGTATTACCCAAGACTGTGTCCAAGAGCCTCTGGAAGCTTGCGGGAGCATTAGAGAGTCCGAAAAGAAGTCGATCAAATTGAAATAGTCCCCTCCGGCAAATTAGAAGCGTCTTAGGAGTGTCAGCCTTGGCGACAGGAATCTGGAAAAACCCTCTGCTACTGTCAAGAGTGGTGAAAACGCATGCCGATTCTAGTGCCTTCATTACGGACGAGATCAATGGGAAAGGGTGTGCATCCCTTCTTGTTATGGCGTTAAGGGGACGATAGTCCACGCACAGACGCGCTGTTCCATCTTTCTTGGGCGCCAGGACGATAGGAATGACTCACGGACTGTTCGAGGGGCGCACCGCGTTGGTCTCGATCATTTCTTCTAAGGCGCGGTGAAGGAGCTATCATTTATGGACACTCAAGCGGCGCCCGTTGAATCGTGTTGGTCGGGTGTCTCCGGTATCGATTTGATGTTCTAGTGTATTAGCCTTCCCGGGAATCTCAGTAAACATGTGAGAAAACGGTTTCAAAACATTTGCAAGACGGTCCCACTAAATATCTGTGTCAGAGAATGAAGTCAAGGGTACGCGTATATTTTGTGCTACGTCGGTGATCAACGAAACGTCTCCATTTTGTTCAGAATGGCGTGCTTCGCCCCGCGGGGACAGCTCTGGTATTCTCTGAGGTCTCAACGGAGAGTTTAAAAGGGTTGAGTTCCAGCCATACCGGTATTCCCCCCTAAGCGAGGTCTAAGATGATGCCCTCTTTGGTTATAAAATTCCTTTCAAGAATGATGCCACAAGCGAGACCTGACAGGTAAGTATGGTATTGCCGACATTTGCGTCCATTAGAGGTGAGTTGCAAGCGAGCTCCCTCGCTGGCGGATATGACTTCGTTTAATGCCATGCGCAACTTTTCTTGTGAGGATCGCATAGATACACTATAGTTTTTACTTAATTGTTTTACAAAGTCTCCAAAAAGAGATACTGTGGCACCCGTATCTAAAAGGGCTCTAATTTTCTGCCCTTCAATGTCAACTAAAATGTAAGGTTCTCTTGCTCCGTTTTTGGTCCGTCGCGTCGCATCAAGAGATGGAACAAAATCGTTAGGTGTACAAAATTGAAATGCCCGAAGCAGTTTGGCGCGAATTTGCTTCCATGTCACTGCCGGTGATGGCTCCCTTACCCGCCGGACGCTAAACCATATTTGTAGTGTGTCATCATCGCGATGAAACAGGCAACCCATCGACCAGCCCGTCCCATCCGCTCACTACTGAAACGGGGTTTGTTTTTGACCTGTCGCGGGCCATCGTCCCGTGATATACGAGCTGTCATGGTCCTGCAACGGGTATTCAATTCCGAAGAGATACTCGGCTTCGCGATGTCATGCTGAGTGACTTCGAGAACGTCCGGGGAAACCCACTGCTTGGTGCAGTGGGATCCTCGGACATGTTGGGAGTCGCCACGGGAGGCGCCTCGTCCGGCACCTCCATGTCTCCAAACGATCCATCGCTAGCCGCAGTGGGATCATCGGACATGTCGAGAGCCGCCATGGGAAGCGCCTCGTCCGGCACCTCCAGGTCTCTGAGGGGTCCATCGCTAGCCGCAGTGGGATCCTCGGACATGTCGGGGAGCACTACGGGAGCTCGGGCTTCGTCCGGCACCTCTATGTGTTCGTGGGGTCCACCGCTACACGCAGCGGGATCCTCGGACATGTCAGGACGCGCCACGGGAGGCCCCTCGTCCGGCACCTCTATGTCTCTGAGAAACTCATGGCTTTGCGAAATTTGGTCCTCGGACACGTTTCGTTTCGCCCGGTCTGAATAGATGGCCGTGCCATCGTGGAAAGGGGGGTCAAGGGTTGGGTCTGCTCGTGTAACCAGGGCTGCCACGCGGGACCAAAAGGTTTAAAAGGTGCGGGAGACCAGTGGCCCGGATGAAAAATTCGCCGGCGACTGGCAAGCCCTCATTATCGCCGGCTTACCACGTTTCCCGATTTGAAGGCTATAGCACAAGACGGGCAGTTTCTGCGTAAATGGCCTACGCCACCGCATTGAAAACAATGAGGTGACGGTATCTGCTCCGACGTTTGGGACGGCTGGAGCTGCCGCGGAATGGCAGCCGTATTTGGAGCTGCCGCGGAATGGCAGCTGTAGTTGTATACCGATCCGTGATCGATCGATGCCGCTAGAAGGGAGCAAAGGGCTCTGTCAAGCTGCTCTCACAACTTTTTTTTCTTATTTTCTCCATTTATGTATCGAAATGAAAAATAAAGTTGTGAATAATAATAATAATAATAACCTCCGTGTCTCGTACTGCGCCTCTGTTCGCCGAGCACCGACTCTCTGTACCATGGCTCGACCACCAGGGAGAGAAAGAGCGTCTTGCGTCAGAGCGTACGCGTACGGATCGAGCGCACGCGGCATCATTACACGGTGGTGCTGGGGATACTGAGGTCGGCCGTCTGCAGTACCCCGGTAGGGTGTCTTGCCGGACCAGGCGCATAAGGGTTCCAAAGAGTCCTAAGGTTGGGGAGGTGGTCTATAATTGGAGCTCAGCCATAATCTCAGCCTGAATCTGGCTGGCCGCCCGGCCACAGCGTCTGTGTTTGAAAAGCTACAACCTCGCCAGTAAGGGTGAAACTGCGGATGGCTTTGTCGGATGGCCTGTGCAACCCTTTTGAATGGCGAAGCGCTCAGTTCGACTCTGTCGTAGAGCGTCTGTATGGCGCGCACAAACTCAACTCAACTGTGTTGGGTCCGTGCCCGAAGTTCATTCCGGATACGTGCAGCGTAACCTGGTGGTAAAAACTCGCCTCTGAAGCGTTCTGCAAAGTCGTCGAAGTTTGAGAACGACTGCTGTCTTCTGCGCCAGTCTGCTGCACTGCCTGTCAATGCGACCGGAAGGACGCGAGCCAGCAGCGCTACCTCGGATATACCAGATGCATGATAATCGCGAAGCTCTAAAAGAAAGTGGGCCGCTGATTTTGGGCTGGCGTATCCAGCGTATCTTGGTAATTCTAGCCGGAATCGCGACATATCTGTGGCTGGCTGTACGAAATGTCCAGATGTGGCCTCGAGCCCTTGGAGTAGTCTCATCATTCCGGCAAGAAGCAGGGGAAGTTGGTCCTGAAGGGTGTCTACCGGCGGAACGTTAGTGTTAGGGAAGGCATCTCTCGGTGTCGGGGCGGGCGCCTCTCCACCAGTAATTCGCGCGACTCAAGGTGCGAAATATCTGGCGGAGAAGCTGACCCCAACGGCGTAATATCAGGTATATCTCCATCTGTAGGTGGGTCTTGTTCGATCGGAAGGCCCTCCCCGGCAGGATTTCGTCCCTGGTTTTGAGTGCGAGTTGTCGGTCACGTATTACGTGACATATAAAGACCGAGTGAAAAGAGCCTCGATGTTAGTGAAAGCTCCATAGATTTTACCTTGGTCGTGTCGACGTGTTGCTGCGGTGATGTCGGGCCCCACGTTGAAGACGCAGCAGCAGTTCATCGGCGACCACTTTCTCTTCAAGAAGGGCGACCGCTTCCTGCAGGCAGCCATCGCTGCCATCAAAACCAAGCGCTCCCTTCCCCCCGACGGGGGAGTGGGGAACGGGGAAAAAGACGAAAATAAAGAGGACCGACAACCGGGTGACGAACGGGCGAATGGGGCAGTCGGAGCTTGAACACCGCGAAGATTGTGTTCGTTTCATTTTTTTTTGTCTCCACAATACATGTATATCTTTCTCAGATTGTTCAGCACAGTATATCGCAAACTCGAAATACCTCAGGAGGAGGAGGAAAGGAGGGGAGGAGGAGGAGCAAAGAACAAGGGGAGGAGAGGACAAAAATGGGAGGAAGAGAGGGTACGGAGGAAGAGGAGGGGTAGACCCTCCCCTTAGAGCCCTCCTCTCCTCCTCGAGAGAGCTACGCTCTAATTCGGCGTTATAGGAAGCTGTAGAGGGATCGGTGGCTGAGTGGGCTAGCGCACACCAGCTCGGAGCACGAGGAGCAAAAGCTCGCGCTGCAGAACCCAGGGATCCTAAGTTCGATCCCCACCCTTGCCCGTTTCGCTCTGGATGAGAATCGTACCGGCGTGCGGTCGTGTACGCTACTGCGTGGTGCTGCACTGGCTAGATTTCTCATCTACAGCTGGGAGACTCGTCACCCAGCTGATATTTTGGACTGTTAAAGAAAACAATGCGGAAAACTTTTACCCTAAAAGTTCGGCCTTCGTCGAACTTTTGACTTTTTAGGATTCGGAAGTTCTAATATTTTCAAATTCTCTAGATGTATAAGTTCTAAAGTTCGATAATTTTCGAATTTCTTAGCGTCGGAAGTTCGAAAAGCTTCTAACTTTTCAGTGCAAGAAATTAAAAGTTCGAAAATGATTGACTTATTAGTCTTTCAAGTTCGAAAGTTCGACAAGCATCGAATTTTGCAGCGTAATAAGTTCGAAAGCTCGGAAAAGATCGAATTTTTTAGCGTGATATGTTCGAAGGTTTGGAAAACACTGCATTTCTGAACGTTCTAAGTTCGAAAAGCGTCGAACATCTTAGTTGAACAAGGTCTAAAATTCGACTACCGTCGAATATTTCTATATAGAAAGTTTGAAAATTCGAGATTTTTGAACTTTTTGAACCGCTTGATTCGATCATCAAAACTTTAGTTAGAAAAAGTTCGCGGCATCCCTAATATATATCCACACAATCCCATTATAGGATGTTGTAAACGTCTTCCATGTTTTTCTTGTCGGGGCGTATCAAGCTGCTGCCGTGATGCAAACTGGACTACCTTTTTTATGTATACACCAACACGCTGTTTCCAAACAAGCCCGCTTCGCCCACTCAAGGTGTGGGCACCGCGCATGCCCAGAAACCATTTTCGGGAGGAGCGAAGCGTTTGCTCAAGCATAGAGCCGACGACAGCGCCACCACAGTGGCGTGACGTCAGTGAGTTGAGTTGGCCAATACGTGTCTCAGGACTGTCTCGTTTGCGTTCTTCGCATCAAAACTGCAAGTATGCTTCGTTTCAATGTAAGATCCTACCGCGGTTGACACTCCGATCCGACGGAACCAATCAATCACAGCCAAGGGTGTGACGTCACGGCACTCATCGTCTCTCTGCGTTCTCTATCACCGGCCAAACCGATCATGCAGTGAAACGAAAAAGCGCGGGATATAGGCGCATTTAATATGGGTGATTGGTTTCGTCTGTGATCAAATCAAACGCTCAGAGGCGAACTAGCGCCGTTACGATGCACTTTCGGTGCTGCTTGATTGGCTACATTGTTATGGGCTTAAGCTGAGCAAGTTGGTTCATTGCTTGTGAATGGGGCCAGCTGAACATGAAAAACACACAGAGAAAAAATATACAGCGGTGCGAATGCTATATTTTTTCCCTGTGTGTTTTTCATGTTCAGCTGGCCCCATTCACAAGCAATGGCTACATTGATTGCAGCGCCGGCTGCGGTGGGATGTTAAAGAAACACTGCAAGAAAAAAAATATTTTTTAAAGGGCAAAAATGGGACAGGTGTTTTGTTTAATAATTTTTTCACGAAAATAAATTTGTGCATGATTTTTACGCCGTTAGACGCAATTTAGGTGGAGGTCATGGACCACTCGAAGCCCCGCACACGATTTAGTGCCCCAGCTCATTACTACTGGACTGGCTTGGCTGCTTGAACGAACAGGCCTACAAGCGTAGTGTTTCCCTTTCGCGACACCTGGTGTGTCTTGTCTGGGAGTCCAAGTCCGTCTGGGATTCCAAGACCGCCTGCTAGTCGTGCGAGCAGATGCATGCCTATGAGAGGCGAGACACGAAAGCTGCGCGTCGGCGTCCGTTTTCGCCTCCGTCCGTCTGCTATTCTCTCCCCGACTAAAAACGTCTGCAACGCTCAGACGACGCGACCATGAAAGTGGCGTTCTAGCGTTTCATCATGCACGAGCCACGGTCCTATACAATCGTATGTCAGCGCCTATCGACGCGCGGTAATAAGCGACAGAAAGGACTAAAAAAAAAAATATCAACAAAGTAAATATGCACTTCTTTCAGGTTTACTACTCTTTTTATTGTTATTTTTTTCGCATTTCATTTGCGACCATGGTTGCTGACCGTTATGAGGCAGAATTAAATCGCGACGTAAAGATATTGGCTTTGGTGGGCCAGGTGCACTGCGAAATTTGAGAGCTAATTGCCTTTCGAGGAGAAAAGACGGGAACATACCTAGAGCAAATACAATTTGCCTACACAAACTTAATGCGAGCCAAACGCCTGATTGCACCCAACCAAATGGCTCGCATATTCTTAACTGTGTAGGTATCTTCACAGTCTCATTGCGAACCAGCGCACAAGTTGACAGTTATTCAAAATCCAAACACACAAAAATTCACTCACACAGCGCTGAACATCAACCGCCCCCCCCCCCCCCCCCCCTGATTTGTATTTCAAACTTCCTCTTCTTTGACCCCAAGGAATAGGTTGCCAAGGAAGAAAAGGGGAAAGACAAGGCAAAGGGAGGAAGGCGAAATAAAAAGCAAAGGAAAACAGATGAATAGAAAAGGAAAAATAGAAGACAAAGAAAAGGAAAATTTTTCTTTTTCTATTCATCTGTTTTCCTTTTCTTTTTCTTTCGCCTTCCCCCCTTCGCGTTTTCTTTCCCCTTTTCTTCCTTGGCAACCTATTCCTTGGGGTAGAAGAAGAGGAAGTTTGAAATACAAATCAGGGTGGGGGGGGAGGGGTTGATAGTTCAGCGCTGTGTGAGTGAAGTTTTGTGTGTTTTGATTTTGAATAACTGTCTACTTGTGCGCTGGTTCGTAATGATGCCTTACCAACTCGCCCAATCTGCAGTATTAACATCTTCACGGTATTGATACCATGGTCGCCACGAGGACGGTTCCGCAATTCGAAGAGCAGCGGGGCCGCTTTTATGGGAACCGACATCGTTACGTAGCATCAACACGGGCAATTACAGAAATCAAGCCAGATCGATGAAAATAGTTGATCTAAAACGTTAGGCTTAGGCGAGTTCCCCTACGAGAACATGCATCCGCACAGCGCTTCCGAAGTCTCCCTGTAAACATCTGTGTGAACTCAAAACCACTCGACCTCATAAAGATTGACAAACTGAACGAGCTTCTCTCGTTCAGCACCCTGCAGATACCGGCAGCCATGTTTGGTAACGTTTCAAACCAAAGCGCAAGAACCAGTCTCAGAATACATTTGAACCCAATAATGACACTATCTTGATTGTTTGCTTCTCAAACATAAAAAAATATACTCGTTTAAAATACTATTAAGGCATGGAGATACAAAGTTACAACCAAAAAACCTTTCACACGACAATCATTTCTCCATCCAATGAGAGATGCAAGCACCTTATAAGCACGGGGCGGGGGTTAGCGGGCTGGGACCTCCCCCTTCCGCACCTAAATTGCGTCTAAAAGTGTAGATATTGCGCAAATAAAAAACAACAACAACAACAAAAAAAACATTTCCATTGGACCGATTATTTAAAAAAATACTTGTCCAACTTGTGTCTTTTAAAACAATAAACGTATTTTTCCTGACAGTGTTCCTTTAAGCTGAAACGGAGTATTGTTCGGTTGCGCTGGCTCTCTTTGCTTGGTGGAACACTCCGGCGAGTGGCCGATGGTCCGAGACCTGTCAGAGTGGGGAGAGGCTCTTCAAGTGGTTACTTGAGCTGTGCGTCGAGCACGGTGCATCAGATCCTCCAGGACCCGGCGGCCATAACTGGTCCGTTACAGTTTTTTTTTTTTTTTTTTAATTGGGCGAAGTTTTGTGATTCGACCCTGTCGTCGATGCGGATCATGCGCGCTTTTTCTTCAGTTCTTCATGCAGCATGCAAAGGCAGGCCCGTGGTACGGCGCACATAGGTTCATGGCTTAGCATTGCGAGCTTCCCCTAATGTACTCGGCTGAGGTTCAATTGAAAGGAGAAACGTAACAAGCACCAAAAATAGTTCCCTCGCATTCTTTGCAACTTAGCCTTAAAATAAAACCAAGCATACTTTTTTTTAAGTTAATGTTTTGAGTTTCTGATCCAAATGATTACGTGTCCCGCGCTGCATGCGGCTATCGGTCAACTCAACACAAAACCGTAATTCACGCCGGTTTCTGATAGCACACTAATTCCGTGAACCCACTCAAACTGAACATAGTAGCAGAATGTACACCAACTTTTGGCCTTCGAAACTCGTGACAACCTCTACTGAACCTTGTTTCAAAAAATTAGCGCCCGCAACCTCCTTGGATTTGTTTTGTTTCAACCACTCTCACTTCTATACGATTTTCTAGTCTCAACTCAATCGTGGCAGTAACTATTTCAAACTTCTTTAAAACTACACGACAAGTGTATGTTGAGAGTTCCTTTATTAATAATAAAAAGTAGATATATACATACAGGAAATCAACTGGAAATAAATTTCTAAGGAACAAAATCCAGTAAAGCTTTACGACCAACTTATAGACATGTTTAAACAGATTTATGAAAAGTCAACACAAAAAAGTCACGTAAAAAGGCGTAAAGAACAAAATGAATGGATAACTAAAGAGATAGACGACCTAATAAAGGAAAAAACGAAGGCCTGGCAGCTCTTGAAGCGTTTTCCGAATAATAAAACTTATGAAAGAAATTATCGAGCAATTAGGAACAAAGTGACTTCCATCATAAGATGTACGAAAAGAAATTACTACTGGACCAAATTTTCAGAAACAAAAGATATAGCACAATGCTGGTCACTAGTCAATCAACTGCTAGGACGAAAAAGGAAAAAATCGATAGAAGACGTAATTAAAGTTAACTTTGGAAATTATCATGATATGGAAACGCTTGCAAATGAATTCAATACTGAATATGTTCAGTCAATTGAAAAACTTTGCTCTATGCCAACAGAAAGGCGACCTAATCAAAACAGAATCTGTGACTCACTTTTTCTTCCGGAGATGTCTGAGAACGACCTAATAGAAATCGTGGGCCAAATCAAAACTAATAAAGCAGTGGGATATGATCAAATAAGGGCAAGGGACATTAAGTGCCACATCCACATAATAAAACCAGTTCTGATCCAGCTATATAACTGCATATTCTCAACTGGTATCATTCCTGAAAAACTTAAGACTGCTATTGTGCGGCCAATATATAAGAAGGGCGAGAAAAATAAATTACTTAATTATAGACCCGTTTGTATACTCTCGGTAGTTAATTATATAATGGAAAAATACATCAATAAAATACTTCGGAGTTTTATCGCGAAACATAACATATTAATTGACACGCAATATGGCTTCAGAGAAAAAATGGGAACTTCAGATCTTTTGGAAGACTTTTTTGATTACGTATATGAAAACATTGACTGTACAAAATATGTATTAGCTGTTTTTATAGATTTTACACGGGCATTTGAAACGATAAATCACTCTATTTTATTAGACCGATTGTACAGCATAGGGATTCGGGGAAAAGTGCATGACTTGTTACAAAATTATCTTCTAGACAGATATCAAATAGTGCGACTAGGATCGAAATATAGTAGAACAATTAGAGTAAAACAAGGAGTACCACAAGGTACAGTTCTGGGCCCCCTACTGTTTAATTTATATATCAATGAAATTGCGCAAGTAAAACTAACAAGCAAATTATTTCAGTTTGCAGATGACACAGTAATTGTATACGCCCACGAAAATTATGAAGTTGCCGTTCGAGAAGTACAAGAAGACATTCACAATATTTTTCAGTGGTACTGTAGAAATCAGATTATCGTAAATACTTCAAAAACTCAAATAATGTGCTTTCGAGATCCCAGAAAAAAACTATTAACTGAATTACCCATTAAAACGCACAATAAAAATTGTAATAACTGTTCATGCCTACCAATTGAGTATGTAAAAAATGTAAAATACCTTGGAATGTATATAGACCAACATCTTAAATGGGACTCACACATCGAGCAAGTTTGCAAAAAATTAAGGACACTGATGGCTTATATGTTTCACATGCAAGATATGGTCCCCCATTCTGTACTGAAAATGATTTATAACTCGTTAGGAAAACCTGTAATTCAATATGGAATAACTGTTTATGGGCACTGTGCCAAATACCTACAAAGAAAAGTTGAAACTCTCCAAAAACAGATATTCAGAAGAATCGGTTGCCAAATAAAAAAGAGAAGCGATTTAATAGATGACATACATAAAAAAATAGGCGTATTTTATTTTAGTGATCAATTGAAGTATGACATAATCACAAAATTCTTTTTAATCAACAACCACAAAATAGAAATTGTTAAAGAAAGAACATTACGACCAAATAGAAAATATTTAGAGCCATTAATAAAGACAAAGTATGGAGAGCCTACAAGAAAATATTATGTGCCTAAACTTTTTAACGAACTACCTGAGGAGTTGATTGAGTGCAAAAATCCACATGCAATGAAAAAAATGGCAAGAATATGGATCAATGAACAGAAAAATTAAACAAAGTGCGAATTAATAAAAAGTGCCAATATACGACCGTAACCACTGTACGAATTATATGGATTATTGAAACAATGATTTGAGATATATTACTAAATAGCAGTATGTGACTAATAGAGGACTGTTCCACCGGTTATAATGCACGTGTATATAGGAGCTGCTTCTTTTCTTATAATTTGTTTGGTTTGTTTAAACTCGTAGAAAGAGTTGTAACTGTAAAAATTATGGTTGTAGTCACCTGCCGCGTCCCACACACAAGCCTTCTTGGCTTACGTGGGTACAGAGCGAAATGTATTCAAAAAAGAAAAATAAATTGTATTGTATTGTATTGTGTTTTGTGCGTGTTTTTATGTTGCAGTGTTTTTTTACTCTGATGTTCTACTGAGCAAGATCGCTGATCTTTTGTAATTAGCACGCTGCTATAGACTCGGGTACGACTCTCTTTGGCATTTCTTAAAAGAGAAGGAGTGCGCGTGCCCAGCTTTCATCTGAGCTCAAGGCCACGTTCACGCGCCTTTGACTGCCTAAAACGAAAATAAGAGCAATTGCCTCAAATATATTGAGAGAATCAGTCTGTGCTGAGTTTGGCAATTAATCTCGAAAGACTGCTGCCGGATTGGATCTCCTTTGATGAGGTAACCCAGTTTAGCGTGTATAGAAGTGGAAACGTTTGCATGTTCATAATGCGTCTTTCATCTCTAGTGCTTATCAAGCAGAATTGGCGCTCGAATTCAGACTGCTACTTTTGCAATTTGCGAGGTTCTCACGTTCTCACGCACGAGTCGGTCCTCGTGAATTAGTTGTGCGAAATAGAAAAGATTAGAAAAAAAATTAGAAAAAGCTATCTGAGCATTTGATGATTAAATTTATGTAATCTCATTGAACTGCTACCAGCGAGTCTCCTTGAGAGTCAAGTTGAGATCGATGATTCAGCTTGTGCGCTAAAGGTTCTTTATTACTATTTAATGCTCGAGTTCCTTGCAGAGATTCCCACCTAAATTCATTCAGAATTGTTTTCATTAACTCGAAGAAACAACAGAACAATTGAAAACTTCGGTTTTATTTTTCATTCGACCAAAGATGTAATCGAAGTTTGAATATATATTTTTTGACAAATCCACAAAGCAGTCGTCTTGTTACAGTCGATTTTTCTTTCTGCTTTGATTAGCACTTTATTCTTAATTTTTTAATGTAAGCACCACAGAAATAAACAAATATTTAAAAACTGTTGGTACCTTCTAAGAATGCGTGTTTAAAAACGCTGAAGCCTGCAAACAAAAACAAAACAAAACAAAAATTGTATATGCGAATACGTTTTATAACTTCCTTTGAATTCAACGGCGCGTTTATTATCAACAATATATTCTTATAAATAACAGTTTACCCGCTGGGCTATACACGTTTTGACATCAAGAAACAAGATTAAGTTTTGCGCCTTTTTTTATGCGTTGCGCGAAGGACTTCTTTCGAGATCTGGTTTTCAAAAGAAGAAATTAAGATATTGGAGTTTGAAGTATGTACGTCATGATAAAATAACGTATAGCTAATCAAAAATGCCACCTACATGTATCTTAATTCAACATATGAAAGGGTAAATTAAAAAAAAAAACTCCAAAAAAATCGTGAGTTCTTTCTTTACTGTGGTTCTTGAGGTGAATACGAGTATAAGAGTACTATGTTTCAATGCGTCCGTAACAAAATGGCAAGTTTTTATTCCCTCAATGTACTCGCGCACGCAAGTACCCGAATAAAACAAACCGATTAACAAAAAGAGGCGTTAACGTTTCCCCAAAGTTTGTGAAAGAATGCAGCAGTAATAACAACAACAAAAACGCTACGCGTGTGAGGCCAGATTCACAAAGAACTTTTTAGGTTACAACTTAGCTAAGAAGTTCGTAAGTTAAAAACATCGTAAGAAGAGAAGAAATCGGTATTCACGAACGCGTTCTTAAGTGAGAGAAGGAAAGCGATGTTTTCGTATGGAAAATCTCGACCTTCAGGTGTCCCGCAGACTCCCGATGCCTGCGAGAGTGGGCTGTTGCTATGGTAACGGCGTCTTCGGCAACACGGCCAACCAATCTGAGTGCTCGGCATGGTTCGGAGCAGTTCGGAGCTCATGAACTTTTAATAACTAACACAGACGGCCTTTCCGCCACCGCTTGGCTGGGGTTCCTGTCCGTTCAGTGATATGTCGACGCTAACACTACTTAAACGGACCCAAATGCCGAGGCCGGGAGAACCACTTTCGTTGACTGCTACGAACTCAATCGCTACGAAGTCAACACAATTGTCATCGTCACTAAAAGAAAATGACCCGTGCCAGTCGTTGGCAAGGCGTCGTAGATAGAAACAAATCGCTGCGCCGTTTTTCGCGGCCTCAGAGATGCAGGAGCGAGCCGACGTTAAAGAAGATTCGTTTGAACTACGAGAGTGTCAGCAAGAGTTGGATAAATTCCCGTTTACACTCGGAGCGGACGCGCACATTTGATCGAAGTGCTGGATTCGCGCTGTTGGACCGCGTCTTGGTAAGCGCTTCGGGACCGATCTTTTACGATTGCAACTCGATACTAACGTGACACTCGGCAAAGACAAGTTGAACCGGCATCGCGTAGCTCCCACGAACTGTTATAGCTCGACAGTGACGTAGCGTTGTGTCAGAATAAACATGGCATACTAGTAGCAAATACGATATAGCTTTGCCAATACTGGAAACTCCTCCGAAAACCTAAGGGAGCGGCGGCGAACGTGACAGTGGCGCCTCTAGCGGACTCGGAGTCTACGGAAGCATACGACGTAATCGAAAAGTTTAGGCTCGGCGACGTCCTCGAGCTTTGCGAGCCCCTTTTCTTCACCCCAACACCTCAAACAATTCATTACGGTCAGTCCGTTTGCAAACGAAATCCACTGATCGCAACTGCAACGACAATCAAAAAAGAAAGCGTGCATAAACAAAGATAAACCAGTTTATTTAGAGATCTAGAACGCCACTCAGGGGGATCACACGCGTTTGAAGCGCCTCTGGGAAGCGGAAAAAAGCCGTTTAGCCACTCGAACTACGTCGTAAAAAGTTACTGTTTATCCGTTACAAACTGCGTTGTCACAATTTCTTACCTGAATAGGTGATTATTAAAATGTGCGCAAACAGTATGTTAAAATTACCAGAGCATGCGCACTAGCCTCCGCAGCATTACAAAAACAAAAAGTGACGAGAAAAATGATCGTGCGAACGCTTTCCCAACTTTGCTGAAAAGATGGGGTCCCCATTCCAGACGAAAATGAAAAGTAAATGGGGAACAGTCGAGAACAGCGGCGAATGAAGCGAAGAAGTTAGCAGACGATACAAAGCTACATATCACCCAGCAAAAGCCTCCTTCAACGACGACGATCGCACGGGGCGTCGGTAGAAGCATTGAAGAATAGCAGGTGGTGATCTCCGTTGGTGTTGAGTCCACAACAAACAAAGAGAAAGCAACACGAAGAAACTATTAAAAAAAAAGAGCTTTACTTTTTTTTCAGCTGCACGTTAAACATTTGTTTACTGCTTTCGCGGCGTTGGTAGGAACTAAGAAAAAAAGAAAGGAAACGAATGACGCCGTCCAACCCAAACTGCCCGGTATATAAAAGTCCAACGCTGCAATCTGCTGCGTGCTAGCAGTGTGTGACCTGTTTTTGATTTCGCATTTCTTTTCCCAGTTACTTTGGCAGGTGGTTTGTTTGCTGACTTGGCGCAGCAGTTCAAAAGTACATTCCAGTACTTCTTGGCGTATATGTCCAGGCAATCCTTGCACACCACGCCTTTGTTTTGACTGTCGATCAGCGGCCTCAAGTGCGTTTTCAACTGAACTCTTGTTTGGTGAAATATTTGTCTGTTGAGGCGTCAGTGGCGATTTTGAAGCCAGACGTGGATAGCTCTTCCAGTTTAGTTTGAAGTAACTTGAGTTACTTCAAACTAAACTGTTTGAAGTTTTGCAGTGAAGATGGATGGCACGTGGCATGCCTGCCATCTCCAAGTATGCGCTGGTGTATGCCGGAAGGCGGCCGGTTGATCAACCAACGATGTCCCATAGCAGACGTGACCGCGCACTCAAATAAAATCAGAATAGAAATGTATAACGAGCTTACACTTTTTAATATATTTATTAAGTATCAAAAAGTACATATAAAGATTTCGGATCAGAAACTCAATCAAAGGCGACAATGGGAGGTTATCACAGACAACAGTGGAAAAACAGCAACAACAACAAAGTTGCAGACGGCCCTTCAAATCTCCGGCCATAGCGTAGCAGACGAACCGGTGGTAGTAAGCGACGAAGCGAAGGAAAGAAAGTAAAAACTAAGCTAAACAAGGCAAAGTACGCAATGGTTCGAACGTCACGTGAGCACAGGAAAGAAAAAAGCAAAGAAAAAAGTGAAAGCCGTTTACAACCTTCTGGAACTCCGAATCAGAGCGCAGCTCTTGAGGAGGAGGAGGGAAGGGTACTGAGGGTCACGTGTTCTCGGGGGGGGGGAGGGGGGGTCACGTAACCCCCCTCCCCCCCGAGAACCAATATGGTTTCCCCGCTATATCTAGCGAAAAAATTTCCCCGCTATATATAGCAGGGAAACTTTTCCGCTAGGTTTAGCGGGAAAATTTTTCGGCTAGATTTAGCGGAGACATTTTCCACTAGATTTAGCGGGGAAATGTTTCCGCTAAATATAGCGGGGAAATGTTTTCCGCTAGATTTAGCCGGTAAATTTTCCCGCTAGATTTAGCAGCGACATTTGTTCGCTAGATTTATCGGGAAAATTGTTCCGCTACATTTAGCGGGTAAATTTTTCCGCTAATTTAGCGGGGACATTTTTCCGCTAGATTTAGCGGGGACATTTTTGGAAATTTTCCAGCTAGATATAGTGGGGAAATTTTTCCGCTAGATCTGGTGGAGAAATTTTTCCGCTAGATTTCGCGGCGAAATTTACCTATGATGCACCGCGCGGCTACGCCGACGGCGACGGCGACGCAGCTCAAGCCGGAAACGGGCGCCTAAGAGCTGTGCTCTAAAAACATAAACGCAGGAGGAGAAGGACCGTGGTGGCGTAGCGTCGCCTCAAACATAAAAAGAAAGTAGACTGAAAAATGAAAGAAGGTACACGACGGTCCATCGGGTGTTCTTTTTTGTAACTCGGCTTTTGTTAGTTTCAGTAATAGCGTCAGCTTTGCATGTGTACAATCGTCCTCTTCCAGAGCATACTGACATCGCAGTAAAGTACGTGGTTCGAAATTGCCTTTTGCTTCTTCATTCGGAGACGATCGGGATATAACTAGCTCGCCTATTCGACGAAACGGTTTTAAGGATTGCATTCTTGAGAAATAGAAATTGCAACAACAAAACGAATTGATCGATATGAACAGTAAAGTTGAAACGTAGCAATGTTCTAAAAATAATTTACATTGCCTTTTTCAAAGAAACAGGGCGAAGGTACATTCGTGTTTTGCCTGGCTTACGTAAGCTCTGACAGAGTGTTTTCTTCAGGAGAGCCCGAAAATTGCACCCTACAAGCTGTAACATCTTTCCCACGCGAAGAAAATGTCCTTCACTCATGAGGTGCAACCTACTTTTTAACATTGAAAGCAGCGAATACCCGTTCGTCATTTCATTGGAGATAGGCAAAACCAATGCGCTGTGGAGATTTCGTCTGCTAGCGAAGACTCCGAGCTCGCCAGGGGCGCTGCGATCACTTTTCGCTCGCGATCCGCGGGAGTTGCGAGTATTGGCTTACATGGTATTTGCTAGTAGCAAAGTGTAGATACCGTGTTGCGAAGGTAATCCCTATGGCGTTTATTTGAGCTCTATATCACAAAAAAACGAGGAGATAGAATCGATGAGATTCCTTTTTCGACGACAGCGTTCGTCACCGATGCCTCGGAAAACAAGGAGATGACAAGGGGAAGAGATAGACCTCTAAATCTAAAATTGAGGTCAATGATCAAAACTATAGGTATAATACGGGAAGGGTACACAAGGATATACCCGCGCGATCCACAAGGATCGCGCGGGTATATTCTATTCAGCAAGCCAGTCGGTCGTGGGCATACGGTCTTGGCCAAGGACCGTCGGAGCAACGCTGCGTGGCAGCAGGTCTGAGTGCCTGCTAGGCCTACATTCTGCCGAGCTCATCCTTGGCGGTCACTTGGTCGGTGGGATCGTTACCGTTGTAGCGTTTCCCTGGTGTTTGTGGACTCAGCGTTGGGCTCATGTTCGTCGGCGTCAGTTTTATGTACTTCTTTCTTTTTTCTTGCTGCTTGAAGTCGTCAAGCGCGAGAAGAGCACGTAGGAAAAAAATATGCTTGTTGGTCGTCATGACCGAGTTACTGAGCGACGCTGTTGGCCGTGTTCGTCTGATCGTAAAACGTGGTCAAGATAGCTCCGGAGCTGCCTTACGATTCCATCACAGCCTGCGCAAAAGTTACGATAATTTCGTTTCGTGAATATGAATTTGTTCGTAGGGCTTCTCGTACGCACATTTTTGGCGTAAGATCGTTTCGTGAATCTGGCCTCTGATCTGGGCGCAGTAACAGATAGGAAAAATACAGCTGAAGCGCAAGTGACGCAGCAGGTGGCACCATCCCTTTTGAGTATGCCCCAGACACGTTTTTGCACTGATGTCCTCTGGAAAAAAAAACATGTTTGTGGCATCCGCAAAAGCTACCGTGGCCAAGAAATATATTTTTCTCTTTTTAGAGCGCAGCTCTTAGGGGCCCGTTCCCGGCTTGAGCGGCGTGGCCGTCGGCGTCGGCGTCGCCGTCGGCGTAACCAAGGTCATCCCAAGGTCACTTGACCCCCAAGGTCATCCCAAGGTCACGTGACCCCAAGGTAACCCCAAGGTCACGCGACCCCAAGGGTCACGTGGCTCCCCAAGGTCACGTGACCCCTCCCCCAGGGTCACGTGACACCTAAAGTCACGTGGTTCCCCAACTCACGTGACCCCCGGGGTCACGTGACCCCCGATGACGTCATCAGTGACGTCACTGATGATGTCACCGGCATCCGCATCGTCATCATCATCATCGCTGATGACGTCATCAGTGACGTCACTGATGACGTCACCGGAATCCGCATCGTCATCGTCATCATCACTGATGACGCCACCGGCATCCGCATAGTCATTGTCATCATCACTGATGACGTCATCAGTGACGTCACTGATGGCGTCATCGGTATCCGCATCGTCATCGTTACTGATGACGTCATCGGCATTGTCATCGTCACGTGACCCCCACCCAAGGTCACTTGACCCCCCCCCAGTACCCTTCCCTCCTCCTCCTCAAGAGCTACGCTCTAATTCGGCGTTACAGGGAGTTGTAAACGGCTTTTTTTTTCGTTTTTACTTCAGCCCTTGTCATTTTAAGTTAAGTGAGAACGGTGGATTTCCATGATGATCCGTTTAGCTCGCACGATCGCGAGGCCGGCTACTGCACCACCCTTCGCTGTCCTGTGTTAATAAGGGCTTTCAGCCTTTCCTATCACTTCCCTGCGGATGTTATCAACAAATGTGGCCTACCGTACGGCACAGTATTAGGGAGTGAATTAGCGAATTGTTGCAATGCAGAGAGATGTGGGAGCAAAATTACTCGAGCGTATTGGAGGCCGAATCCGCAACGCTTAGCGCCTCAATCGATAGATTCGAGTCCTTTTTCGACGTATGTTTATTAACGTGAACGTTCTTTGGCAAGGTTTTCGTCATTTCGTGCAGCGCCAAAGTGAAGCCTGGATAAAAGCGTGGCCGCGAGGCTCGACACTGATTGGCTGACGGGGAAGAGAGGAGGAGTGAGGTGCTAGACGCTTATTGCTTAGTGGGGAGGTCATGTGACCTGGGGTGGAGTGAGGAAGAGAGGTAGGCGAGGTGGGAGAGGGGTGGTTCTTTAGGAGATGCTGGGGGTAGAAGTGCCGTCAACGCAGGCGTCTGGCTGAACAGGCTAGACCAGCTGCTAAAAGATTATATGAACGTTCGTGATGCTAAAACGTTTCACGTAACACAATTGCCAAGCAATTCGAGATACATTTTTTAGTAAAGTCTGAATATTTATTTTGTTTACGCTTCATGTTATACTCGGAGAAAAGTTTTGATCAATCATGTGCAGCTCATGAATGCGCATATAACATATGTAAATTATCAAAGGACATTAAAAGGGTCGTGCTACGATATTGGGCAGGAATGTTTCGTAATTTACGCCAGCTTACGGGCACTAATACAGGGGTCTCAAAACGCGGCCCGCGGGACGCATGCGGCCCGTAACTCTATCGGACGCGGCCCACAAGTGTCCCCTGGTTGCGAGTTTCCGTACTGATGTCTCGAGCGCTTCATGAGCCAAAAATATTGACCTCTTGTCGTCCCTTCATATCCACTGGAAACTTAGATTTTGCTCTGATGACATTTCAACATATTTGGCACTAATGTGTTGTTTTTTTTTATCAAGGATTGTCTGGTCTTACATACCGTCACGACGCAAGTAATTTTTTTTTCTGCTATAAAATCTATCAAGAAAATAGAAGCTACCATACAAATAAAAAAATGAAAGCCGCTTACAACTCCCTGTAACACCGAATTAGAGCGCAGCTCTTGAGGAGGAGGAGGGAAGGGCACTGGGGGGGGTTAAACTAACCAGTGGGGGGTCACGTGACCTTGGGGGTCACGTGACCCCCAGTGCCGATGATGTCATCACTGACGTCACTGATGACGTCATCACTGACGATGACGATGCAGGTACCGATGACGTCATTAGTGACGTCACTGATGACTTCACCAGTGATGATGACGATGACGATGTGAATGTCGGTGACGTCATCAGTGACGTCGCTGATGACGTCATCAGTGATGATGACGTCATCAGCGAGTGATGAGTGATGATGACGATGCGGATGCCGGTGACGACATCAGTGACGTCACTGATGATGTCATCAGTGATGATGACGATGACGATGCGGATGTCGGTAACGTCATCAGTGATGATGACGATGACGATGCGGATGCCGGTGACGTCATCAATGATGATGACGATGTGGATGCCGGTGACGTCATCAGTGATGATGACGATGACGATATGGATGCCGGTGACGTCATCAGTGATGATGACGATGACGATGCGGATGCCGGTGACGTCATTGTCACGATCTTTCTGGAACGTGGACGAAGGGGGCCGAAGCACCCGCCGAGGAGAGACGACACGCAGCCTGGTTGAGGGTGGACGATGACTGGCCGGAGCACGTGCGCTCAACGGCGTTTATTGGTGTCGTTTATTGGGGTCACGCGACATCGGCGGGGGTCACGTGACCTCGGGGGGTCACGTGACCTCGAGGAGGGGGTCACGTGACCTCAGGGGAGTCACGTGACTTCGGGGGGTCACGTGACCTCGGGGGGTCACGTGCCCCCCACGAGGTCACGTGACCCCGGTGGGGTGCTCGCGCGGTGCATTATGGGACATTTCCCATGATGCACCGGGGTCACGTGACCTCGGGGGGGTCACGTGCCCCCCACGAGGTCACGTGACCCCGGTGGGGGGCTCGCGCGGTGCATTATGGGACATTTCCCATGATGCACCGCGCGGTTACGCCGACGGCGACGGCGACGCCGACGCCGACGGCGACGCCGCTCAAGCCGGAAACGGGCCCCTAAGAGCTGCGCTCTAAAATTGTTTTTTTTTTTAGTCATATTTAGCTAAGGTACTTACCAAGTGAATGGAGAGACACAGTAACGATGTGGTGCTTAGTTTCGAGCTGTATTGAAACTTTCCAGTGCGGCCCTTGTGGAAACTCGTCACGCCCAATTCACTGACTCGGCATCTGGCTAAGACAAGAGAAGGTCAGCAATGGCGGCTGTATTCTGGCGCGTGTGAAAAGCGGCATAATGTCGCCTCCAGATCATGTTGCCTCTTGTTCTAGCTGCTAGTTGAGGGGGTCAAAAAATGTTTGTTTTTCTGAGAGTTTGTTTCTGAGACAGCCATCGCGTGCATAGAGAAACAAAAACGTGTTTTCATTGGTTATAAATGTCAAGGAATAATTCTGAGATCTACTTCTTGAAAGTGCTAAAATTTTTGTGTTTTTTATTTTTAATATTTTTTATTTTTATTTTTAATAAAAAAAAATAATTAAAAAGTGGTCTGATAAACGTGCTAACAATATTTCACGAAACGCCTCAAATTTATTGATATGCCTATTTAAAACATCAAACTAAAATAAATAATAAAAAAAAAATACATTGATGATTGACAAACGCTAGACAGTCATTTCATTACAAATCCGGAACACCCACATGATCGCGGTGCTGGCACACTTAGTTCTGAAGAATACAATGACAAAGCCTCAATCGCTCGTAACAACATAAATATAGTCACACATGCGCGGTCAGTAATCTTGAGAACAAAATCTCGTTATATAATTGGTGACATCAAATAGCTACGTAAAAGGTTCCTGATGCAAAATATTACATAAATACAAATCAAAAAGACGCAAAACATTTTGGCGTACCCAAAACATGCAAAAACTTTTTTTTTAACTGGTCAGGTTTATATATGCTTCAAATATGTTTAGCAAAATAGTTATAAAAAACAGCTCCGAAGCCTTTAAAGGCTACTTTATTTATCGACCTGATTACTAATTGCTAAACAAATACACACATTTTTTTTTTTAATATATGATCAATTTTGATCACCGAGCTCATTGGGGAGGTGCATAAAAGGATGTGATTGAAAGGAATCGCGTTAAAGAAGAAACGTTCCAAGCGGGCAGGCTTTTCGAGAGTTTCGATATTCTACCAGGTCGTTCCTCAAGTTCACAGCTGTAGTGCACTTCCCTATTGAAAATTCCATCAAGATACGTAATTTGGGACACTGACTGCCAGTCCGCAGCCTTGGTGGAACGTGATGGACCATCAGACGTCATCTGATGGTTCATGAGATGACGTTTGACTGCCACTGCCAAGGGAATTTCATCAACAAGGGCAGCATTTATATCAGAGTAAAGCTATATGCACTCATAAATATCACTAAATGGCTCGATAAAATAAAATGTTTGAGAAAAAGAAAAGAAAAAAAAAAAAAAGCAGGACCACCGAGGATCGAACCCGCGACCACTCGCGTACAAATCGGACACCTTAACCCCTTTGCTTTTTTTTTTTTTTTTTTACCTCTTTGCTATGTTACCGCTTAGGAAACATGATCTGACCATTCCTTTTACACGAGATACTTTCGCTGCAAATGCAGTTACGCCTTCAGCATGTTATGCAAAGCGCTCGTACATAACTCGCCGTACTTCAGTTCTACTCACCTGCCATGAAGAGTACTTTCGCGCCGTAGAACGATCCGTTCGTTCGCGCGTCTCCGGCCCAATAAACCTGGTGCACCTTGTCGTCTTCAACTACACCGCTAAAGTCCCTTACATCGTCGGAACTCACAACAGGCTGGGTCTTGTCGAGTAGAAATTCTACTAAAAGATTAGACATTGTAGAGCCCGGGCAGGATCGACAGGTTGAAGCAAGCGGGCAAACAAAACGAGTCGAGAGCGATCGTTCACGAAAGTTCGGCGAAGCCTCTATGAACGAAGCGAAGTCAGCGAAGTGGCGTGTTCGGCGGGCTTCTGATCAAGGTTGTCCGTCGGCTGCGTGTCATATCTCTATCAGCGGTTTTATGGGCTCACGTCCCGAAATCGTTTTCTTGTGCATAGATTATTTTTCGTATTCATAGATTTGACGAAATAGTGGTATCCGAACGAACTCTACGTCCTTTGACCGTACGTCTGTCTGCACGTCAAAGCTTTTTGACGTACAGTCAGAGCCAATCGATGTACAATCAGAATCGCCATCAAGACATCTTGATGGCATTTCGCGGCGTCCGACGGCCACCAGGAAACCATCAGAAAGCCGAGTCTGACTGGAGTTTGACTGTCGGTCAGAGTAACTTGTTGGCCAATCAGACATGCTTGACGTACAGTCAGCCACAGTCAGCGGTCCACTACAAAACATTGACTGCCAAACAGGGTTACATTGATGGAATTTTCCTTCGGGTGCGTTTGAGCTGCACCCTATATTTCTTTGTTTTTACTTTCCCCTCTTTCTGTCTCCAGCCCTAGAACATCAGAAAGTAGAGGACGACACTGGCGAGGTGTTAAATGTCTGATAAAGTCAATCAGACTGAATTATAAAACGAGTTTATGACATTTTTTTAGTTGTTTGGGCTCTAATAATATGATGCTCTTTGAACGGCACTTGTTAGTTCCAGAATAAACCGGGCCAGTAGACGTGCCGAAGATGGAGAAGTGTTGGTACTCCACTTCCTATTTGGATTATCGCGTTTTTAGTCATTTCGACGTCTTCGTTTCCTGTCCCGTTTGCAGGGGAGGGGGGAGGGGGTATGAACGCTGCTAAATTAAACACCCTGTGTTGTAAAGCGAAACAATATTCTTTTAAATGCGTGAGCGTTTGTTGCCCTGGTGCATGCAGCCGCCTCTGGTTTGGAATGGACTAAGCTGGACCATGGACTGTAGATTTAAAAAAAAGGAAAAGAAAACAGCAGACGACGGACGAGAACACGAGCGATTTCAAAACATAAACCAGCTTGCCTGTCTACTCGCTCTATCTTCAACCATGAACCGGACTAGGGAACGAAGCGCAAATGAAGGCACCCTAGACCGGACTAGTTTCCTAAGGCCGCGGCGCGGTTCGCGCCGTGCTCCTTTGTTTCGTTTCTTTGCTCGTTACGTCAACTTTGCCTCTTACGTAGGAAGGAAAGAGTCTTCTCGCACGGTTCTAATGACACGCCGCTGTTGACGCGCATTCCTCTTATGAGGACACCGGTGCGTGGGCACGTGGTTTTGTTTCCCCAGTATGCACAACTTACGTAGTATACAACGTAAACCCCAGGCTTGGCGACGACGCCGTTAACGGCAAATCGCTGACAGCCTGGAGTAAAGATTGGCTTTTCGAAGACAACAATGTGCGGACAGTTGCGAGGTCGGAATTCCAAATGCTTCGCTGAGTCAGAACCCCAGCGCTAAATGCTCACGCATTTTGTCGAGCATCAGTGTAGCGACAGCAGCGATTTGGGAATCGTGTTTTTAATTAGTTTTGTCCTTAGCGCAAAATAAATTGTTGAATTTGTTTTATTTTTTCATTCAGTACCCAGAATTAAAACGCCTAATGCTGAAGCAAACATGTTACGTACTTCTCTAGGTTTGTTGTCACGTTTGAAGTGCTAAGGAGCGTCTTCAACATTTTTCATATTTTCAAAGCTCATTTCTTGTGCATGAGTCAGAAACAAAACGTTTGGGAATATTTTTCAGAGAAAAGACGTAGAGATGTTTCACCAGAAAGGAAACAACACGACGAACATCTAAGAAAACAAAAAAAAGGCAATGAGATTGGAGAAGAGACACAAAAAAGAAAAGTCGGTAAGCTCTGAACACGCCAATTTGTTTGTCTTTGGAATTTTTTATATTCAACTTTAGACTCCAGACTCCAACAACAGTTTTAAAGTAAGTAATAATAAATATTTTGTTTTCTACAAAAAAAAAAAATGTTTGCGCAGGTATTTTGTTTCTTTTTTTTTTTTAATTATGTTTTGGGGATTTACCATGAACATGCAATCAAGCACAATCCCGCGGCAGTGCTTCTCAAACGAAGCTTGGTAGCGGAAAGACAACAACCTGATCCGAGGGTTGCCTCTGGTCGAACGGAAAAGGTGCACTTAGATGTTTCCGAGAATAATCAGACATCTACATTTGCTCGTTGGTCTTGTTTTGATTTATTTTAGTATTCTGAAAAGACGCGGGGATCCCAGCAAACGACTTTTATATGCGGCGCTTCGTTCTAAGCACGCTCCCCAGACTGTATACTTCGTGTCACTAGTTGTGTGCAGTTCATGCAAAGGCAACGTCAGGCGAAGAGATAAGGGGGCGAGCACTAGGAAAACGGTACTGGAGACAAGGGCAATGGAGGATGAGGGGAGAAAGGGAGAGCACTAGGAACGTCAGCGAGGAGAGGAGGTTTCTCTCCTTCTCCCCATCCTTCCAAGTGGCAGCCCTTTCTCTCCTTGCCAGGTGTTGCCTTTGCCTCTACTGCACGCAACTAGTAACACGGAGTATAAATGCAGTGCGCAGTTGTCATCACGGAAGGACTAGAGAAACGTCATCAGATAGAGCTTAACGTTGCAGACTCCAAGAAAGCTTTCCTTAAAAAGAAGTTTGTAAAAAAAAAAGACTACCCGATTTTCAAACAGTGTAATTGTTACTGCCCAAGATCCGTAACTGCTAAACTATCTAAACGACGGTTGATGGCAGATAAGGCTGGCGCTGGTATCGACCTTATAAGAACGGTTTATTTATTTTCTTTCGTTCACCGAGGAAGACAAAAAACATGAGTTGTCGTTCTCTTTTCGTAATACTGTTACTTTAACTTTAGTTAGTATCAACAAATGACAGTGAAAATTAAAAAAAAAAATATATGTTAAGACATCTCGATACACTTGTTTTATAGACATTTGTATCTAAGATTTTTTAACAAACAACATGTTTTTTTTTAGAAGCCGGATGCTATCTGCGCCGCAAGACTTAAGACCTATCGTGTTGTAATGTTTTCTTTTAAACTACTAATTCTCGCGCGTTCAAGACAACGTCCAACCCCGATTCACACCACGCTCCTAAATTCCTCCTTTCTGCAGCTAATGAAGTTATTTCATTTTCGATTTAACTCAATTTAACCGCGATACGCCCTACCGTAAAATTATAATTTGAACCACATATTCCCGCTTTGTACCATTCAAGGCCCGTTGGACTTCCTACGTTTCTACATTCTTTAAGACTGAGATTAATCGGTAGTTTTTTCTCTCTCTTATGCCGTGCGCAGTGTTCCAGTTGACACAAACTATCGAAGTAAGACGCATTCTATACTGACCTTGTTCGGGTTTGTTGAGAGCTCGAAGCGTTAAAAGAATCTTCTTGCGAGACTAAACAAACAAACGACCAGAACAATCGCCTGAGACATGTGAAATTTCGCCTTCATAATAACTTCACCTTCTTTTTTTATTTTTTATAGCGTCCCCAGCCGTTTACGAAAACAAAACGGGTTTATACACAAGCAGTTCTGCGGAAGGCAGTTGTACGGTGCCTGGAGCGGGCGTCTTCGACTGGTGTGTTTAGCGTCCTATTTCGCCCACCCATCGAATGTAGTCCCGAAGTGGCAACAAATGCCGTCACAGAAGCCGGAGTGTCACGCTGTCGGGTGATCGCGATCCTGGAGGTTGGTCGTAGAAATGTTGGCGAGAACCACGAGCGAACGTGAGTGTCGCTGTCGTCGCGGCGTCCCAACTCTTGGCTACCGAAGCTTCCGTGGACTGTGAACCTGGAGAGCAACCTACAGCGAAACAGGCGCCTGCCACATACACCACCACTGCTAAGACACCGGCAGGGTCGCGACCGCCGAAATGGTGACACACGTAGGACGTCATAAAAAAAAAAAAAAAAAAAAAAAAAAAAAAAAAAAAAAAAAAATTACTTTTTTTTTAACGTGGTAAACACATTACCTATTAGTTACTATTAGTTACATTACTATTACACGCGTTCCAGGCGCCATAACAGTGGAGTCGTTTACTAAATGTATTTAGCTATGTCCCCGGACAAAACGCTTTGTGTCTTCAGCTCCAGCGTGGCTAGGACGCGTAACTTTGAATATTTTTGGTACAATGATAATTTTATTAAAATATGCACACAGACTGCTTTAGAAAGCAATGCTTTTTTAACTAACCTTAACTAAACACCCGTGGTAATGAACCGCTATAGGGCGCTGTCAAGAAGAGGGGTAAAAAGATGAGGACGAGGAGGAGATGAGAAAGGAAACGGAGGAGAGTGAAAAGGCGAAAATATTATATGATAAAGAAGAAATATTAAATTTGTAGCTGAGGGTCTTTTAGCGTACGTTAAGGTGTGTCGTCGTTCAGACGAAGCCTTACACTTTTTTTTTTCCCCCGAGGTGTCAGCAACAGCTTATCCAATGGCGAAGAACGATGTGTAGAAGTGATCAGTGGCGCATTCCGGATTCTTGCTTTGAGCGGTAGTCCAACGAGGAAGGTGCCACCGGAAAGGCAGTAAATCACCCAGAACCAACGCCCAGCATAGTCTCTCGAGGTTCTTAATTTCTCTTCCGTTTTTTTTTTTCTTTCTTTTTGCAAACGGTGTTACTTTAAAGGGAAAAAGAAAAAAAAGAAAAAAAAGCTCGTAAATTGTGCATCGCGTTGAAGCTCAAGCAGGATTCTGATATGACGCTGATTTATCCTTGAGTATCTTGTGTAAGTCACGAAACGTTGTAGTAAGATATGTAAGAAGGCTTAATACAGGAAGTGATTTAGTAATTTCTTCAGAAACTGTCATTAATAACAATAATCCACCGTATAAAAAAAAAATGGAATGTCTTTTAGACAGGGGTACTGAATTCTTTCTTTATACAACAAGGCACCAAACTTTATACAACAAGGCAACAAACAATGGACGGAATAAAGTCACTTCGGCTTTTCTAAAGCTTTAACATGGTTCAATACATTACTCACATGCGCAGTGATGTAATTGGTGCAATGAAGCGTCTATTGAACGATTAAATAATGACAGTGATTCTATAAGTCACGCCCCTTTTTCAGGAATGGGATGAGAAAGGTTTGTGCAACCTACAAACACTTTTTATACTCTTTATTATTCGGCTAATTAGTAGGGTTTTCTTTCTATAATTCCCGATGTTTCCTGTACCTAACACTTTGTTCCCGTAAAGAGTTTTTTTTTTGTTTTTTAACCATTTTGATTTAAGAAATTTTGTGTCTTTGCTGAAACACCCATCATGAAGCTGAACCAAGGTAAAACTAACACTTTCGCGACTTTAAAAAAAAAAAAAAAAAAAGTTTAACGGAGATCACCGTTATTCAAACCGAAAATAATTGTTGCCTACCTGACGGGTTATCAACGCAAAATAAAATAAAAGGTGATTTCTTTTTTTACTATAAGTAAATGTAGAAGAAATAAACTTGCACTGGTGTGTTTTTTTTTTTTTTTTTTTTTTTTTTTTTTTTCTTTTTGGCTCTGCGGTTAAGTTGGGAGCCTTGGGGACTCTAGAAGAGTAACGAAAGAGTTGTTTCGTTAAAGTTGTTTCGTCATTTTAGTTCACATTCTGAATGCACACTTCTTCAAATCGATGTCGATAACATAGCTAGGTGCTGCTTTAACAATGATCTCCTACTTAATGAACATAAAACACAGGCTATAGGTCTCCGAAGAAAGCGAAAGCCCCTTGCGTTCAGTTATATCTTAGATGTCGTCGTCATCAAACGAGTGTGTGTTGCTCGTGATCTTGGAGTTTTCATAGATAAGGCATTGAATTTTAATCATCACGTGTCGGTCACATGCAACGCATCACTTAGAACCATTGGGAGCAATTTCACGTTCTACAAGACAATTTTCTTCTGATGCATCTATCGTTCGTTTATTCTGCTGTATAATTCGCTCAAAACTCGAGTTCGCATCTATAGTGTGGAATTGTATAAATGATACAACATCTTCCTCTATTGAGCGTGTACAGAAGCGTTTTATTCGCATCGTTTTCGATCGTTTTTTGGACGTAAGTTTTATTATTATCACGATCGGCTGCTCAAGAGACTTGGTATATGTACTCGGTTTGACAGACGGCGTTGTCGGGATATCTTGTTTTTACACAGACTTGTCACTGGGCTTGTAGATTGTCCTGTCTTGTTAAGCGCTTATGTTTTCACGCCCCACCACGTTCAAGCCGTAATCGCAACTTTTCCTATCCATCCACGTTTTTTCAAACGTCTCCCTTAATACGAATGCAGCGTGATTTTAATAAGTTGGATTGTTCGCTCCAAGAAATATTCACTGACAAGTCAACTTTTGGGCGTAACCTAGAGAATATATTGTTTGCACGATCCCAGTGTTTTGCAATTTTGAGGGTTTTTTCTTCTTTTTTTCTTTTTTTTGAGGTTGCTGTATTTGTGTTTTCAGTGCCTGTTCTTCTTTTGCCTTATCTTGCTTGTCAGATGTCGCTATTTGTTCTATCTTTGTGAGCTCTTTTTGGGATAGCTATGTTTTCTCTGTGCTTATACTTTTTATCTTGTCAGCATTTGCTGCGTATCACACAAAAGGCCCTGTGCTGTTTGTGGACACATAAAATAAAGACTATTATTAAGACTATTATTATTAATCAGCCAGCCATGTAACTACAATGTTTTGATTTTTTTTTCTTTATTAAAGGGACCATGAAGGCAATTTATTGTTTAAAAAAATAAGGTGTTTTCGGAAACATTGGGGTCCTGGCATGCCACACAATTTTTTCTAGACCGTTGTGACTCTTATTTCTGTACCTGCAAATAAATTTGCGAGACCGAAACAAACATTCAGATTTCTTCCCTTTTTCGCCTCTGGAAAGAGAAGTGACGTCAGGGAGCACTGTCGGCATCGGTAGGATTTAGTGCACACTCATTGTGGTTCCCGTGGTTTGCTCTAGTGCATAACGGTCTGTGAAGAAAACCTGGAAAAAATGGACGACAACGCTGAAGTGAAGGTGCTGCTCAAAGTCTTCTGGTCGGAAATGCAGCGAACAAATCCTTGCACCGCTGTCCACAGCTCTACGCAAGACGACGGCGCGCAACCAAATGCTGCGCATTGCTGCATCGGTCGGCAGTTTATGCAAACTAACGTCGCCCGATCGACCGCACGTCTTTAGCCGACCTTTCGCGCAACCTACTACTGCACATAAACGCGGCATGATTGGTGAGACACCAGTTCGCAAAACGAACACGAGACGACGCACGAAACCAAAACCAAAAGTCCGCCGCCCCCGGCGCACGTACCTCTTTTTCTTTTTTTCTTTTTTTTTTTTGTCCATGGTTGCTCGATGCTTGTTACGCGCCCGAGGTAGCAGTGCGGGATGCGTTCAACCAGTGACAAACGGAGGGATCGCTTCAGATTATGCTCTTATACACGGTATGAAACCTATTAATTCCCAACTACAATTTCAAAAGATTATCCAACGTTCAAATAAAAATTTTTCATCATATCTTTCTACCGAAATCGAAACCAAGAGCGCGTCTATCGTTTGAACCAATCGCCAGACGAGGAGCCCGTTGTCGTCACGCTTCGACGGCGCACTTTAGTTCACCTCTCTGCCGCCGCCTCGGTGCGGTCTCAGGCATCGTTCCCCGCGCTATTATTATTACCGCGCCTGTTTGCTCGATTGGTGCGGCACCCAAACTTCTGTTCGGGCTAGAACTTGGTCAGCAGTATCTGAGACGTGCCTGACATCCATTTCAATCGTCGAATAAAACTTCGAAACTGCTTTCATGGTCCCTTTAAAGTTTGGGGCATAAAGTATTTGAAGATCTCACGCTCGACTTCCCGTGTCTGGCCATAACGTGACATTTTGATTCAAACTTTATAGGCGGCGCTACGGTATGAAAAATATCATCCTTGTGCACGGCTTCAAACGGATACTAAAGCAGCGAAGCGCTCCTCTGACGTCATTCCTCCGCTGTCTGCCCACGTCGCATTGCCAAGTGACCTGAGGTGCGGACATGTGCGTGAATCAACGTTGCAAGTGCACCTCGTCGTGTAAGTTCGGTTTGAAGTAGTAATAAAAGAATGATATTTCTCGTTCTTGAGCACTCACTTCGAACGTTTTAACTAACATTTTGGGTCACGGCTGAGTTATAGGGAGGTTGAGAGTCAATTTTCCAAATATTTATAAACCTCCAAAATTGATAATTAAAAAAATAGTCAGGACAGATTTTTAGTTAATTAGTCAAGTAATTAACCCATTTCGCCTTATTTCAAGTGGTTCCCATGACCCCCAACTTACCGCCGAATTCAGAAACCTCACTCAAACTACACTCAAACTGAAGGGCCCCTCCACTTCCTCGAGGAAGGCTCAAGGGCCGGCGCTGGCCAATTGCAACGGCGGATCCGTCCTCGCGATTGGCCAGCGCCGGCCCTCGCGACTTACTCGAGGAAGTGGAGGGGCCCTTCAGTTTGAGTGTAGTTTGAGTGAGGTTTTTGAATTCGGCGGTTAGCCTAATGACAAAAACAAAAAGTCCTCAACAAATTCTTGTTTCATCTTATTTTGATCCAACCAAAGAAGACACCAAGCAAATTTTTTTTTTCGTTTTTTTATGCGTGCAAGGATCATACTGTTCGCGTCTGTTGTTTAGTAAACGAATAAACTTTAATAAATCACATGGACGGATACTTGAGATGAAACAAGAATCCATAAAAATCTCAATCGCAGCACACACGAGTAAACTTTCTGTTTTGCTTTCATAATTTTTTTAACTTGCGAAATATTGATAGTTTTGTTAAGCAGCTAAAAAGACTTTCAGCCTTTCCACTCTAGGGAAGCGGGAAGACCAGCGAAGCTGTACTATTGTGGGAATGAAGTAATGGCCGGTCGCAAATCGGCAAGCCGGAGTGGAAAGGCTGGAAAGGTTGCCGCCATCTATGAGCGACTGCGGCAACTAGACAACCGGCAAACCACTTGTCTGGTTTCCAGCGTCGTTCATAGATGGTGGCAGCTGTCCGGAGTGTTGTGTCGGCATTTATTTGCTGGCTGACACGATCCTGGAGATACTAGACCTTAACAGCCCCAAAAAGCGTGCCGCAGTCTTGTCTTTATTAATTAGTCAATAAACAGGTCATAAAACTTCGCGCGTCGCGATTTATTGTGTCCCGAGAGTCGAATGAATCGCTGTGTAGACGAATCTAGGTGCATGAAATAATAAAACAGAATTAAAAATTAGGGCTGTCAGACGAAGAGGGAACTCACACTTTCCTCATGCCTCACTTAGAATGTAGAGAGGTTTTACAATTATCACTTCTAGCTGAAAGAAACCGTCTCTAACATATAATTCTCTCACCTTTTTGTTATACATGGGCACCTGCCGCTTTTTTTTAGATAAACCCACTATATTGAAACTTTCTATCTTATTCTGCTCATTACGCCAAAGCGAGTTATAATGTCATAACAAACGTACGTTGTTGTTGTTGTTCTTGTTGTTTTTGTTATTCGTTTTTCAGTTTTTGTTGTTGTTATTTTTTGTTGTTGTTGTTATTTTTGTTGTTGTTGCTGTTCTACGGATTAATAGGAGTTCCCAGCCCCTCATAAACAATTTAATGCCGTATGTACTCTCAAGAACCGTCTGCCTTTTGTCGAACTGCGAATTAACGTAAGTAGTGCTCTTTGGTGTGGTACGCGGACACGCCACCAATCCCCGGTGAAACGGTAGCTTACGCTTTACGGACATTACCTTACATTACCTTATCTATTCCGGGGGAGACGGCTCCATGTAAGTTGCGGCTTGCGGAAGGTTCCCCAGTGGGAGATTGCCTTACGAAACGATCTCGTGAATTGCTACCGAAACCGGCTCTCGCTTAAATGTGTTATACGTTCGGTTAGTACGCAACAAATCGAAGCAGCTTCATGTATGTGATATGTCAGTTCAGATTCGTCGATTAATTATTCTTTCGTAAACGTCGAAAAAGGATATAACAGCTGTTATGGAGGTCGCCGACGCGCCGACGCTAGCGAGCTCCAAAGTCCAAGGCGACCGAGAAGAACCGTTCGCGCGCAGCCCGAGATCTAAACATCCGTTCGTCCGCTTCGCGCGTAACCTGAGCGCCCCGTACCAGAGGCGCCTTTCTTTCATTTCGTTTTATATTTAATAAACGAGACGTCAGTCTTCAGTCTGACTCCGGCACGAAAGGTTGTCCATGTGTGCCCTTCGTAAAAGAACGTAAAACGAAACATGGTGTCAGAAGTGGGATCGCTCCGCGAGTCTACTAATGATTGGTAAAGCGCAGGATCGCTCCGCGAGTCTACTAATAATTAGTATAGCGCAGGATCGACTACAAACGAAGGAACAATGGACAAGCCCTCAACTTCTGCCGACAACGGTGCTACCGAACAAACGGTAACGGCAACTTTTCGCATCTCGCCACCCGAAGCCTTCAGTTTTACAACACCTAACGAATGGCCGGCGTGGAAGAAGAGATTCAAGCGCTTCCACAGTGCATCAGGACTGGCATCTCAACCATCATCACACCAAGTCGACGCTCTCATTTACATCATGGGACCACAAGCGGAAGACGTCTTACGGACCTTCAAGCTGTCCGACACCGAGGCTCAAGACTTCGACAAGGTGATGGAGAACTTCGAACGTTACTTCATTCCTCGTCGAAACGTGGTGTATGAGAGAGCCATGTTCAACACAAGATCGCAACTGGAGACGGAAACCGTCGAGGAGTACGTCACTGCTCTCCATGGATTAGCCACTACGTGCAACTATGGACCACTGAAGGAAGAATTGATCCGCGACAGGCTGATTGTTGGTCTTCGGGACAGCAAAACTTCAGAAAAACTGCAACTGGATCCTGATCTGGACCTCCAGAAGGCCATCGCTGCTGCGCGACAATCGGAAGTGATTAAGAAGCAACAAGTGGAACTCCGACCGACAAAAGAAAAGGATGCCAACGTTGACCGTATAGCAGCCAAAAACGGGACAGCAGCAAGACCTGCTCAACGAGGAACTGAACGTTCAAATGTTCGAACTCGTTCTAAGAAGACCGCGACACCCAAACCAAAAGGCAAACCGTGCCGTTGGTGTGGTCGAGAAGCTCACCCGAGGAGCGTGTGTCCGGCGAAGAACGCAGGCTGCAACATATGCAAGAAAAAGGGACACTTTGCAACAGTCTGCAAATCTTCAACTACCGTGAACTCCCTCGTACACGAACAAGGATTCGTAGGAGCTGCAGCTTCTCCTCAAACAGCAAAATGGGACATCGAGATATTCGTCGACGAAACTCCTGTTGTTTTCCGAATAGACACTGGAGCAGACGAAACGGTGTTACCAGCTGCCATCTTTCAAAAGGTCTTCGCAAAGTGCCACAAGCTCTCCGAGCCCCAACGCCGACTTCATGGTCCAGACGGACGACCCCTTAAAGTCATGGGATCAGCTCGGATGAAGCTCAACTGCCGTGGGCAACAAGCACTCGAAGAAGTTTACATCGTGAAAGGACTTCGCAAACCTCTCTTGGGTAAGCCAGCTATCGAAAAGTTTCGGCTTTGCCCTCAAATCTGCATGACTGCGAACAAAGCTTGCGAACCGAAGAAAGAGTTCTCTCACCTGTTTCAAGGACTGGGATCTCTCGAAGGTGCTCACGTTCTGAAGCTGAAACCTAACGCGACGCCGTTTGCTATCGCATCACCGAGAAGAGTACCGCTTTCGCTCTATCGAGAAACGCAGAAAGAGCTAGAAAACATGCAGTCGCAAGGTGTCATCTCTCCAGTAGAAGAACCTACTGAATGGTGCGCGCCGATGGTCATCGTCCCCAAACCGTCTGGCAAAATTCGCATTTGTGTTGATCTCACACAACTGAACAAACACATTCAGCGCGAATATCACCCTATCCCATCAGTGGAGCACACGCTGGGAAGGCTAGCGGGAGCCAAGATCTTCTCAAAGCTGGACGCGAATTCTGGGTTTTGGCAGATCCCCCTAGAAGAGAAGTCACGACTCCTGACGACATTCATCACTCCGTTTGGAAGATTTTGTTTTAATCGCCTACCATTCGGAATCACGTCAGCACCGGAACACTTCCAGAGACGTATCACACAACTTCTTTAAGGAATGGAAGGAGTACTTTGCCACATGGACGATATCTTGATATGGGCGTCATCGTCCGAGCAACACGAGCAACGTCTGCGAGAAGTCCTCAGGCGACTCTCATCAGCAGGACTCACGCTCAACGAGGATAAATGCGTCTTTCGAGTGACAAGTATCAAGTTCCTAGGTCATCAAGTAGACAGCGATGGTGTCCGTCCAGACGAGACAATCGTCAACGCAGTGAAACAGATGTCCATACCGACTTCAAAGCAAGAAGTCAAGCGCATCATGGGTATGGCGACATACCTAGGACGATTCGTGCCACACCTGTCTGACCTACTGCATCCACTATCGTCACTGCTCAGTTCCAAAGTGGACTTCGTGTGGGATCATCCTCAGGAGAAAGCCTTCACCAAGTGGAAGGAAATCCTCTCAACCTGCCCCGTTCTCGGAATTTACGACGCCAACAAACGATCGATTGTATCGGCAGATGCGTCATCCTACGGCCTGGGAGCAGTGCTGCGTCAAGAGCAGGAGGATGGATCATATCGTGTCATCGCCTATGCGTCCAGAACACTCACCGAAACAGAGAAGAGGTACGCCCAAATCGAAAAAGAAGGTTTGGCACTCACGTGGGCATGCGAAAAATTCCGAGATTACATCGTGGGAACGCACTTTGTACTGGAAACCGACCACAAACCACTCATTTCTCTGTTCGGATCAAAGTCATTGGACGACCTAACCCCACGGCTTCAGAGACTGCGCATGGGTTTAATGCGCTACTCATTCGAAGTTGTCCACGTTCCGGGCAAGGAACTCCAAGCAGCTGACTCGTTGTCAAGAAGCCCTCTGCCACAGCGGCAAGACAGAGAGATGCAAGAAGAAATCGATTGCTTCATTCGACACATAGAGACGTCCCTACCAGCAACGCAAACGAGTCTCCAATGGATAACGGCAGAACAGAACAAAGACCCTGTTTGCCAAAGACTCGCCAGCTACAGCCATAAAGGTTGGCCAAATCGTCGAGATCTCGGAACAGACCTCAAAGAGTACTACGAGTACCGTCATCACATTGCCGTGCAAAACAGCCTTCTCATGAATGGTTCTAGAATAGTAGTACCAGAAACCTGCCGTCCACATATTCTGCAACAACTTCATGAAGGACACATGGGCATAGGCAAATGCAAAGCACGGGCAAATGTATCGGTATGGTGGCCGAGGATAAACGATCATATCGAGCGCCTAGTCAAGAAGTGCGAAAAATGCAGTAAAACTGGCCAGAACCGAAAGCTCCCCCTAATTCCGTCAGAGTTTCCTAGTCGACCGTGGGAGAGAGTGGCGATGGACCTCTTCTTCATTCACGGGAAATGGTGGCTGGTCGTCGTCGACTACTACTCTCGCTACCCCGAAATCGCCCGACTGGAAAGCCTCACAGCAGCGTGCGTAATAATGCACTGCAAATCGATATTTGCGAGGCATGGCATCCCAGAAGTAGTGGTGTCTGATAATGGTCCTCAGTTTGCGGGAACCACAGGTTCAGCATTCACCAAGTTCTCACAGACCTACGGATTTAAGCACATCACATCAAGCCCTCGCTACGCGCAGAGCAATGGGATGGCGGAGGCTGCGGTGAAGATCATAAAGAGATCACTCAGCAAAACGGAAGATCCGTACGAGACACTCATGATCTACCGTTCAACGCCTCTGCAAAACGGATACAGTCCGACAGAACTTCTCATGGGGAGAAGGATGCGTACAACCGTACCGATCGCCACTCAGCTCCTGGAACCAAAGCTACCCGACCAAAAAGAACTGCGTCGCTATGAGCAAGAAAACAGGAACCGACAAAAGCAATACTTCGACCGGCGACACGGAGTGCGTCAACTCGATCCACTTGGCTCTGGACAGCGAGTTTGGGTCATTGACCTCAAGCGAACCGGAGTTGTTCAGAACAAGGACCATACTCCACGATCTTACTGGATAACGTCCGAGGGTGAAGAGATCCGAAGAAATCGCACGCATTTAATTCCTTTCCCCGACGAACAAGATAAACAACGCATCGAAGAGTTCCCCGAAACAACCACGAGGCCCGAGGAAACGTGTGCCGACACCTCCCACAAACATTCTCGGCACGGCCGATGTGTAAAAGAGCCAGACCGTTTCGGCACTTCTTCGAAGCTCCCTTAGAAAGAGGGATGTTATGGAGGTCGCCGACGCGCCGACGCTAGCGAGCTCCAAAGTCCAAGGCGACCGAGAAGAACCGTTCGCGCGCAGCCCGAGATCTAAACATCCGTTCGTCCGCTTCGCGCGTAACCTGAGCGCCCCGTACCAGAGGCGCCTTTCTTTCATTTCGTTTTATATTTAATAAACGAGACGTCAGTCTTCAGTCTGACTCCGGCACGAAAGGTTGTCCATGTGTGCCCTTCGTAAAAGAACGTAAAACGAAACAACAGCCCAATGTGCCTAGCCCCGATCTACAAAAAAAAAAGTGTTTGTAACGTGTATATGAAGAACAAAACGTCGATAGGATCAAGTTTCCACGTCTCAGTTAATGAAAGAAAAGGGAAAGGATTAGGAAAGCAGCCCGAGCCTATCCACCTCGTTTCCGGCAGATAAAAAAATCGAAAGGAGACATTTTAACCGCCTAGCTGCGATTTTGGTATACTCTTATTTAGTTCACACGGAGACAAAACATGACATTCTGGTTCAATTATAGCATAAGAACGATGTGTTCAGAGTTCTGCCACCTCGCTTGAAAAGATACTCTTGATTTCGCACTAAATTTCAACGTTTCCTCGCGTTTTCCTTTCCAATAAATTACAAAAAAGAAAAGAAAAAACGAATACAACAATAAAGAAAAGGCGCTCCCTGTAGTGGTCGCCCCCTCGAAGTACTCGAGTTCATTTCTGTTTATAGACTGCTTTATAAACACGTCAGCGGAGGCGGAAAAACACCGAGGACAGCGAGAGAGTAGTGACGCGTAAAACAAACACAAACAAAGCACCTTAGGCAATTTAGACATTTCAGTTTTCTTTTTACGTGTATTAAAGCATTTTTTTTTTCAGCATCCTTCTTGTTCGATGATTGGCCTTAGTCTCATGAACTGCGAGGCGATCATATCAGATGCTCGGAGCTCGCCACGATCTGCGTTCCTTACGTTGTCGGTTACTCTAATTTATCATTTTTCGGGAATCAGGGGGCGGAGCAGAGCTCCTATACAACATCTCCGCTCTCTCACGTCACACCACCGCGGTGGCGCTGCTGTCGGTACGGAGCATGCTCAGACGCGCGGTGCGCAATTACGTCTGTTTCATTTAAAACGGGTCCTGGTGACGTCAGAATGCCGAGTTCTGATCGGCTCCGATTGAAGGACAGTGGGTAGACCTCAGGGCAGGGGTCTACCCACTATCCTTCCATCAGAGCCTATCAGAGCTCGGCGTCTTTCTCACGTCACCAGAACCCTTGCAAAAAAAGCAGGCAAACTTGCGTTCCGGTAGCCGCTGATCATGGGTTCCGACAGACCATAGATCCGGAAGCAAAATCAAAACTTAGTTATTCCGGCAGTGTTCCCGATTCATTTCCTTACAATCGAGATCACGAGGGAAAGAAAGAAAAAGAAAAAGTTACTTTATCAGCACAATTTTTTTTTTTTTTCTACGCGGTATTTTTTGTTTTTACCGCCGACCCTCGGGAGAGCTGTTTCTCCGAGCCAATCGAGTGCAAGCGTCGCCTTTACCACGAAACGTGCACAATCTATCTGGGATGAGCGCTCACGTGGGCAGCGCGTGCAGTTAGCACGCCACCGCCGATGCGAGAGCCACCACCGGCCGCTTCGCAGGGGCTCCGAGTTGGTCCGAGGCTCAGATCTGTTTCGTCTAGGACAGGGGTCTCCAAACGTTTTGGCTAAGGGGCCAGATGGAGGCTCTGTCTCTGTCTCCAGGGCCGGAAATATAAATGGGCACATGTAAATGAGGAAGATCTGAATAAATAATGCTAGATATCTAACCCTTTGATGCCCTGCATTGCCCAAGCGCAACAACTCAAACATGATTTTTTTTCTCCCCCGAAACCCGAGAATCTATGCAATTTGCACCATCAGCCGCAAGGACGAGGCGATCTGAGCTTCTACAAATAAAAGTCAGAGGGCGGCACTTGTACGCTTTCACTCTTCCGCTACACGTGCCTGCACCGGCGAGCGACCTCGTCCCGCCACTGTACCAGGTGACCGAACATCGATCAAAATAAATGCAGATTGTGAAAATGAAACAAATCCTTGATAAAAATCTCCTACTGATTGATTAAAAGAGACCCATGTTCAGTGAAAATGAACTTACAGTTTGTGAAAGCTCAGTAGCAGCCTGACAACTATGATGTTGCCGAAGAGCAACATCTGGCATATGTGGGTAGCATTGGTATTGGTGACGAAAAATTGCTGATGTATCTGTTACGCTTTGCCCGCGGCTAAAGTCTTCAAATATGAATAACTTTTATGGTTAGATGATCTTTGCACATAAAATAAAAAAGTAATATAAATTTTTATCTCGAGTACATGCGACACTGCACGCAACTCTGCAAAAAAAGAAGCCTTTATCTGCTCGCTCTCTGTTTTCAAATTGCACAATCCTTGGCACACGGGAAGGCCAAGCCTTTGAGAGAAGGTCAGGCACATTGGAAAATGAAAATGCGTCTCCAAGCAAGATCACGTGGCCACTAAAACCAAGACCGACAGATGATGTGAGGTATGATAGAACACACCACTGGCCTCAGTACGCTGAAAAGAAGAACAGGTGCAAATACAGCAAAACTGGTTACACGTTCCTGTACTAAGCAAAATGCGAGACGCACCTGTGCCTTCTCCGAAGTCGCAACCGTTTTCACTCGTTTCACGTGAAGTAGTGCCGCAGATCCCGAACGTTGCTCAGGAGCAACATATTATGCGCTCACAAATAAAGGTAATTTTTTTTCTGAGACCAGACTTTTGCTTTTTTGTCTGTTCTAAATCCGCACCAACGTTTGTAGGTGTGCGGGATTAAAAGTAAAGTTTTGGGCATCAGAGAGTTAAACATTTAAATATACAATATTTAAATTTAGTGTGAACACGAAACAAAAAGATTCTAAGGTGGATGAATGCAATCACTTTGTTATGAAATTTAATCATTTCGCTGCTTATGAATTCACACAATAATTGGAGCCCAGAAAACATACCAGCATAAACCGGAGCACATATAAACTTTGGCACGTTCCCACAGGCCAGAAGACTAGTGAGAACGATAGAAGTTATGCTGACAATATTTAATGGCTACGACACATTACATCAAGCACAATATACGTATGGACGTAAATGAATTCTAACGTACTTAGTTACCCGGATTTGGAACAGGGGACTAGGAGTGTGGAATCTGCTAATGAAAATGTCCAATTACTAATATGACAAGAGGACACGCCTTACGGTAGGCAGTTTTCTCTCGTTTTTTTCTGGTAACTTCGTTTACGCGGTTGGTGCGCGCCGCGGCGCCGTTTTCCACGCGCTTATTTTTTCGCTAGTAGCAGCGGGCGTGCTGGCAGCGGGCCGTGGGCCGGGCTCTATTGGGAGGACTGTAGCCAACCACGGGCCGGCAGGAAGACCTCCGCGAGCCGGATTTGGACCGCAGGCCGGAGTTTGGAGACCCTTGGTCTAGCACGCCGCGCGCACACCGACTCGACAAAGTCCGCGCAAATATCCGCCCGCGTCTTCGACGTGGATTCTCATAACTCCGGCCTAAATTCCTGGTGAATCCAAGTGAATACGATGAATGTCACCTCGTGACCTTTCCTGCTGTGACTGAGGCATGTTTGTTGTTTCTGGGTGAGTTCAGACAAGGACGGTAATGCTGGTGTCATGCCTATTTCGTTTTCAGTTATTTTTTCTATATAAGGTAGCGAAACCTGTCGACATAACGGGACAGACCTTACTTTCGCAAGATACTTTCTTGTGTTCGTAAGAAAAATCGCAATCCAGAAAAGGTTGAAAAAAGTGAAAGCCGTTTACAACTCCCTGTAACACCGAATGAGAGCGCAGCTCTTGAGGAGGAGGAGGGAAGGGTACTAGGGGGTGAAGTGACCTGGGGGGGGGGGTCACGTGACCTTGGGGGTCACGTGACGATGCCGCTGATGTCATCAGTGACGTCACTGATGACGTCATCCGTGATGATGACGATGACGATGCGGATGCCGGTGACGTCATCAGTGACGTCACCAGTGACGTCACTGATGACGTCATCAGTGATGATGACGATGACGATGCGGATGCCAGTGAGGTCATCAGTGACGTCACTGATGACGTCATCAGTGACGATGACGATGCGGACTCCGATGACGTCATCAGCGATGATGACGATGACGATGCGGATGTCGGTGACGTCATCAGTGACGTCACTGATGACGTAATCTGTGATGATGACGATGACGATGCGGATGCTGGTGACGTCATCAGTGACGTAACTGATGACGTCATCAGTGATGATGACGATGCGGATGCCGGTGAGGTCATCAGTGATGATGACGATGACGATGCGGATGCCGGTGACGTCATCAGTGACGATGACGTCATCGGGGAGGTCACGTGACCTCGGCGGGGGGGTTACGTGACCCTGGGGGTGGTCACGTGATCTCGGGGGGGGGGGGGGTGTCACGTGACTTTGGGTGTCACGTGACCTCTGGGGGTCACGTGACCTTGGGGTGACCTTGGGATGACCTTGGGGGTCGCGTGACCTTGGGGTGACCTTGGTTACGCCGACGCCGACGCCGACGGCGACGCCGACGCCGCTCAAGCCGGGAACGGGCCCCTGAGAGCTGCGCTCTAAAAACGATTTTCCCAAATGCGCAATGACGCAAATTTGAAGGCCGTAGGAATAAAGAATAAAGCTTTCTACACCGTCGAAGGTTTTACATTTAATGCACGCATACTTTTCCGCAAGAACTAGTTAAAAGCTAACTTATATGAGCATATATTTCAAGCGAAATAAAATGCCAAACTTGGCTTCTGGATGAAATCTTACGTTATAAGGCATTCTTCGGCGAATTTTTAAGTCACTTTTACTTTTTATTCTAAACCTGAAACTTTTTGTATCGAGTATTTTATGCGTTGTGAACTTCTAACAAATTAATGAGCGTTTTACTGTTAAAAGTGTTTTCTGCATTCCGCCCGGAAATTTTGTCGAAATCGAAAAAGTCAAACTTTTGCCATTTTTCACCGGCAATTAAAAAAATATATATATTCATTCTCGATTTTTTTTTTAAATTTTACCAGATGGGCCTTTGATGACCGGTAACTACAAATGTGCAAAGACATGTTGCATTATTTTGTTTTCAAACAAACAAATAAATGTGTAACCAGGTCGTGGTCGCGTCAAGTACCGCTGGGGCGTTTCTGTCTTAACGACTACTGGTGCACGAGCGACGCATGCCACAGTATCCGTATTTGGTCATATTAATGTCCAAGGCACCATAAAGCACTCTAAAAATAACACGTGAACTTGTTTTCATCCCTGATGTGGCTGATACTGCCAATGAATACTGAACTTTACGGCACGTCCGATCCTTATTATGGTGTTATACTTGGCTGGTTAGATGTTCATTGTGCTACCATTTCAGGTTAGTACTTTAGTATTAGTACCTGGCTGACAAAATAATTTGATTCGTATTTCTTGGCACCGCTCGAAAGCTTGCTGACGAAATAGTTTGACTGATTTCTTTAGGCATCGCTTGAAACGAGCGACAGTGCGGAAGCTTCGGCCCCGACCGATGGCGGGCGTGGCTACGGCGGAACGACAACAGGTGATGTCTCGAAAAACAATGGCGAATGAGTGAAAATCAAGGTTTAGTTAGAAGGTATTTAGGTAGCGAAAGCGGCTCAGCGTTTAAAGCAACAGCCAAGTGTGCGCTCGGGCGCTACTAAGACGCTCCAACAGAATCTGCTGCGACGCCTCATCCGCGATCAGAAAAGTTATGATCTGTGACTGGGTCGATGGGGGGCAAGAGAGTTATCGACATAGAGAAATATTTTCATGAAATTCCAAGAGGGTCGTGGCTTGCAAAAACCTGCAGAAGTTTATTTGCAATTTGAACGCTCTTGGTGAGAATCAGTCAGCGACATTACTGAATGCCGTAAGCCGTCACTCACGCACAGGTTCGTGGCTCACTATGAACAGAAAAGAAAGATCTGCCGACCAGACGACCGGCCTACACCGCGGTAACGTCTTGCCAATAAAGGGGATGTAACACAACTTTTGAAACAACGGGAGTTTAATTAAACCAAAGATTTAAATAGAAACAGAAATAATATATTGAAATACGTAGCGAATACACAGAAGAAAAACAATTACTAGACAATTGAAAGCTCAATTCCTAAAATCTGGAATTACTAACAACCAGATCGCAGTACTGAGGAGCTAGCGGGTGGAGGAAGTGTTTAATCTGTCACTGTCTTGGAGTAACGGCCCCTTCCGTTTCATTCTCCAAAGGGGATGGAACCGGTGGATTCCACGGTGGGCTAGTGGGCAGCTCGATGAGGCCAGTCACACAGCACGGACGTGGCATGTCAACGTCGCTTTTCCCGGGCTCGATCCGCTTTTTCGCGAATCGAATCCCACGGCTTCAACTCCAGAGCAGATTTCATGTTCACACAAATCGAATTCCGTGCGAGACGAAAAGAGAGTGGTCGGAACCGCGATATATCAAACCAGGTGCAGGAAGGCCTTCGAACCGTTTGTCACGCAGGGTCTTGTTTATATCGAAGAGCATAGGTATTTGGAAACTGTGATGTATGCCTGGGTCGGTCTCCGGGTAATTCGACGAGAGGAATCTGTAATTTATACAATCAATGCATTGCCTTTCACGGTCGCCTCTGCCGTCTGAAAACTGTCAAGTGGTGATGCTGACTGTTCTCTGATGTTTTACACGTCTTCTCTAAGCCTTTGGAGGCAATTCTGGCACAAGAAGTCGTTTACATGCACTTCTGCCTCGGAATTCAGCACTTTCCAGAGAGTGGTAACACCCAGGTCGCTGACAGGACGAAACTTTTGATGGATTGTGATCTTTCGTTTATGCCAGTTTGATAGTCCGAAAAACGTATCATCTGGGAAAGGACGCCATGGAAAAGGTTCACGCGCTGAGGATGACGCAAGTTATTCGTACAATTCACAAGGGATTAAAATCCACGACAAACTGAAGTCACCTTCCATGGAATTGTGGGTGCCTGTCTTGCGCCAATAAACTCGGCGAGCCGGAGGTCTCTCTTCAACGTGGCTTGCCTTTGAGATGCGTCGTTCGAGTAGCAGCTTTCCAGGAAAACTTCCTTTCTGTAGAGCCCAGATGCTCATTTCTGTGTCCGCTGACGCGCAGTAGAGTCGCGTAGTCGTTGGAGGTTCAGTTGGCTAATCACGCTCGTGGTTTGTAGACAGGCGGCCCCAATAAAAGAAACTTGTAACGTCCTGAGTATCAAATGTGCCGCGAACAGCACTTTCAAATATCGTCGGTGCCGGTTTCCCCAGGAATCATCCGCGGAAAATCCTCAATGCGCTCTGAAAAGGACACAACTGAAGACCCATGCATTACACATCTTTCGCACATTCGTACAGTCTGCTAGCACCGGCAAAACTCTTCAGGAGTCCTAGCCCCTCCCTCCCCCCCCCCCCCCCCGTCCTCCGTTCTCTGTATTTGTTCTACGATGGGGAGGGGCTGTTGTGCCACCGCACGAGGAATGACTCTGGTGTTTATTTACTAACACCACACGCCCGGTCGGTGATGTTTACACCGCAAAGGGAACGCCGCCGGTGTTGCGTATCGCAGCCGCGAGTCGGTAAGATACGATCCCCTTAGCGTGTGCCGATGTAACCTTCGGCATCACTTTCTGCCATAATGTGCTGTGAGGGAAATGGGGGTAGGGGGACTGCAACGTATTTTGTTGGCAAGTCTGTATCAAGAACCACTTATTTTTCTCCGGTGCCGTCTTCATGGCGTAGCTGGACTGCGGCTTGGAGTCGAGCTACGCCATGCGTTACAATGCCATAATATACAACCGGAGTTAACCTTCCGTTCACGCCACGCCCTCCATCGGTTGGGCCAAAAGCTTCCGTAGCACTGCTTGGTCCAAGCGGTGCTTAGAACGACGAGTTAAATTATTTTGTCAGCCAAATACTCATATTAAAGAACTAATTTGAAAAGGTAGCACGATGAGCATCGAACCAGCCAAGCATACACCCTAATAAGGATCGGGCGCGCCGTAAAGTTCAGTATTCATTAGCAATATCAGCCACATCAGCGATGAAAACAAGTTCACATTTTAATTTTAGAGTGCTTCATGGTGCCTCGGAATTAATATGACCAAATACGAATACTACTGCGTGCGTCGCTCGTGTACCACTAGTCGTTAAGACAGAAATGCCCCAGCGGTAATTGATGCGACCACGACCTGGTTACACATTTTTTGTTTGTTTTAAAAGAAAATAATGCAACACGTCTGTGCAAGTTAGTAATTACCGGTCGTCAAGGACTGATCGGGTATAAGTTTAAAAAAATCGAAAATGATTCTTTTTTTAATTGCCTCACAAAAATCGTAAAAATTTGACTTTTTCGATTTCGACGAAATTTCCGGGCGCAACGCAGAAAATACTTTCAACATTAGAACGCTAATTAATTTGTTAGAAGTTCACGAAGCATGAAACACTCGAAATAAAAAGTTTCATCTTCAGAACAAAAATTTAAGGCGACTTAAAAATTCTTCAAAAATTCCTCATTATGTAAGATTTGCTCCTGAAGCCAAGTTTGTCATTTATTTCGCTTGAAATATATCCTCATATAAGTTACATTTAACTAATTCTGACAGAATAGTATACGTGCATTAAACATGAAAACGTCGACGGTGTAGAAAGCTTTATTCTTTATTCCTACGGCCTTCAAAGTTGCGTCATCGCGCCGTTGAAAAAATCGTTTTTTCAACCATCTCTGGAATGCATTTTTTTTACGAATACAAAGAAGTATCTTGCAAAAGTAAGGTCTGTCCCGTTGTGTGGACAGGTTTCGCTACCTCATAAAAATTTAACTGAACACAAAAAATACGCATCACACCAACATGACAGTCTTTATCTGAACCCACCACGCAACGAAAAATTTGCTCGATGTAAACGGGCGTGGCTTCCCGCTTGAAAGTGGGTAAAGGGTACATTCTCCCGCTCCTCAAACATTCCCCGACACCGTCTTGGCCGGGTTGTCAGCAAAGTTTCTTTGACGTTGTTCTGCCACCACTTTGCATTTATGCTCGAGCTGGAGCAGCCAGCGTTCCAGGGTGGCCCCCGTGACGTCTTCGAGCGGGCGTTTCCCAACACCCACCTCTACGTCTATCTTTTGTCCGGTTGGACCCCCCCCCCCCCCCGGGAACCGGAGCTGCGCCTGCCTCGACGTTGCCAGGTGACGTCGCACTCTGGTGCACACCTGCCAGTGGAGTGGCTGGAGCCGCGCTCGAAGGCTGCTCCAACGACGAGGCGTACGCCCCCTCAGATACGGTGTCGGACACCTCGTCCTTCCTGAGCTGTTCCGTCGGAAGCACCACGGAGGCTGCCGCTCTCCCGGCCTTATCCTCATCTATAAGGCGATCGTCGGTCTTGTCGTACGCACCTCGTCGTGCCATCTGGGCGTACGAGCGGACGCAGTCGGCCCGTTCGTGGCCAAAGGCCTGGTACTCGATGCACCTTGGGGCCCGGCAGTCACGACGGATGTGGCCCGTCATGCGGCACGGGAGGCAGATGGGGGCCCGCCAAGGCGCGACCACGAGCACCGAGCCACCGTCGAGCCGATGCTGGTGAGGCAGGCGGTCGAGGCTGACGCCCTGTCGCAGAACAAGGCGCACGATCCTGGTCGTCGACTCGGCGCCTTCGATCCGCGGCACCCTCCAACTCACGTGCGCCACCTCCTTGACTTCCCCGAACTCGGAGAATTCCCGTTGGATGGCGATGATGGTGACGCCGAACGCCCCCCAGTGCAGCCCCACCGGCACCTCCTGCCGGAAAGGGTCGACGACGAGGCATGTGCGGCCCTCGGCGGCGAGTCGCCCCGCCTCGAGGAGCTTCATCTTGGCCGCGCCGGTCGTAAGGTCGAGGAGAGAGATATAGGACATCGGGAACGCCCCAATCCTGGCAACCTCACCGAGCACGCCTGCTTCACCGAGTTGCTGACAGAAGTCATCGATGCGATATGGGCGACAAGCTGTGTCGCCATGGAGCACGACGGCACGCTTCATCGCCTTTCCTGAAACCAGCTGGGGCAGAAGGACCCTGTAATTGTCCGGGACGGAAAAAGCCGAGTCACCACGGCCGGCGGGGGCCGTTATCGCCGCTTTGGAGGAGCTCATGACACTGCGTCCAATTACTGTTTATTTTGAGCACCATTGGGCATTTGCAGCATTATTTTATGAGCAATGACCGAAAGCAATTACGACCTGGGAGATGGCAAAGGTGCATTACGCATTTCGCACAGTTGGTACACTGGTAACTGCACTTGCAATATCTGCGCCTGTTTTTTTTTTTGTTGTCGGAGTATTGAGGTTACTGGTGCACGCTTCATGCCTCGCATCCCCAGTCAGCTTTAGTTTTAAAGCACAGTGATCTCTTTTGAGAAGGCAATACTATTCTCAACTACTCAGCGCAGGTATCATCGCCCTGGCGATAGAGGGAGCTACATTTATTGAGGCGCACATGGTGAGAGATAGTTTAAATCATTCTTGAGTTGTTAGTGCTGAGCAATACTGGGCATCAAAGGGTTAAGCGCCTTCCTGTAATTTTAGACGAACTGAAAGACATAAACATGTCAACAGCCTCTAAGCGCCGCCACGTAAAGTGGTGGCGCTTAGAGGCTGTCGTGGCAAACTTGAAACCGCGATTATTTACATTCTGTGACGCTGCGGGAAGTGAAATGTATCGCAATTCGTTTAACTAAGAAAACCTTTTCCGAACACGTAGTGTCGTCGTTGGAAAGGGCTATTTTATGAGAATATATAGCTCCCTACCCGCAACATTTCCATGCATAAGATAATACAAAAATGTAAATAAAAACTTGACATTTTAATTACATAAAAAGAAGCCCCTAAAGGAACATAATTTTTTAGCTTTATTGTTTGCAAGCGCTTTGGCATCTTAGGCACGTTGACCTCCTTTTTGTAATATAGTCAACCTCTACACGGAAAGAGGAATGCCAGTGAACTGCTAAATACCCTTGGAGTGAATACAATCTGTTATTGTATCCTGAGCCTCTTTTATTATTTTTTTAAATGATACGTTTGGGCTAGTTGGTTAATAAGCATATTGGTTTAAAACAGCGCGGCAAACAAGGACAAAGTGAAGACGTCGTCTGTTGGCTGTCTCGTCTTTACTTTTTCCTTGTTTGGTCGCGCTGTTTTAAACCAAGATCTCAATTTCTTCTCCCATTACACGAATTGCTACATTCGGCGGAAAAGTCACACTAGTTACACCATTAATTCAGGGTTCATAAAAAAAAAAGTTATTACCTTCTGCAAAACACTACAACAATAACTGTAAATCGTGCTATGTTAATGGGAACACAATGAATTAGATTTAACTCAAGAAAATCGATCAATCCGTATTTTAGACGGATCAATGAAACTATTTGATATGGTTCAGAACCATTCTGGTGAAACTAGACGAATCTCCCTAATCAGAGATATTGTACGGAATAAGTGTCTGAATCAACCGGAGCTTATTAAATAAAAAAATAAGTAATTTTAACAATGTTTCCGCTTGTTTCGGCTGCATTTTCTGCAGCGTCCTTTTTTATCTAAGAAAGCGAGGCTCAAAGACGGCTGCATGATTGTGGTATATAAGAATTCACTGATACTCGTCACCGACGTCGCTGAGTGCATATGTGAGATTCCTTTTTGTCCCGTTATTTTACGCACAGCACCGATGCAATGCCACGAGAACCATGAAACGAACCGGAGGCGTACCGGTATGTTCGAGGTTTGCCCACCTCCGATGACTTAAAATTCCCGAGCAGCTCACATTAAAATTGAACTGATTTAGAGAGATACTTCGCTTCCCCCAAGTAAAACATATTTTAATTACTCTTGCTCTCTAGAACCGGACCCGGGTGGCAAATATGGGGTACACTGACTCATTGAAGCGCCCTGAAACACAACAGGGAATTGTCGCCAGATTTCAGGCATGTAGGATTCCAGCGACCTGGGTTCAATGGGCTGCATAATATATTAAAAAGGCCGTAGTTCCTCTGGCCTCCATTGAAATAGGGGTGTTCGTTTCTTACCCCCCAAGTTTTCCAAGCAGACACCGATTGCAAACACTGGGCGTAATCATCAATTACACATCCACCTAGTATTACCAAAGCCCGCCTTGGTCTTAGATCAAAAGTCAGTTTGAACCCATCCACGGAAGGGCCGAAAATCCAACCAACGCAGGTATGTTCCAGATCCGGCTTGTTGAATGTCATGAGCACAATTCACGACACAAAAACAGTTGGCACACGTCTTGAAATTCATCCCGACAGCACTGCACGTGATTGTGACGATACCGGTTGATAAGGCACCATCCCAATGGCGTCCTTGTGAGCTATACTTTCAGACCACAGCTATGTCCCCGTTGGTGATCAACTTTCCCGCACCAATGGAGCCTATAGTCTTCAAGGGCTGTCCGGGAAAGCAGTCGCCCGAGGACGCTTCGGGAGCATACGTTGAGGTGGTGAAGGCGTTGCCTCCCTTGCGCATCGTGGACTCGCGCTCAGGCCCAAGGTCGCTGCGTCTTCTGCACGCTCGAATGATGTCCCGGAGTCCGCGACGGATGTGGGCGTTGAAGAGGCCGTAGAAGACCGGGTTGACGGCGCTATTGAGCAGGGCCAGCGTCTCGGCGAACACGATGACCGCCCGGGGGACCTTGATGCAGTAGTGACTGTGGATGCGGACATTGTGGACGGCGAAGTACGGGATCCAGCAGACGACGAAGCTGGCGATGATGCAGACCTGTTGGGGGGAGATATGATAAGAACGAGTTGGCAACCACACGTAATACCTTTATTCCGCAGACATACAGTTTATACATCACAGAAAGGACCCGGTGTTTCCTGCAGACATGGAACATAACTATCTGCGAAAAAAAGAACTCAAGCATGTTGTAAGCACGTCTGCTTCGTACATTTGTATGATTAAAACATATTTTCAGACAGTTGTTTGTGTGACCAAACTGACAGGACCATCCTACAAGGCAGAAAAGTGTCTCAGGCAGTGTCCGCATACTGTGTTTTTTATGATATATCTGTAGAGTGCCCGTGGCTTTAGTGAGTTTATGCGTATATTAGGAGGTTATTAGCGTGTGTGGAGATCGCGGAATTGTTTATTCAGAATTGCACTGGGATTATTTCAAACCCGTCGTCACGGACGTGGAAACCCGTCGCCAAAACTTCAGTGCACATAAACCCACAAGTCGAGGTACAAATGGCGCAACCAGCTTCTAGAAGACAACGCATTCCAGAAACTTTTCGCGGTTCGTTTGGAGCTTGTTAGGTTTCCTGGAATTTTGGGCGGGTGCTTTTTTTGTGCAGCAGTATGCACATGCGTCTTTTTAATTTGTGAGTATAAGAGCCCAGCTGGTGGGTAACTGTCCGGTTAGTTAATGATAAGTTGTTTTCGGATAGATTACGAAACGTGCAGGCGTGAGGCCATATAGTTGTTCTGTAAACTGTTGTCCTCTGCGCTGGCAGTCGTGTGGACAAAGTACTTTACACGGTCAACGCTCACACCCGTGTCTTGTGGGGAAGTAAAATACATTTAACACTAGTCCCAGAAGCGAAACTACGCGAGTCATAAAAAATAAAGACCTTTTAATTATCCGCAGCCTGTCCTATGGCTGAACGCTATAACCTATAGCATGAACATGTTATTCAAGTTTAGCATGAACATGTTATTCAAGTTTACATCACATAAAGATACCGAGAGAAGCCCCACCTTTGAAAGATTTTGAATTTGTTTTGCTATTTTATTCCAGACACCAATAAATAGTTCACGTCTAATAATTGTACAGTGCACGGCTCAGTGAGTGCCTCGGCATAAATGTGTTTGGTAAGCTATTACTGGATATAATCACATTGATGTCTGTGAATATAGCCATCTTTGCTTCTTCGCCCCTCGCCGCAATAACAAGTTTAGCAGGGATACATGGATCTAAAAGTAGCATCTTTCAACTTTCCTTGATTGCGCATTGAATATCAACGCATACCTTATTTTAAGGATGGCTAGTTGGGCTAGTTGGCTTTGCATCATGGTGTAATTCGGCAAAACAACAGGGACAAAAAACGAAGGGAGAACTAGACAGGGCGCGGCGTATTGGATGACAGAATTAAAAAAAAAATATAAAGCAGGCACACTTGGCAGAATACCAAAGATATGGTCTAAACCCCCCCCCCCCCCCCCCCTTCAAATGCCCGCGTGATTGGTTCTTCAAATAGTAGAATTCTTTATCAGTCAAGGACAAAGAGGGAGCGCTTATACAAGTATTGTCGTGGTGGGACGTAATCAGGAAGGCTTCGCGAATTTCTCTTGCCGTTTTTGTTCTTTAACGGCCCATGACACAGGTGTCACCAAAGATGGGGCTGCACTTTTCAGAGAATGGCCTGCAATCGCAACGGTCACAGTGGACCGCTAGAGGAGAACTAGACAGGACGCGGCGATACGTCGCGTCCTGTTTAGTTCTTCCTTCGTTTTTTGTCCCTGTTTTGGCGTATTACACCATGATACCTTATTTTCACTAAATATTTCCTAGTTTTGGGGGGGACTATCTCTGGGGGCTTTACGTAGTTGGATTAATATTTACAGTCAAATTTTACAAGTAGACGAGGAAGGCTTGAAATGCTACTTCTGAAATAATAAAAAAAATGTCTAGTTAGTTTATTATAAAATAGTATGATGCGCATGTTTCGAATAAAGGTTGCTACAAAGAAGAAGAAGAAGAAGACGAAAAAGAAGAAGACGAAAAAGAAGAAGGAGAAGAAGACTTTGGAAGCGAGTAAGCCCATAAGTCTGAAAATGTAGGTCTCGGTTTGCTGAATCTCGTGTTTCATAATATTCCGGAAACTAAAATGAAAGGCGCTCCGGGGACACGTTTGTATGTTTATGAGAACACTAGACACCGCGCAAGTGCAGTGAATATTGATTATGCTGGCTTTCTGGTTCAAGAAGTGATTAGGAAATTTGACAGCATCGCGTGACTGTGGAGATGCCGGGTTAATTTCCGTGCGATGAACGCTCGTCGTGCCGTGAAGCTGAACGCGAACGGCGCAGAGACGGATCCCATTCATGTTGCTCATGATGCGGAAGGTACGACATCACTAAACGGATGAAAATCTGAACAACCAGAAACTTCTTACCAATTTACAGAAGAATGCAACGTAATATTTCCCGTTACTATATGAAATTAGAAAACCAAATTATCTTACTCTACCCTGTTGTAGGCTGTCGCGAAAACATTATTCGTGAAGGCCCGATTCTCTAAAAAAGGTTTTAATAGATATCACAACGTCAAATTCCATCTTCTTTAGAGAATAATGCCAATGAACAGCCTTCTTAGATTCGTGACCGGTGCAGATTATATATATCCTGTAATGCAATTATTCTTTGTTTCACCATAAGCCCAAAGGAAGCCGACGCTACGAGCTGAAGAAACCAATCAGACAGGGTCAAAAGTGCACCATCATGGTGTTCGTCAAGTTTCTCTACGTGTTTTAATATTGTTGAACCAACAATAAACATGATCAAAGGGCTAGCGACTTGCGTTTATGACGCCGCCTGATTTGTACCATTACTTCGTAGCGTTGACTGTATCATAGGATGTCAGGTTATGAAGCTGTGAAGATTAAGTACGACCACACTAAGAATGTAGAGTACTCTTATCTCTTTACCTGTCTGCAGGTGTTACTGGAACATTAGACCGAATTACGAAACATGATAAGCCATGAAAAGCCAACCTGTCAAACTTCTTTAATGGATAAAGTAGAAAAAAAAGGAACGTGAGAGTCTATACTTTGTTTCATCTTGCATCGAGCGCAGCCGATACAGCGAACCGATGGGACTGGTCAAACAGCGTCAAATGCACAACGTCACTGCGTGCGTTTGTGATCTTTCCTTCATGTGTTCCATTGTCCGCTAAACCAATCGAGCGCAGTGAATGCGCATTGACTTGCACCTTCAGTATATTTGTTCGTGTTGGTACGTGCTTCACCCTTCGACTGCGTTCAGACTTATGATAAACTGAAGTGAATATCCGTATATTTCTCGTCTGGTTTATCCTCAGATAAACCCTTTCAAAAAGAATCCAAGCAGACGCCCGTCTGGAGCAGCGCCTCATTATATTTAACTTATACATTTCATTACAAAACTTATATTTACGATATACCTCACGTGCGTAGAGATCACTCAAAGCTTCAACTATTAAAATGAACCCCGGAATTTATGTTGTTTCACTATCCAATGCGAGTAGGGGCGAACTGACACAATTTCCAAGTTTGGATTTCTCATACTTGGTACAACTTCCCTTGGGCCTCGAATGAGTCTATAACATCCAGCGAGAAGATTTCAGCTTGAGGGCGTTTCACTTTTTGTTTGGTGTCCGCGCGCTTTGCGTTGCGTTACAATGCAGCTGCGTCTGTGTCGACATTGGCATGAACCGCGCGTTTAATATGAAGTGCAGTGGCCAACTTGTCGATTTATATGCCAATGAATACGCCCAGCACAAAAGGTATCTTTAATGGGCACTCTGCAGATCAAACTCAGTGCCGATTCGCGCGCCCCTCGCGGCGGCGTCGGGCGTACTCATCGGGAAGCGATCTCGGCTGTCGCAGCTCAACTGCAGTGGTCACCGGCGATTGTCGCAAAGTCGACATGCCTGCTTGGTCTACCAGATTGGCAGAAGAACGGGAGCAGCGTGAGCGACGGCGGAGCCCTACCGCTTTCCTTACGGTGACTCAAAAGTGGATGCGGGCGGGGCTGTTCGCTGGCCAATCAGTAGCGAATCCTAGCGGCCGCAGGGTGCCCATATAGGTCCTTTTGATATCGGCAAATAAGCACGCAGTTTTGGGTCGCGAGCACATGCCACGACCCAACATGAGAACTGATTGGCCGCGGACAATGTAGGCCATTCAGTTGAAGGTACATTTATGATCGTGTGAATGAAGTATAAGGTTGCCCTCTCCCCAAACGGGTTGGGCACTGCCACGTGACGAAACCCACAAATGAGAAATTTCCGCAGGCTTGGCTCACGTGCGAACCCCCAGCTCACTTTCAAGCACTTCTTTCTGCAGCAACAAAACATAATGACAGGAGGAAAAAGGCCGTCCCAGTTTTTTTGAAGTTACACTATTGCTAAGAGGCCGTAAAGCAGTGTTTGTGTTGCCCTTAACATTTTGATAGCGCTCCGGCTTACCGCCTGGCCAGTGATAATCGCAAGTAGAGAACTTTCGATAATTGGGACTACCAGATGTTTGCCGTCTCCCTACTTTCGTGTTGAGCCAATACCAAGTTAGAAGGCGAGGCAAGTGAATGACGTCATTTTTAGTGGACATCCAAGTACTACAAGCAGTTACCACACTGAATCTCGACAATAGTAGGGCACAAAGCGCCAGACGCCTCTATCTTGGCACCGCGTGCTCCAGCACTGCCCTCTATGTGGCACGCTGTCAACGCGTCGCTGACGCGAGATAGGCGCTATTACCGACATCCACTGATGGTGACGTCAGAAGAGCAAAGGTGAAAACCTCAACTTTTATGTGGTATTGACTGATCAAACCCCACCTATACACTAGTCTATATTCCGTTCAGCCTTATGTTTTGACACAATAGTGGTTAAGAGCCCATGTTAGCCGATCCAGCACCCCACACGCATAACATGGCCTGATGTTTTGCGCGTTGCTTTGTTTCGACAGGAAGGTCACGTGACACAACCTGAGATATGCATTGGCTCCGGTGGATTGTAGCGTCTGTCACACACGTCTTACCGTGAGCTTGAGCGTCTTGGCTCGCGCACGCGACAGTAAGGGCTCTGCCCGGGTACAGCGCCGTAGCGTCGTTGCTCCGTTGCCACTGTCCTTAGCCGGCGTGACCGCGATGGCGTCGGATGCCGCCGACACGGCCCTCAGCAGGCTCAGGTAGAAGGCGGAGATGAGCAGGCCCGGCACGACCAGGATATAGAGCGTGAGCCAGCTGAAGTAGAGCTGCCGCTGCCAGTGGTGCGTGTAGCCCACGCTCAGGCACTCCAGGTGGGGCCGACCGGACGCCGTCACGCCCGTCTGAACCTGGGAACCATCGCCGTACTGGACGTCATTTCAGGGTCATGCGTGTGTTTGATTCGCTCTCGTAAGGTTTTTGTGAAATAAGGTATATGATAATCAACTATCACGTGGTTCTCAGAGCAGCTTTGGAAACGCGAAACATTAAATGGCGCATAACGTGCACTTCCATACCCACACTATTAATTGCTTGTAATTGCTTGTAATTTCACAATATGCTAATTTTATACTTTCCATCGCAATGGCATCTTTTGCGCAAGTAAGTGTGAAGTATTTTCACCTCTATTAGAAGAAAGCACAATTTTGCTCTGCTGAACTTTCTGATACGGATGCCGATGTGAATGACCTGTATGCCTGGGGTATTCCCTGCATTACTATAACACAGCATATACCAGAGAAGATGTCTGAACCCCTGCGTTCCCCACAGCACGCGGAGTTACAGTCAAAACACGTACAATAAGTCAGGGAGTAGAAATAAAAAGACTGTTTGGTGTGCTCTGTTGAAAGTGGAAAGTCATTCACAGCGTGCTCTGCAGTAAATGAAACGTGAAATTTGTTTTGTTTGTTTAAAGAACTTGTGCATGTAGTTGCGTATTACAGCTTTGGAGTGCTCATCTGCAGGTTCAAGGAAGCTATCCATTTTAATATCGATATGAGTTTTGACCGTAGCTCGAGGAACTCTTTTTCAAACCTTAATGAGTCATGTGGGTTGTCGAATATTATCAACCACCCTACAAGAATAACAAATACCTCATTTTCTTTGCATGATTTGTTCATGACCAACTACGAGGAATCGGTGATAACATCAGGGGTTTTCTTAACTAATATAAGCGATCATCTTCCCATTTGTTTGTGCTTGCAAAATGAACGTTCCCAGAAAACCCGCAGTGACTTTGTCCCGGTTTGTTAAGGTTCTGTCTATCACTCCTCATCAGTTGCGCCATTTTCTAAAAAAAAAAAATAAAGTACATTGTGACAAATTTTGACAACAAATTCAGTTAATTCAACATAAAATTTATTCTTAGATGCATTAGTGCAATCTATAGGAACCATTCTCCTTTTGTAAACCTCCGAACCTCTAAGATCACGTAGGACTTGGATCATGCCTAGACTACAGTCAATGATACGGAATAAGGATAATTTATATGAACATCTTTTTGAAACGAGAGACGTGAGCAAGCTTGCAACCTTTAAAAAGTTCCAAAATATTCTCACCAGTCATTTAAGGACAGCTGAGAGTGACTACAACAACAGGTTTTTTGATTCATTAGAAACTAAGAAATCTTATGTTATGTGAAAGAGAATAGAATCATTGCTCAACCATAAGCCACTCCAAAGAATGCCCATGAAATCAGTAAAAACCTCTTTAAAGTAGCAGAGGTCATCATGGCAAATGCCATGATGACCTCTGATTTTTTTTTTGTAAATGTTGGTGCATCTACTTGTGTGTAATCTTGATGTATAGACCGACACGCGGGCTTGACGTCACGGCGCTGCGGCGGCGCTGCGATCGCGCCGGAGCCGGGGGGTGTGGGCAAAAGGGCGCACGTTTCGCATGGGCGTCATAGCATTTCAGCATTGCGCGAAGCTGTGTTGCCGTTAATCTCACCGAAATGTACACGAAAAGTAGCCGTGTGAGCTTATACAAGTACCCGGCAGACACTGAAAGGCATAGAAGGGGGATAATATCCGTGGATCGAAAATTATGGTCGCCTCGCGCCAACGACCGTTTTTGCGGCAAGCACTTCCTTGGAGGCAAGTGCGGCCTCCATTTCAATCTCCGTCCCGAGGCTTGCTTATGTGCAGGGAAACCGTCGTCTGATCGAAACTACCCGGATTTTGTCCCCACGGTGTTCGCGCACAAAGCACCGGCCAAGCGCTCGTCGGAGGCTCGCCACGCCCGTGCTACCAAGCAGAAGGGGATCGGCGACAGAACGGCAGTATTGTAGGCGTTACCGAAAAAAAGTAACGAAATACGTTACTTGTTACTTGCAAATCAAAGGTACGCGTTACTGAGCTACGTTGACTAAAAATAAAAGGAACGCGTTACCGCTACCGATAAAAAGTAACGCACGTTACCTCTGCGTTACTTTTTAAATTATGATTTAACACGTTTTACGGTTTTGACGATGCAGGTACGCATAAGCTCATATATCAAGAAACATTATGTTCATGCAGAAACTGAACATAATTACTTTATCTCTTTTTACGGTTTCACCTAAATACTCAAGAGAAAAAACGCTAAGAAAAACATGGCTTGACGTCTAAAACACGGAAAAATTGAAGAGTAATTGTAGTAACGAGTAACGTAACTACATTACTTGAAATAGTAGCGTAAGTACGTTACCCTTTACTGTGTCGAAAAAGTAACGAGTAGGTTACTACGTTACTGAAAAAAGTAACGCGTTCCTGGTAACGCCGCTACTTGTAACGTGCTACCGCCAAGACTGCAGAACGGACAAAGCGGTACTGCCTGTCATGCCTTGTGGTCATGACGGTAGGAAAAATAGCATACCTTGACTTGAAGACGCTGTGTGTATTTATTTAATTAATAAATACACTTCCGCAGACCCACAGTCTGCTGATCCCACCGGCAGTGCGGAAACCGACTCGAAGTAATCATAGGCCTCTAGAGACTTGTACGCCTGCTCCGTGTCGGCCGTGAACTGGCTTGGCGAAAAAAACTAAATAAACGACGACGTAAGCCGTGGACTTCGGTTGCAGCAACTTCACGTCGGAAGTCCAGCAGGCCTTGTTTACGGCGTACGGATCCTCGTACGCTACGCCGTCCACGCAAAGTTTGATTCGATACCGCTGCCTTTCAGGCTCGGGTAGCGAGCTCAAATAGTCGGGCATAGCATACGACATACGTTGCCAGGAAATAAGACTCACAAATAAAGCTAGAAGCGTCCCTAGAACGTCAACAACGAGCGCACGCCACACAGTGCAATGGCAAAAACACGGAGAGCCTAGTCGCTTTTGCCCACATAGCTACCGCGCATGCGCGGCCTTCCGGCCGTGTTGGTAAACAGAGCCGCTCCGCGTGTCGGTCTATAGAAAACGCTTTGAACATAGATAAAGTTCATGCGATTGTCGCAGACAAGTGCATTTTTTTTGTTCCCCACTGATGAGTCGGAAGTGTGCTCAACTATTATGAATTTTCAGAACAGTAAAATTATTGACGCCTCTAACCTGTTAATAAGACCTCTAAAATAGGTTATTGATATACTTGCACCATATTTAACATATCTATATAACCTTGCTTTTGAAACTGGCGTTGTTCCACTCAAAATGCAGGTGTCAAAATTTAATACCCTACACAAACGCGGGAATACGTTGAACATGAGCAACTATAGGCCCATTTCAGTTCTTCCTATTCTTTCCAAGCCACTTCAAAACTTTGCATCAAAGGCTTTTAACACATCTTGATAAACATTTTTTTATTTCTGATTTACAATTTGAATTTCGTGAACTTCGCTCTTCTGAAACAGCGTTATTGAAACAAAAAGGAGTAATTGAAAAGGCATTCGGAAAAAGAAAGATAACTTTAGCCTTTTTTTTTTATTATTCAAAAGGTATTCGATTCCATGAATCATCACATTTTACTGGAAAATTTTTTTCTGGAATAAGAGGCATAAGCGCTTGATATTTTAAAATCCTTCTTACTTAATAGGAATCAGTACGTGCCATTTCCGAATTCCCAATCAGATAGGCTACCCATATCATCGGGAGTTCTTCCGGGCAGCATTTTAGGGCCATTTTCATTTATTATGTACATTAACGACATCTTAAACGTGGCTCAAAACGGTGATGTAAGACTGATTATTTACCCGTATGATACGAGTATTTTTGCTTCCCTTGAGTATGGTACTGCTTCTACTGCAACAATGAAAGAAGTGTTAAGAAAAATTACAGCCTGGACACTCAACAACAAATAACGTTAAACAGTAAACAGACCAAAGCCATTCCTCAAAACCTTGAACTAAAATGATAAATGTTCAACTTTACCTTAAAATAAACAAATGGAATTCGTAAATTCATCTCAAATAGTTGGTGTCTTCTTTTCGAATGATATGAGTTGGAATGCTCATATAGATCATGTTCAATCAATATTATCTATAAACGTTAAGCTAATAACAAATTTTAAAGCTACACTTCCTTCTGATATCAAATAAACTGCTTAGAATTCGTTAGTTTGTTTAGATTTGAAATACTGCAACCTTATTTAGGGCACCACGACCATAACAAACATTACAAAGTTGCACCTTTTACTAAAAGGGTCAAGGCGTGCATTTTCTTGTGTTCCGATTCTTCATTCTACAACTCCACTATTTAAAGCCCTAAACGTAAAAACCTGTCAAGAAATATACGTTAAAACTGTTAACAACGTATCGTAGGGCTCTTCAGCATAACAATGTCCAATTCATTCAATTAGCTAACCTAAAACATCGCGTCATCCTGCGTGACCTAAGACATAATCAGCCCTGAATAATTCGTCCATGACGTACTAAGGGCATTGATCAGACGCTTCATTTCAATTTGTCCACCATGCTAAATGGTTTGTCTAGAAAGTGTCTAAGTTTAGAAACCCTCTCATATGAAGAATAATTAAGATTGGTTATGTCTTTGTGTGACCTTTGAATACTCTTGTTTTTGTTGCTTAATTTTTCGTGCGTTATGTGTCATCTAATATGCTATATTTTCGTGTTCAAAGGTCTGGTGTCTTCGGATACTTTTGTGCTTAAATTATTCATTACATTTAATATTCGTATATTAGTATAATATAATTATCATATTTGTATTTTTAATTTTTTTCCTGCTGTCACGAACTTCACGGCGCCCGGCAGCTTCGTCAAGCTGCAACTTAGCAGATTTTTGTCTGACACCCCTATTGTCATGTAAGATGATGTGACTATGATCTGATTTGATTTGATTTGAATTTTTGTTTTTTATTGCTTCTCTGGTTAGTCAATATAAGTGACTGCCGGCGAGACGCATCCTGAGCTGCACACCTGGACGAAGATGAAGAGCTGTGGAGTGGCAAAGACGAAGGCCATGACCCAGGAGGCGGCGACCATGCAGCGGGCCCGCCTGAGGCCCGACCTGGACTCGAGGGGCTTGCAGATGGCCATGTACCGGTCGTAGCTCATCGAGGTCAGGATGAACGTGGTCGAGGCCAGGGTCACGATCTGTAGGTACACGACGGCCTTGCAGGCCACACCGCCCAGCACCCAGCTGCCAAAGACCTGCGTGTTCCGTTATATAAATAAGAATTGAAGGTCTGTTAGACATTGTTACTTTTTGTCCCTCACTGTTTTTTTTTTTTTTGCTGCTTAATTTTCTGGGTTTTTTGGATGAGCAATGATTTCAAACTGCACCATTTCCATACAGCTGAGAATGACGAGCGCAAAGGATCAGAGCTGACGTCAGGCCTTTGCCTTCCAGTTATTAAAACAATTTTAAGATGCCTATTGACCTTAGCGGACTTTCGTTATCGGTGAAAACTTGCAACTAAGAACGATTGAAGCAATTCTCATGCTAACTGAAACACCAAGGCAAAAGAAGGTAGAAGGCAGAAGAATCTTACACCAAAAGATGAAAATTTGGTTCATTAAGTTTGTCAACCCTGACGACATTCATGCTGCGAGTGGGTGGTTTTGATCAACTTCTATAACCGCTCCCCTTGTTCGTTTTTCCCTTCCATTTATGTTCTGGAGCAAGTTCGCGTATCCTTGTTTGTACTGATACATACCGGGCGAAGTACATAACACGGTCGGACACTGAATTCCGACGCACATGTCGGCCTAGCAATAAGGCTGCGTGCTCGCCCTTGTTACCGTCATTGCATCGACTTGCATTCCAAGTCGAGAACAAGCCTCGCGAGAGAGCTCCTGTCAAAGCGAAAATGTCTTCTAAAAGGGAAAGCCGTACCTGTGGCATTTCTACTCTCCAAGCAAGAGTGAAGGGCACGTTCAGTAGGAACGTGCGTAGCGTTCCTGGTTGGGCACGCTTTTCAAGAATTTTTGTGCATATTGGGGATCAGGCTTGGAATATCATCCTGACGAAGGTTTTCTCAGTTTTCCATTGTAGTTTTGTTTTTCTTGAGCATCTCAGAAATCCGACCGGACACCAACATTAAGTAAAAGGACTATCTTGCAGTTCTTCTGTAATGGCTTGCCTGGAGACAATAACTGACAGCGACGACCGAGGGGTCGTTGTAGTTCGTACTATATGTACGAAAAGTTCCAGAGAAATAAGAACCGTGTTTTTCGACCCGGATAAATAAACTATGCATCGCAGGAAGCTCCAACTTCGTGAGAATGTAAAGCTAGTGGTTGGAATGGAATGCGAAAGTTTGAGAAGATGACCTTGCCTGGATTAAAAGATAACTGACAAAAACAACATTTCTCTATGAGACGACGTCCACCTAAGCCTAATATCGTCAAAACAAGAAATGATATTGTGAACGCTCGTGGGATTCATCAGTGAAAAACAATCGTTAGCAAAAAGGAAAATATTGTTTTCTTTCTTGCTGACAAGTTTGTTTCACTGAAATAGATGATACAGGCCCCCACAATGTAATTTTTTACAATATTAGTCTTAGGCAAACGTCAGATTAGTGGCAGAGTATGTTTTTTATCAGTCATCTTTTGATTCATGTAACGTCCAGTTCTGAAACTTTCGCACTCTATCCCAACTGGTAGCGCCACATTCTGACGAAGTTAGAGCATTTTGGTACGCGTAGCTTGTTTACCCTCTCCAAAAAATACGGTTCTATTTTCGCAGAGACATCCTGCACATTAAATAGTAGTTTCGGGGAGTGAAGAAAAAATATTATCTATTATTGGCAATCATCTTCCTCTACAGTTCCTCTGTTGGAACTGGTCTACACTCTAAAAAAAAAAGGTAGTCCTGTGTGACTACCTTTTGGGTGGTAAACAGTTGTCCCAAATATAACGACCCCTAGGGTAAAAATGACGACCCCAGGCGTAGTCAAAAAGCGGGTAGTCAAATTCGACTACCCCTAAAGCAACATGGCGGCCGGTTAGCAAGGCTCGAAGTCCCCGGTAAGGCCTATTAATCGCCGGCGAGACCGGGTCGGCGGAGCCCGCAACCAGAAATGCGCCGACGGCCAACCACATGACCCGCAGCAGCCAAACACGAAATGCCAGGCGGTGGCAGTTTACTTCGCCTCTTGCCCGCGTGACAGCGCTAGCGAGGGGCTGTCGCCATATACGGCTCTGGCTGTCGCCGCCGTCACCCATGTCCCAACGGCATGGATTGGCTCGAGTAGTGGCTGCTGAAGTGACTTCAGATGAGTTTCGTTCTTTCGCTCATTTCTTCTCACTGACCTTCTCTCCCATTTGGAAGTGACGACACCGGATACAGTCTGGCGCCTGCTCGCCCGGCTGTTTGGAGTTTGGGCGGAAAAAGCGCCGGAAAGTTCCCGGTGCTTGCCGGAGAACCACCACCCGAACGGTGCACGCCGGCCAGAAACTGACCATGCGAACTTTATAGCCGGTTTTCCGGCAAAATAAGTTGCCGACGATTGACCACCCGAATTCGCCAGCCGTCCCCAGAAACCGGTACCACCCGGAAGGAAGGCAGTGTGTGTGCCGGAGCCGCCGCGATTGCCCCTGACGGTATCTCGCTAGATGGACTATATTTTTCCAGCCGACGGAAAACGCTCAAAAAAGAAATGGTCACGCGAGGGATGGGCATGCTGACTTTACTAAACACATCGTATTCTTGTCGTATGCGGCGATAAATCGCTGGGCACCTTCGTAGACACCGACGAGAGGCGTTCGACGGTTCAATTCCCACCAACGCTATCAATATTTTTATTTATTTTTATTTTTTTTCTATCTCTTCTTGCTTGTGCCTACCTCAATTGACGTGGTTATTCATTGTTGCCTGCACTTCGCAGGTTTTCGACACAGAACGAGCATTTAGGTTTACTGAGTGACACAATTATTACGTTTGTTATCGAACTGAGAGACAGAGAAGTAGGGAGGCCAGTGAATCGCGGGCCAGCTCTTTGTAATCAATATCTACAGGACTATTAACCCTTCGCACATTGAATTGAGCGGCACCTTCAGCCACCTAGGAAGTGTAGTAGTAACTGCTAGATGGCACTAAAAGTACTCATGCACCACTGATACTACTCCACTTACTACACATTCATCAGAACACATGCAACTTCTCATAGACCAGTACAAACCAACCGAGATACCGAACACTGTTACAGGCACATACATGTCAGCAGAACAAGGCGGAATTTACTCCAACACAACACCCTACTTGACTCTCTATTCAAACCTCCATACCGACCCGATTCGTATATATGACCTACCATATTCTGACAAGGATTAGGCAAGTGAGTGCCATTGTTTACTAGACGAGTACAAAGCGTATTTGCAACTATTATTGGTATACAAGTGCCCTGTGTATTTAAATTGGCTGGCTAGGCACCTCTCTTAATCTAGTACTTCAAAGGGCAACATGATATGAAAGCAATCAGCTAAATTAACTCCGAAAGGCATGCCCTCGATCAGTTTCGGTTTCAGATTCACGCAGTCATAAGCTAACTGAAGCCATGTTGCCCCATGCTCGTTCCGCGCGCGTAATAGCAGCAAAAGTTAGAATACTATCTGAATTCCCAGTCAGTTATCGGCTAAAGGTAACGTAATTCTTATTCTCGTGTTGTTCCATTCGTTTTTAGAGCGCAGCTATTAGGTGCCCGTTTCCGGCTTGAGCGGCGTCGGCGTCGCCGTCGCCGTCGGCGTAACCGCGCGGTGCAATATGGGTAAATTTCCCCGCTAAATCTAGCGAAAAGATTTCACCGCTAAATCTAGCGGAGAAATTTCCCCGCTAAATCTAGCGAAAAAATTTCCCCGCTAAAGCTAGCGGAAAAATTTTCCCGCTAAATCTAGCGCAAAAATAACCCCGCTAAATCTAGCGGAAAAATTTCCCCGCTAAATTTAGCGGAAAAATTTCCCCGCTACATTTATCGGAAAAATTTCCCCACTAAATCTAGCGGAAAACTTTCCCCGCTAAATTTAGCGGCAAAATTCCCCCGTTAAATCTAGCTGAAAAAGTTTCCCGCTAAATCTAGCGGAAAAAATTTCCCCGCGAAATCTAGCAGAAAAATTTCTCTGGGGGTCACGTGACCCCCAAGGTCACGTGACCTTGAAGAGGGGGTCATGTGACCCCCAAGGTCACGTGACCACCCCCCCCCCCCCCCCCGAGGTCACTTGACCCCGCCCCCCGAGAACGCGTGAACCTCAGTACCCTTCCCTCCTCCTCCTCAAGAGCTGCGCTCTAATTCGGCATTACATTTTTCCCCTCAAATTCAGTATTTTAATTGCAGCGGGCAAACGCTAACGGCACGCTTTCCCGTGTTGGTCGAGCGACCGATGAGTCGCTCTACTCTCTTGACTTTAAAAGCCCCTAAATTAAACTGATGTTAAAAAAAAAGTATTCTGGTACACATATATATGTATATATATATATATATATATATATATATATATATATATATATATATATATATATATATATATTTATTTTTTAAAACTACCTTGTGGGTACTTTTGAAACATTGTGGAAATTGAAATCTGAAAATGAATATTTTTCCAGCACTGGACTCTCAAACTATAATAATTATAGTAACTATACTTTCTGAAGCCAGAAAGAACCTTGCGGCTTTCTTATTGGCACCTTTGAATATGAAACAAACCAATAAACACATAAAAACGGGGAACATTCCACCAAAAGATAATGTTATGTATGCATTACAAACATTAAATAATCAAAACATGCAACACTGCAGTCATTTCACTATTCTAAAAACAAATATCCGAAAATATGTATAACATAAAAAGGAAAATGATTTGCAGCAAGCAAGATACTGGGTCGTAGAACCAGTTGAAACAATAAAAAAAAAGTATGAGGGGGTACCAAAAGTAACTGGACTGAATTTAAAGGGGGCGGGAAGTTCGTAGTACAAGCATCTGTCTCTAGGAGCGCTAAGCGGCACCCTTCCTGAGTCAGTTTGCCGACCGGCGTCGTCTGCTAACGATCTAGCGGCATGTTGTTAATTTTTTCCCAAGCGCTTCAAAATCATTCCATGTTTCTTCTTTTTTTTTTTTTTGCAATCTTCGACTTGAAGGATTTTCCACATGCACAAAACTATTTCCTTTCAAGACTTTTCAATGGGCGAACAGAAAAAAAGTCACGCGGGGTGAGGTCCTGAGAATACGGGAGGTGCAGAATTGGTGTCATGGTAATGTTTTCTTAAAATTTGTGGCACTGACAGGGCAGTGTGTGCTGGGGCATTAATGTGATAAAACTATCACTCCCCCCCCCCCCCCCCAGCCCCCCATCGGGGCATTTCTGTCTTACTGAGTTTCGCAAGTGTCGCCATATTCCTAGGTAAAACACATGATTAACAGTTTTGCAAAGAGAAACAAACTCGGAGTAAACAATACACAAATTTTTCGATGTTTTCATCATTTTAGGATGTTGAGGGTCGCCCTGAACGAGGTTGGCCGTCAATCAATAATTCAACGTCCTTAAAGCGAGAAAACCACTCATAGACTTGCGATTTCCTTTAGCACCTTTTTTGTAAGCTCTCTGAACCAGTACAAAAGTTTCCGGTGCAGTTTTGCCTAAAAGAAAACAAAATCTCATGGTCGCATGTTGTTCGTTCATTTCAAACATCGCAAAAATAACAAGGAACGATATTTTGGAGCGCTTGGAAAAAAATTATAGCAGACAATGTTGGTCGAAAAACTCATTCGGATGTGGTGCTGCTAAGCACTGCTAGTTGCGACAGCTGACACCTACCAACGGCCCACCCTTGAGAAATTCATTCCGGTCACTTTTGCATCCACCCTCGTATGACTCAGTGTACCAAAAGCTTTGAATATATGCCATGGTAAAAAAAAAAAAAAAACGCAATCAGTCACTTAGGTTCATTAGACCTCACGCGAAATTCCTTGGTGATCTGACAACACTGACAGCGTCGGCATCTTAATGTTGGCTAGCGTCGTCTGTACCGAAGCACGGTGGAGGCATTGGAGAGAGCCGTACGGGCAGTGTGCGATGACGCAGCAGCTGTGTTTTCCTCCTTCTGACCACGGAATGGGGACGAACAGTTCAAAGAACCTACTGCAACTGTCTGACGAAACTCTCGCAGGACTGTGCACGCTGGCAACAACCTTGTCGAAGCAGCGGAGCAAGTCCTATGCCTTTTCTGTGGAAGCTTACACGCTGCGGGTTGTCGCAATTGTGTGCACAGGCCTCCAAAAGTTTCGTTAGGCAGTTGCGGTATTTTGTTTAAACTGTTCGTCCACATTCCATGGTCGGAAGACGAAAAACACACCTGCCGCGCCTTCGCACACTTCCCGTACGGTGGTCTTCGATGCCTCCACTGTGCTTCAGTACCGACAACGTTTGCTAACATTACAATAGCGACAGACTTAGTGTTGTCAGACTACCAAGCAATTTCGCATAAGTTTTATTGAGATGAGACAATTTTATCTGTAATAGACCCTTTTATGATCCTACCAAGCAACAGTGGTGGTCACCCTTCCTTTCGCAGAAAGCCTGTAATTGCATCAGTCCTTGCCAAACCCTGACGCAACATTCATTCTCGATACAAGCCAAGCCGAGTTCACGCCGAATCCTTGCAGAGCCCTCGCATACATTACATGCGCAGAGCGTGTGCCTAAAACAAGAGTGGACTTCGATAATTGGTGCTGCAGCTACCATATTCCGTTCACCTCTAAGCTGAGACTGCGGTGGAAGTTACGTCCTCGTTAGACCAACCCTACACCTCTCTTTCGCACCGTCATCACGCTTCTCGCCATACCCACGCGCACAGAGCCGGGTCAGGTGATATGAGGGAAGCGGCTGATTGGTCCGGCAGGACTGTAGTCTCAGCTTAAGGGTGAACAGAGTATAGATGGCGCACACTTGTGAAAAGGGTGTATTCAAGGGTTTCTGACAAGCTGTCGGTGACCAATACAAATAGCAGATGCGCGTACTGCAATGTTCACTCATCTCTTTTCATTTTTATATAGCCTTTGTTATTGTCCTGGGTACACTGGATCCCACCATATCGTGGTCGAGACAGGTTAACGACGATAACTGCTTTATTGCATACAATACAGGGTCGCGTGCGCTGTGGGGCTGGTGACATCGATTACGTGATGGGCCCTGTTTCCTAACCCTCTTTCGCGTCTTTTTGCTGGTGCTTGCCGGATGAGATGCTGCGCTTGGCGGTTGGCCCCGTTGTTACCCACAGCAATTCTAAATCACTATAACAAAAAAAACAAAAAAACAGGGTGACGAATTTGTAACAATGTAGCAAACTGAGATAATTGAGGCTGGCTTGACACGAAATGCTTTTCTTCAAAATTTTGACATCGCAAGGCAAACACTTTTTTGGAAGTATCATGGTCTAAATCTAAACCAAAAAGCACACCTCACCAAAGGATTGAGGATTCATTTCCACCACCTGGCCATGGTCTGATGAGCAGCTGAAATATCGTTACACCTTGAAGTTGCAATATCTGCAATTCCAGTATCTCGAGTTTACAGAGTAGCAACCGCTGAAATAGCGACATGCCATTTTTGCTATCATCACCTTCAAACATACAATTAGTCATGCAGTATACACAGAAGCTTTTGAAGTGATAACATGCAACTATGCCTATGTCTTTTACTGATGCACCTGGAACCATAAATTACAAAACCATAAAAAAATAAAACAATCAAATTTTGTTGTTAATTAACCTTCCGACGCTGCAGTGATATTGAAATTAAACTACAAGCATATACAGATTATTAAAATATGTTTAAAATCTATCCTGAATGAATTGCTATATTTTTATTGTAAATGTCCCATTCTTGCAAGCACATCAAACGCAGTCACTGAAATCTGACAGAGACATGTTGGTACATTTGGGATGCGAGTCACTTCACCACGGCCATTGCTAGCGTGGTTTCAAGCATGCGAGTTGCCAGTGTCACCAAATACTTTACCAAGAAAAATACCTTTGTCTTCATTCATTTACGCCAATGCACTCACAGTGCCAAATGTTGCTCTCCTAGCGGTTTAGGCGCCACGCATCTGAGAGAATGCATAAGGATCACACCGTCCACGTTGAAGAGCAGTCATGCAGCACCAACAGAGGGGGCTGCCGTGGGCACATCGAGATACCTGGCTTGCCGAGACAGTAGAGTCAGCTGTCTCGACTAGTGCTCCAGGTGTCCGCAACCAAAGATTGCAACAGTCATCTATTGTTGCCATCAATTATTACTATAGACGATTGCAAGCTGGGCGACTGGCCGCCGCCATGTCTCTGCTCGAGCAGGCACGCCCGTGCGATTACGAGCTTGCCAAAGCTACGTTCACCCGCGCGTTGCACGCGCTTGCACGCATGGGGCACCACTTGTGGCGCGATGCTTGCAATTGTCTCACTAAGCGTTCCGCCGCAATAACTTTAGTTCACAGGAGGCAGGCGGCAGTGCACGAGACGGCTCGTGTCGTGTGGTCACGCGCAAAGCTCCGGCGGGGTGCTCCCACATGCAGAGGGACTAAAGTTCCTTTGATGCATTGCGGCAGCGGCGGCTTAACGAAACTGGCTGGTCAGATCGGTCTATTCAAAGAGGAAAACCCTGATGCTGCTGCGCACCCGGTCATTCGATCCACGCAATGCCTATTCGTGCCAAGGCCATTGGATTATCATAGAGCGAGATATTTTCATAGTAAAGTGTTTGGTGTCACCATGCCACAACCTGTTGGTTTTTAACATCCATGGGCTATGTAATTCCTCTTGAGTTTAAAAGAATTATGTTACATCTGAAAGATGAGAGGTTGAAAAGAGGGATGGAGAAGAAAGTCAGAAGAAGGCAGAAGTGAAGCTAAGCGACTGACCGAATCGTCCTGGGCGAGCCAACGCAGGACACCTCTCTGTGCGGAGCGCGGGCTGGGATGGTGTGTCGCCTAACACGGGGGGCCCTTGGAGGAAACCTAGCCCGGGCTCGGCTTAACTGCCAAGACCCCAATTTCATCAGACTCGGGCACACCTAGCCCAGCCCGGCATGCAGGGGGTCTGAACCCACGCTGGGCTCGGGTCTTATGGGGACTAGTGACGCCATTCACCAAACACCCAGAAGCGCGCAAGTGAACTAATAGTCATCATAGATGAAATCACAGGTACAAAGTAAAATGTGCCCGAAATACTAAGAGCCTAAAATATGCAAAGCTTTCTTAACCAAAATACCTAATAATGTTTTTGTTTCACTTGTCTTTCTATTTAGTGTGACACATGTTTCACCTACGCATAGAATGTGCTCATGTGAAACCTATAGCTTCATGCTAAATCTGGGTCATTCCTCCTCTGCAGCGTGCTGGCTTGCTCAAAATGAAATCAGGTGGTCTTATCTCGGTCTCAAGAAAAAGAATTGTCGAAGCTAGTGCAGCCTTAGCAAAGCTTTTTCTTGGGGCTTCCTTAGATAGACCCACAAAACCAGTCACTACATAGATTATAAACAAATAGAATCAAGATGAGACATTTCGCTGAAACGACAAGCCAAGTGAAATCACGAATTAGCTGAATGCTCAGGTGGTCGTAACCTGCAACTCGATGGCCTCCACCAAAAACTCTTTTCATTGAATCAGTTGCCATAGTAAGCGTGAAATACATGCACGTAAAAACAGGCATTGTCCGATGGTTCCCACATCCATCGTAGTTGGTGTCCTACGACACTGTGACACGGCACGTCTCGATGTCGCATTATGGTGAGCTCGCCGACGCAAACAGAAATGGCAACCGAATATTTTGGGCATTCCACTGCAGTGTCAGTTGTATGCAGTTTGAACGCTCTCGTGTTCTGCGAAGTTACTGCTAGCACCGTGAGTGACAAGGAAAATGTTGTGCTATCACAATCTCAACTACTAACAAACAGAGCTTTGCAACAACGACAATGATGTCGAGAATCGGTTCTAAAATGCTGAAAGGTAGTGCTTGCTTTGGCTTTACTGTATAATTGGTTTGGCTTTAAAGTCCAGAAGGTGAAGAGGAATAGCAACGGCCAGGGTTCTCTAGAGTAACAACCGCTACGAAGTCACGTAAGCAGTGGCGAAGATTTTAGCTGCGCCGGGGCTCACGTTTCGTAATGACGCACTGGGCCTATCGTCAGGCGCCCGTTACTATATACCTCGAGCAGTGCGAGAAAGATTGCTGTAGGCAAGCAGCGAGAGCCGATCAAGCAGCACCAAAAGAGGATCTGGAAGGGTACATGGGCTCATCCAGCTTTGACATCAGAGAGGCCTGAGCAAAGCGGGGCTTTGAGTGAAGCCTCAGCAGAATGCACGAAGGGGGACCAGACAGGCCTTCCTTAATGTCCGTCACAAGAAAGTGCCTACCACACACTATTGAGTATATAGGAGGTAGAATTTGGGACGCTGTCTTTCATCGAAATGAGCTTCAGTCACTTCCCATGCTCCCGGGTGTTGTCTGGGGTCTCGTGAAATGAAGCCCCGGCACGCGTTCTTGCCCACAGGTACCATAACAAATACCAAAAACAGCATTAGGAATACAAGAACGCACGATAGAGGCTTCTTCTCGTCGATTACACATTCTGCTTTGTATAGGGAAGCGATGCATCCTTGTAGTCATAGCTGGCAACTCGCAAATGAGCAGACATTGTCAGTATATAGGAGGCTATGCTCCATGACACCTATCTAGGCAGGTCAGTCATGAAGAGCTTGGCAAACACAATTTTCTGGTACCCCCGGTGTTACCCCGGTGTTGACAAAAGATTCAGAACCATGCAAGAAGGTGCAAGACATGTCCCCAGTCTTGTTAAGTGCCTCTGTTGCAGGTTCCGGTCAGTTGGGTGAACACCAAGCAATGCTCAACACGGCTTATACTTTGCCGTACTGCTGCAGAGTTACGCAATACTGATCGTGGTCCACTTACGCGCAAAGCGGATAGAAACATCGGCCGAGGCCATAGTACACTCTAAGAAAAAATGGAAGAAAAAAGTAGCAACGGCACGTCTTCCTCCCTTCTACTCGAGAAAGGGGGAGGAACGAAACGGTTTTCTCCTTCTCCAGGCAGACGGGAGAAAGCTTTCGCCCTCCCGACTCATCTTGTTTCGGTTTCGTCTTTCGAGCAGGTCGCGCACGTTGTTTAATAAATAGCTGTTGAGTTGATTGAGCTTCGGCGGCAGCAAAGGCCGCCTGTAATTCCGTCTTCTAGTCTAAACGTGCAGAACATTTCGGTTGCATTGACGTTTTTATCACTAATTTTATCAAACGAGCAAACGAAGCCGCTAGAAACAGCGAAGTTCCGGAGCAGTGCCACGTACACTGGGGGATGGCCGTCTCCGGATGGCGGGACTCGCGCGGCACGAACTACGGTCACTACAGTAGCGAAACCACGCGGATCTATGTCGACGTTTTCGACGTTATGGAAACCGCAGGAACTGCGTCCAAGACAGGCAGGTTTTGCTGCCGGCTGCCTGGGTGCCTTCCTTCCTGAGTTTGGTTCGGTTTTCCGATGCCGAGTGCCACCGGCGTTCAACGTGGTTCTGTATTTGTGCGTGTCAGCAACATAGCTGCAACATCGTGATGGCAGTGTTGTGGGTTGTGAACAGAAGACTCGAATTATCGCCGATGTGACCGTGTGTTCGCGTATCAGTGGTGTAGCAACAAGATGAGATCGTAAACTGTCTGGCATTGATGCCGTTGGTCGGGCCGTGATCGGAGGGGGCTTGGTGTCGCAGGTTGACATTCCGCTTTACATTAAAGAGTTTAATACCACTTGAGGGATTGCGTGCAATCGATCAACGTGCGGATAGTCTTGTTGGAACGCTGGTCTCAACAGTAGACGCTCCTATCGCTATCGTACATTGGCCAATGTGACTATCGGAATTGTCTTGTCCCCGAGAGCGATTGAGCTCTGAGGCAAGGACTGAACAGTACGAAATCGTGACGGAAAGTACGTATATTTACAGTATGGAATTTCGGCATTAAAAAACAATAGTAGGTAAAATCGTAAAAAAAAAGGTACCCTTTATTTTGCTGTTTAAATATACTACGGTTCCTGGAGAAACTGCCCTACAAGTGGCGCGCTGGAATGAGCGCTAAAAGTTTTCGGGCTCGCCAAGGCGTAGCTCCGTACACTTAACAACTGCCGCAAGTCGCGGCTTTGACTGCACTCAAGTTGATCGAAAAGCAATTTCTCAGCCCGTGAAGCATCACTTCCAGCTGAGTGAATATCCGCTCTACAGAGATTAATTCAAGACGGCAATTGCAGCTTTGCGCGAACAGCACAAATAGAAAAACCAATAGAAATACAGGCTACGACGTGCCGTGTTTGGAAACAAACTCATGGCTTCGAACCACATTGGAGCGCTTTGATTTATTGGCTTTCAAATAATTACGGCATGATCGAGCGTTTACTTTTTAATAAGAGATTAATCCCCTGAGCCATTCAAAATACTCTCAGAGGTATGACATTGCTCGGAAAAAATCAACATGCTGGATATATTTTTTATTGCTTAGGGAGTCACCGAAAAGTTCCTTACATTCAAAACGACCAGTATAAAAGACGGAAACGCAGAGCACGGGTGTAGTGTTCGGGTTAGTGTGGTGTTCTGTTGTATTGATATTTGTGTGTGCCGGGTATGTCCTCAATGTATGTTCACCTGATGCTAGTGATAAGCGTAATGTGTGTATAGTAGAGGATCCCCAAGCGCAGTAGTGGTCTGAGAAGAGCTAATTATTTTTTGTAGAACATGAATTGGGCGGTACCTAGCGCCACCTATCCTAGCTAGTGGCAACTACTCTGCTTCACACCGTCATCTGGTGGCTAGCGAATTAACCTTTCACGCTACGCGATAAACAGCGGCTTCGAGTTTGTTCTTTCGAGAACGGCTTTTGGTTTCGCGGATCGAGTTTGCCCTTCTCTGTGATATGCGGTTGAAGAAGGAATTGTGACTCGAGTAACACCAAAGGTAAGACGCAAAGTGCGCGGAGTAACTTGGTATCGGCTGTCTCCGTTTAACATCGCAGTGCTGTCGACGAGAAGACTGAGTAACTGCTTTCGAAACGCAAGTTTCTGTACCTGTTGGGGGAATCTGGCTTCGGAAATAAACACAGTTTGCGGAAAGCTCGTGTTACGCTTTTATTTGCTGCTGCTCTCGTCCCGTACAAAAGACGTAGCGTCCTCGTCAAGCCTTATTGGGCTCGATTTGCTCGATTCGGGGCCGCCATATTGAGATGCAAGCGACGGAGGAACTTTGCTCCCCTGAATCAGTGACAAAAGTTTCTCTCTTTCTGAAGGAACATAGGTTACAAGACCGTTCCTCCCCTAAGGGAGGACTATCCGTACCCTTTTTTCTAAGAGTGTAGAAGCCCAGTGCGACATCTTCGTACTGTTTTCAAACAGTTTTTACCACGGCCATGTACAGCACCCCACCACCACTTTGTATCATCCGCAGTTCATCGGGTTAGCCGAGCATGCGATATGTAGAGTCAAGGGATCATTCACGAGGTTCAGCCTCGTGAATGATCCACGTGTGTTCGGGCCACGGCGCCCAAAAACACGTGGGCTGGGCTGTAGACGTCTGTTTTTTCGTTCCTTTTTCCTCTGGCGCGTAAAAGCCGAAGTCCAAAGTCCACTCGTCGAACAGCGTTCACCTGCACCTTCTCCAATTTCCGGTCCGTTGGAAACTTGTGAAAAAGCACCTCCGTGTTGCGCAGCGGGTTTTTTTAGCATCCCACAGCACTACAAGTTGCACTCGGCATCTTTCGAGGAACAGCTGGACAGTCTTGGGCGCGCCGAGTTTGCTCGCTAAAATGAGTCTCGGAGTCCTCGCAAGCAAATATACAAAAGGCAATACCGAAGCTACAAAAGCAACGGCTAAACATGCCGATCACAAGCCGAAGTACCGGTCGTAGCGGCTCGAAGAAGCGCACTCCGCGCAACGCTCGGACCGGAGGAAAAACAAAGAGAACGATACTGACGTCACGGTCCAATGTTGCTTTAGCGTTCGGCAACCCGCTGGCCGCCCGCTAAGGAGCAGCGGCTCGCAGCGGGTCGCATTTTTATTATAGGCATTAGTTGAGAATGCGGCGTCCCATGGACATAATATTTTTACTGGGGTCGTATTTTGTCACTACAGCGATACCAGTAATTTATTTCATTTGGATTTTTGGCCGGAGTTGCCCTTTAAGGGGGTACAGGATCGAAGCTTGAAATATCTCCGGAACCTCGAAACGAGTGAAATAGGATCCATGATATCCATAAATGATAATTACACGCTTGTATTTGCAGCAGATGGCTATATTTGTCGTTCCAACCGACGGATTCTGGCGAGCGCTTCAAAATGAACCATCGAGTCGGCGCGATGAATCTCAGGATATTTGACCGTGACATCACGCTCACAACGGCACGGGCCGATGCACGGCCAAGGGTGCAGTAATTATGATCGTCGTCACTAGGCGGCGCCAGCTTTATCGTCAGCGCGTTACAATCCTGCCAAGTGGGAATGCCTGAGGTATGGTGTACTAGACCTGAGAGGTGTGCCAAGCGCCCCTTGCTCCCGGACGCCTCTATAGGACACGCCGCACCGTGGCGTAACCCTGATGAACCCGTGACGTGAGACATTCTAACGAAGCTTGGGAGATCGTCTTAGTCATTTTAAAATAACATTTCTTGCTTTTATGGACGAAAGAAAGCAGTTTGTGAGCTGCTGTCGTAAAGGAGACCTGAGGCCAGATTCACGAAACGATCTTACGCCAAAAATGTGCGTAAGACAAAACTTTAGAACAAATCCGTATTCACGAAACGAAATTTTCGTAAGTTTTGCGCAGGTTACGACGAAATCCTACGACAGCTCCGAAGCTGTCTTACGCATTTCTTACGATCAAATCAGCATGGCCGACAGCGTCGCTCAGTTGGTCGCGACAACCAACGGATGTTTATTTTTCTACGTGCGCTTCTCACGCGTCCCGACTTCAAGCAGCAAGAAACAAGTAAAAAGTACTTGAAACAGACCACGACGAACGAACAAGAACGCTGGATCCACAGACACCCGGGAAAAACTCCAAGGGCCACGAGTACGGACTCCGACCGATCGGCAGATAGGCCTAGCAGGCACTCCGACTCGGCGCAGCGATGATCTGACGGTCCTTGGCGAAGACCGTCTGCCCACGACCGGCTCGCGCGCTGAGTGGAATATGCCCGCGCGACCCTTGTGAACCCTTCCCGTATTATAGTGTGATCGCTGACCTCAATTCTAGATTAAGAGGTAAATCTCTTCCTCTTGTCATCTCCTTGTTTTCCGAGGCAACGGTGACGGACGCTGTCGTCGAAAAGGGGCTCTCATCGATTCTATCTCTGTTTTGTGTGATATCAAGCTCAAATAAACGCCGTATGGATTACCTTCGCAACATGGTATGTACACTTTGTTATTAGTATTCCATTTTATTCTGACACGACTGCACCTCACTGTCGATCGCTGTAACAGTTCGTGGGTCGCAATGCCGGTCCAACCTAGGGTGCCTCGATGACATGAAGGCACCCTAGTCCAACCTTTCTTCGCCGGGTGTCACGTCAGCATCGAGTTGCAATTGTAAAGGGTCGGTCCCGAAGCGCTTATCAATCCGCGGTCCAACAGCGCAAATCCAGCACTTCGATCAAACGCGCGCGTCCGCTCCGTAGTGTAAACAAGCATTTACGTGGTTCTTGCTTACACTGTCGTAGTTCAAACGTATATTTTTTAACGCCGGCTCGCTCCTGCATCTCCGAGGCCGCAAAAAACGCCGCGGCAATTTGTTCCCATCTACGTCGCTTTGCAAACGACTGCGGGCCGTCTTTTACCAACGATGACAGTTGTGTTGACTTGGTAGCGATCGAGTTCGTAGCAGTCAATGGGGGTGGTTAGGCATCCCGGCCTCGGCATTCGGGCGAGTTTAAATCGTGTTAGCGTCGACATATCACCGCACGGATACGAACCCCAGACAAGCGGTGGCAGAAAGGCCGCCTGTGTTATGAAAAATCCACGTGCTCCGAACAAGTGCCGAGCTCTTTGATTGGTTGTTCGTGCTGCCGAAGACGCCGTCACCATAGCAACAGCACCGGTAAGTTTTAGTTTCTCCGTACGACAACGTCGCTTTCCTCCTCTCACTTAAGAACGCGTTCGTGAATACCGATTTCTCCTCTTCTTACGATGTTCTTAACTTACGAACTTCTTAGCTAAGTTGTCGTAAACTAAGAAGCTCTTCGTGAATCTGGCCTCAGGTCTACACAAAGAAATTGGCGCTAAAATTTCGCTTCCGTATCCCTTTAAAGCAGAACAAAAAACTACTGCTCTCCCGTTCTTAATATCTTTTTAACATTAGCTGGTGGGAGACTACAATAATAAAAACATCAGAACACGACACTTATCTTCCAATACACACAAACAGTCAATGAGAAATTATAAGTCGAATCTCGTTAATTCAAACACTCTTCATTCAATTTTGCGGATAATTCAAATTAACATGCAGGTCGCTTCCTATGCGTCTTCGTGGGAGAGGAAACTTCCGGTAATTCAAACTTCGCTTTATTCAAACAAATTTTGAGTCCCGCTTGAGTATGAAATAACGATATTCGACTGTATTGAAAAAACTTTGTATCTGTGGAAAGTCATATTTGAGAAAGTTGCAGTCGGAGGAAATGTCAGCTTAACGGCTGGTGTTGAGGTGACAGGCGTTTATGATGAAAACGTATTCTTAGAAGAAAACACCGATAGAGAAACAATTAATTTCACAGCACTGAGATTCACCGAAAGCACCCGCCGTGAACGGAGGAGATGCCAGCTCCTCCGCGTACGGGCAGCAGTCGATGATGCTTCGTGGCGCG